>NW_024104302.1:620530-1002435 GCF_003945595.2 Pipra filicauda
CCAGACCCCTGATGTGACAAGGCAGTTTTGAAGGCAGATAATCCGAGGTGGGTGAGGCTGCTCCAGCACGCCGGGAAATCCGCAGCGGAGCTGGCAGAGCTCCACTGGAAGAGCTGATCAATAGTTTAAATCCATATCGGATCAAAAAGGCAGAGGAGACTCACGCAAAGCCAGTCCAGCCGTTATTTCGGGCTCCGAGCCCAGCCCAGCCCGGCATCCCTGCGGAACGTGTGCCCGGCACGGCGGCTCCCGACTGCCATCGTGCCCCCCAGAGCACAAACACGGGGAAAATGAACCCCCAAACCAAACAAATCCAACCACCCCGGGGGTGGGAGCCCGCTGGGATGATCCCGGAGCTGCCGCAGCCGCCGCTGGCTCCGACCCCGGAGCCGCCGCAGCGATGCCGGCGTAGGACAGGGAGCTGCAAATCCCAGCGTTCCCGATGGATTCCAGCCTGGAATGACACGATGGATTCCAGCCTGGTGAGGAATGACACGTGCCAAACGATCCGCCCGCTGCTCCTCCGCGGTGAGCCGTGCCTGGAAAGGGGCAAAGTTGGAGAGGGGGGCCCGGTCTGGGACTGGAAAGGGTTATTTTGATCAAAAATCCTTCCAGATTGTTTAGTTCGTGAGGGGGTTTTCTGCCTCAGAAAACAAATATTAAAATTATTATCACGCTCAAATTAATTCTCATAACGGAATAATAGGACTACTATTATTTTTGTTGTTGCTGTTGTTGTTATAAAATTACTATTGTGGTAAAAATTGGTGTTATAATTTAAAAATAGCATTATTATTAAAATCAGTGTTATGGTTAAAATTAGTATGATACAAGTTATTATGATAATAGAAATCATTAAGTACTGCATTAAATTATTAATGCACCTACCCCTGCTAAAATAACTCCCTGGTGGGAGTGTTGAGGTGAAGGGGGGGTTGGGGATAGTTGTGGGTATTGAAGGTGGAAGATTTTTTTCTGATGGAACTATAGGACAGACCTGGGTTATTAATCACTGTATCATTAAAATCCAGCTCCTCAACCACTTTTCAACCCTTAGCACAGATTCACTGGGGTTGGAAAAGGCCCCCAAGTCCACCCTGTGCCTGACAGAAGTCACAGGAATGTTTCCCTAAGTATAATACTGCATTTATTAATTGCTGATCCACGGGCCATCAAGAGACTTTCTTCCTTTTTTTGCAAACAACCTGCCAGTATTTCAAAGGCTGTGTTTTGAAATACTTCGGCTAAATTGGAAAATTAATGTACATTTAATTCGGATCAGGGTTTTAGCTCATTATGTGGTAAATACGGTCCCAGTGGCCACCAGAGCAGTGAGCAAATGCAGAGTCAGCACTGCCACGGGTAGGGACTGACTTCAGCTGAGTCCATGGCTTGAAAACAACTTGGAATATCATAAAATGCTCAACATTATGAACAGATACTGCTGAGCCCTGGCTTTAGCAGGTCTGATGGAGAGCAGGATCCTGGGGTCATTCCCATGTTGTTAACACCCCCAAAGACCAGGACACAAGTGCTCCTTAGCCCATTATTGCTTAGCAAACTACATGACAGGTTTTATCCATAGCTATAAAAATCTATGTGCACTTTATACTTGGGGTACTTTAAAATGCCATTAATAAGTATCTTAGCTAAATTTATAAACAAAGGGCAGCTCCCCTTAGTGCCCACATCTATCCCAGCTCAGTAAGGAGTGATCTCCAGAGGAAAAAAAATCCTTCTACACAGGAGATGGAAAACACAGCCAGAGATAAGACATTTATTTCAGATAAAATATCTGCTTTGCTATCAAACCAGAGAGGCTGACAACTCACCCCGAGCACCATTTGTCAAAACATTATTACTGCACCATTTTGCATTTTACTTCTAACTTTTAGCTTTGTTCTGACAAGCAGATGAAGACCTTTTGTTCCCAAACCATGAGACAACCAGAAGATAAATGAGGTTAAGAGGTAATGAGGTATGTGGCCTCCACAGACTCTTCACCTGGATCTCTTCTGCTCCGAATTTTTCTCCCTTTAAAGCAACCTGCACCACCACCACTGCCCGTTGGGGCAACTTCCCCAAGCCCACGGGGTCATTCCCGAGTGACAGGCTCTTCATTAGCAAAGCAGCATTATGTCATACAGCAAAAATGCAACTGTGACCTGAGGAACACACCTTGGGAGCCAAACTTCAGCACCTGCAGCGCTGATCTGATACACCAGCATTTGCAGTTTGGACACACTGAGGGTTATCTTACAAGAAACTTTGTTAAAGATGCCCAAAATTCAGTGTTTGGGAAGAAGCAGCCAGCTGGAGAAGTCCCCCTGAAGTGTTTAACACTGGGACAGTGCCAGCCCTGCTCCAGCACAGAGATGGGACCATTCCTTTGTAGAAACATGGAATCACTGAGGTTGGAAAAGCCCTCCTGAGATCATCCAGTCCAACCATCCCTCAGCACTGCCAAGGCCACGCTGACCCATGTCCCCAAGTGCCACATCCACAGGGTTTTTAAATCCCTCCAGGGATGGGGACTCCACCCCTGCCCTGGGCAGCTGTGCCAGGGCTGGACAACCCCCTGGGTGAAGAAGTTTTCCCTAATATCCAACCTAAACCTCCCCTGGCACAACTTGAGGGCGTTTCTTCTTGTCCTGCTGCTTATTCCCTGGGAGAAGAGACCACCAGCTCCCCCCTCCTGTCAGGGAGCTGCAGAGAGAGAGAAGGTCCCCCCTGAGCCTCCTTTTCTCCAGGTTTTTCCCTTCACCTTCCCTGCTCTCCAAAGTACAGCTTCCCACTCCCAGCTGTGACTATCCCTGTGTCACCTCAACCACGGTGACGTGGAAAACCATCCTCACAAGTGCCTGGAGGAACAGAAAACCCCTTTCCCAGACACCCTGTGCTCACCCACCTCCCATGGACCTCTCCAGCTGCCCCCACACCCTCGTGGGCTCTCTCCCACTCTGCCCAAAAGTGCCTCAGGATTTCTCCAGCTCATAATAAACCTGCCTCAGACACAATTTCCATGGGGGGAAACAGAACTTGCATTATCCTTATTCCCTAACACATCATCCAAAGCTAAAAGTTAAGCAGAAAGGCATGAAAACAAACAAGTTGTCATTGACACTGAAGCACAAATTGTTTCTTTTCTGGCAGCAGAACAGAATGTCATCCTGGTCCTTGGGAAGACGTGGTCTCCTCTACTCTGGGATAAGGAGAACTCAGTGCCAAATTGGGTTAGCCCAGAATTAAATCTGGCAACACAAACAGAACGAGTTTTGAGGTGTTTCATCTTCCAATCCGAAGAGATATAATAATAATAAATATGTATGAGTGGGGAAAAGAGGTAGGAAAAGATAAAAATAACCAGAATATTTCCAAATATCAAGGAACAACTCTACAGACAGTCCAGTTGCTCATTTTTTAAACCTCATTCCAAGGTGGGAAAACCCTTTGTTCTGTATGGGAGAGCTCTGGGGGGGAAGTGGAAGTGTGTTGGTGACGAGGGAAGGGGATGAGAGAAGGAGGCTCAGCCGTGACTGACTCCTGAATTCCCTCCCTGTCATCACTGACTCCACTTGCTGTCACTCTCCATCTGTAAATTATAAAATACTTGTAGGCTCTAATAGGGCTGTCTGAGACCTTCAGCAACCACAAGCATTTCCAGCTTAAAATAAAACCCATGACAGATATACTAATTATTCCAACTGACTCACTATGTTAAAATGTCATTAACTAAAATCAATTAACACTCTATATCCCATATTATTTTCTTAACCGCTACCACGACTCAAATTTTGCCTTTGCATTTGTGTGTGTCCCTCTAATTGGAAGTTCAAATGGCATTTTTAGAACAGCTTAGTGGTCATCTCTCCTAAAATTAGTTGAGAAAATTGGTACAAGTGACTGAAGCTCAAAATAGTCGAGGCTGCTGCCAGCACTCAGCGATCCCTGCACAGCGACGGAACGGGAACAGGGAGAGGGGTTTGTCAGGGACTCAAAGTCCTATTGCAGAAGAAAAAGGCTCTGAAATCCCCCAAGCCCATAAGTGATATATTGAAAATATCATTTTGGCCTTGGTTGGACCCATAGGAATCCAAAGGCCCATCCAAGGTCTTCCCCTGGGAATTCCCCAGAGCACCAAACCCCTCGGAGCAGGGGATGCTCCCCTCGTGTTGCTGGGGATGAAGGGCAGAGAGTGCAGGGGCAAAGCCAAGCCAGTGGGCACAGGTGTGGGCATGGGAATGCTGCACAGGACATGGGCACACCCTGCTGCTGCCTCTGGGATGAGTCTGTCCCACCTCCCTTGGAAAGGAGGTCGTGGCGAGGCGAGGGTCGGTCTCTTCTCCCAGGGAACAAGGGACAGGATAAGGGGAAACAGCCTCGAGTTCTGCCAGGGGAGCTTCAGGTTGGATAACAGGGAAAATTCCTTCACTCCAAGAGTGGTCAAGCTCTGGCACGGGCTGCCCAGGCCAGGGGTGGAGTCACCCTCCCTGGAAGGGCTCAAACCATGAGCCAACGTGGCACTGGGCGCTGTGGTTCCGTGGGCACAGCGGGATTCGGTCAAAGGTTGGGCCTTGATGATCTTGGAGGTCTTTTCCAATGATTCTATCAAACCACAAGCACAGCCTACCAAAATCCCAAGTGAAATATTCCAAGGACTTGCAAAGGTTTAAGTTAACCCTGGTTTTAGAACTTAAACCTTTTTTTCTCGTATAACCCCAGCACACCCTATTTTAGAGTCACAGCTGCTATGGCCAGTGTGTCCTTCCTACACCTCCAATTAGCTTCACAGCTACCAAAACATTAATTTTGCCACACAAAACTGAGGAGTCAGTGCTGCTGATGCTCCTCAAGTGATTTTTCCAAGCTCTAGGAGTAAATTCTGTGACAGTCAGCAATGGTGTCCAGGCACGAGTCCCTCCTTCCACCTGTGGACCAACCACAACTCTTCACCTGCCCAAGGTATTTAATTCAATTATCTTGGTCAACCCTACTGATTTATCTATGACTTATGCAGGACACTGATTTTTGGCAGAGCATTCCAGCACATCTGGAGCAGGATTTGGCACCATTAAGGGAGATCTTCCAGTTTTACACGTGCACGAGATAATCACTGTGGTGGTGTCCCCTGCTGGGACAGGCTGGTCTAAAACTCTTCTCACTCTCCAACAGTAATCATAGAATCATGGAGTATTTAGCACTGGAAGGGACCTGAAAGCCATCTAGTAAATGATGAGGGTTTTAGTACTGAAAAAAGTCATTTACCTACAGTCTGAGTCTGAATTAGCCAGTGCAATGACAGCCAGATAACTAAGGGGGGAAAAAAATCCCATGTGAAAGCCTTTTATTTCCCAGCATTTCATTGTTTTCTCCCAGATGTAACAGTGGGTATTATTTCCATCAGCAGCTCGTGCTGCATTCTGCACTCTCATACTGCAGTGGAATTAACTCTCCCATCCCATCTCCAGTAAAAACAAGCACTATTCATGTTTTTAGAAACACATCAGTACTTTTTATCAAAGTTATTTCAACCCAAAGCAACCAAAATCCTTCTTCCAGTCTGTTATCTCCTGGAATCCAGATCACTAAATGTCAGAAGTTGTACTTAAACACAACAGTAGGAATAATGCAACCCAAACATCCTCGGGAATCATCACTCTCCTGTGGCTCCAAATGCCATGGAAAAACCTTCCCTAACTGACTTTATTTTAGTTAGAGTAAGGGCAGTGACTAAAGCATCAATTTGAAAGTAAGAAGTAAAGCATTTTTGATAATATAGGTAATGAATTGTCCTTCTGATTTTGATTCAAATTGCTGGGAAAAGTTTCACTTCGATAACAAAGGCACTTCAGTTATCCATGCAGAAATGTATGTACAGTCACAATTTATGGCCTTTGATCATAAATATCACTTGTTTTCCTACTCTGGGCAATTAGACAGGAAGATATAAAGAGAAGTTAACAGTTCTACTTAGTTGGAAGAATGAGTAATTACTTGAAAAAACGATTTCCCAGACACTCCTCAAGCTGCAGCAGCAGCACTGGAGATCACACAACGTTCACAACCACTCACAGCCAGGGCTTTAAAGGAATACTGAAGGAATTCAACAGGAAAAACAATACAGGAATTTGCAGTGTCACTTTGCACCATCATTGATTTCCATCCATGAGACCATTCCTCGATATTCCTCCATGAATTTTAGGTGACACTTCCCCAACCCCACACAGTCCAAAGCTACACAGCAAGTGCTGCACCACGATGAAAGGCTCGTCCCAGGTATGGAAAAATCCTGAATTTAGGCAGGAACAACACAAGAGGGTCTAAAGAAGGCAAAGGAGGGAGAGTAAAGCATTAGTGCATCATCTCTTGGTTACTAGAGTGGACTCCCCATCCCTGGAAGTGTCCAAGGTCAGGTTGGACAGGGCTTGGAGCAACCTGGGCTAGTGGAAGGTGTCCTTGCCCATAGCAGGGTGTGGAATGAGATGAGCTTTGAGGTCCCTTCCCACCCAAACCATTCCATAGAATCACAGAATCAGCTGGGTTGGAAGGGATCTCTGAGATCATCAAGTCCAACCCTTGATCCAACCCCGCTGTGGTTCCCAGCCCGTGGCACTGATGCCACATCCAGTCTGTCCTTAAACACCTCCAGGGATGGAGAATCCACCCCTTCCCTGGGCAGCCCATTCCAATGGCTGAGCACCCTCTCTGCAAAGAAATTCTTTCTAATCTCCAACCTAACCCTCCCCTGGCACAGCTGCAGACCCAGCCCTCTTGTCTTGCTGATGGTTGCCTGGGAAAAGAGACCAACCCCCCCCGGCTCCCCCCTCCTGTCAGGGAGTTGCAGAGAGTGAGGAGGTCTCCCCTGAGCCTCCTCTTCTCCAGGCTGAGCCCCCCCAGCTCCCTCAGCCTCTCCTCACAGCACTTGTGCTCCAGTCCCTTCCCCAGCCTCGTTGCTCTTCCCTGGACCTGCTCCAGGACCTCAATGTCCTTCCTGAACTGAAGGGCCCAGAGCTGGACACAGCACTCCAGGTGCTCCCTGGTTCCCAGGAGGAGCCCTGCCCATGCCAGGGATGCCCCATCCCTGGCTCTGCAGCACCAGCCTGAGCCGCCGCCGCGCCGGGCGCAGATCACAGACTGCTCTGCAGAGCCCAGGCATAAATCTCACTAATTAATACAATTACAGAAGCTCTTTATAGTAATTTTTTTTTGATTTATCAACCAGGAGGCACAATCAATCCAGTCCTAGTGCATTACCCGTGATGGCTTCTAAATATTTTTTGCCAATTAAAACGATGTCGAGGATTACTCACATCCTGGAAGGTAAGAAACACTCCCTTCTCCTCCATCATTTCTAAGGGAGAGGGAAATAGTCACAGACAAGGACAAAGAGGTGCTGGAGTGAAAGAAAACAATTTCAGAAATAAAGAACTTCTCTCGCATCAATATTCCAGCAGATTCTGCTTCGTAAACGCTCCATTTGAAAGGGAATTTTGTGAAGTAAGAGACCTGTTCTTCAAAGAAATGCAAGTCATGGAGCACAGATCAATACCCAGCCTGTCCTCTGACACAAGGGGAAGTTTACCCTGGTCATATAATGCCATTAATGGGCACAGAAACAAAAAATCTCTTCCTGGTTAGAGAGAACATAAAAAACCCCTACAAATAAATATTCTTAGGGAGAGAGAAAATGACATCAGAAACAATTAAGAAAGTTATTTATATGGGCAATAATCAATAGCTTAAATGCAAATAATTTCAAAATGAGTGAAAGTAAAAAAATAAATGCCTTAAGGCAAAAAGCTGATACTTTGGGGGGGGTGCCCGGGGGGAGGAGGAGAAAAAAAATCATTTAAAAATTGGTGAAAGCACTTGGTTTTCACATCTCTGTTGCTTCTCAGCACCACAGAAGCAGCTGACAACAGCAGATGGCACAAAATTCAAACCCAGAATCTGTCATGAACATCCAAGGCCTGGTGGGTCCTGAGTCCCACAGACCAGGGAGTTCTCAGGCTCATTCAACTCATTAAAATGTACAGGTTTGCCCACGTGGGCCTCAATCTTGCTAACACTGTTGCTTTCACACACTGAAGTTGGTTATCTGGGACTTCCCACTCCCAGCAGGAACAGAAGATCCTCATCCAAAACTGGAGATGAGCTCCTGTGGGTAAAACCACCCCTGTGTCTCGGTGGCTGCTGCAGAAACTCCTCAGGTTTCTTCTCTCCCAGCTTCACAGTTACAGGCAGGACCTGGCAGGGAAGGAGTGCTAATCCAAGGATTCTATCTGGCAGAACTTCATCAGGTGAAGTCATTTCCATTTTCTCCTCCCAGTGATCTCCACACACTCACAAGCACAGGGGGACACGGAGACCCCTCGGTGCCACAGCAGAGCAGGGATGGCAGAGCACAGTCCCAGCTCACCCACCAAGAACAACTCAAAATAGGATCGAGCCTGGCCAAGAAAACCCACTTTCTGTGCTAAAAGTGAGATTAAACTCAAGTGGGGTCATGGGTGGTGGTCCCTCCGCAGACCCTCCCACCTCGGTGTGCTGCACACCTCGCCTCATTTTCTGGCTGACCTCTTATTTCTTTGATTTATTTCTCTACCCTCACCAGCTTTAAGGACTATGAGGGTTACAGGGGGTCATTTTTCACCAGAATAACTTTGCTGCCAAGTTCTGTAGCCACTCCCCTTGCCCAGGTACCTCCGTGCTCCCCAGCCCCGCTGTGGAACTGAGCCGAGCCCACCTGGAAAGGCATCAACACCCCCCCCAAACCAACAGTTTGGTGTTCAAACTACATCAAGACCACGTGGACAGTGCTCATGGTGGGATTGCTGAAGTGTCCTGTGCAGGGCCAGTCCCATCCAGCTCAGGGTATTCCATGATTTTAGGATATGTGTTGATTTATACCATTAAATGCATCTGTAATCGTGCTGTGCCCCGGCTCAACAGTGACTTCACACTCCCTTCCTCTGCCTCTGCTCTCACCACTTAATCAGCTGTTCTGCCTCCTCCCTCCTGCTGCCCCCACTACCTGGATGAGCTGGAAATTATCTGCTAAAAAAAGTTGTGTATACATATCTTTGTTTTTGCTTGGCAATTGCAATTTGAGACTGTCGAGCATTTAATTTAATGAGGCCAAGTTTTGCATAGCATTACATTATGTGAAATAATTACACTTTAAAAATTACTGCTACACACAGGATTATGGAGAAACCTGTTAGTGCTAAAATTATTCTATTCCTGTAGACAAACTGTGAAGTTTATTAATGAAAGTTTGCAGTGAAACAGCTGTTGTGCTGATTAAATAAATTATCACTAAGTTTTTGTGGTGCTTTCAATAAGCAGGCAGCTATTAAAGAGTGAGACAGACTAATGGGGGAAAACCCATGAAATGAGTTTGGGTTGGATATGGGGAAGAAATTCTTCCCTGGGAGGGTGGGGAGGCCCTGGCACAGGTTGCCCAGAGAAGCTGTGGCTGCCCCTGGATCCCTGGAAGTGTCCAAGGCCAGGCTGGATGGGGCCTGGAGCAACCTGGGCTGGTGGGAGGTGTCCCTGCCAATGGAAAAGGATTGGAACCAGATGATCTGTAAGGTCCCTTCCAACCCAAACCACTCTGGGATTCTATCAAATGCAAAAAGATGTGCAGCATATTGCACAACCACGTGAAATTATAAACAGAATTCAAATCATCCATTATTTTAAGTGGCATCAGACTTAAAAAAAAAAAGAAGAGTTGTTTAGAGATGCAGATGAAAAATTCTGAGGGTTTTCTAACACCATGACCTGTCTTAGGGTAACCTACAGATTTGAAGCTTAAGGGAATGCTTCATGATATTTGAATTTGCTTTAGAAAAGGAAGCAAATTAGGAATGTACAAAAAACTGTCCTTGATGAAATGGAGAGAGAGTTTTGCAGCTTTGGAGCCTGTTTCCAAATTAACAGGAGGTTGCAAGCAGAGAAGAAAAAGGAAGGGGGGAAGGAAGGGGGAAGGAAGAGGGGGAGGAAGAGGGGGAGGAAGGGGGTGAGGAAAGGGGAAAGGAGGAAGGGGGAAAGGAAAGGGGGAAGAAGAAAGGGAGAAAGGAAAGGGAAAAGAAGGAAGGGGGAAGGAAGGGGAGAAGGAGGAAGGGAGAAAGGAAGGGAGACAGGAAAGGGGAAGGAAGGGGGGAAAGGAAGGGGGGAAAGGAAGGGGGGAAAGGAAGGGGGAAAGGAAGAAAAACACTGCACAAACAAAAAAAGAAAACCCAAAACAAGTGTCCCAATTTCTTTTTCCTGCCCCAAAGAAAGCTCCACACGTGGTGGCAGCGTGGAGGGCAGGCCAGCAGCAGCTCTCCAGACTGTGGGTGTTCTCACCCATTAGCACCCAGGGCTGGACATTATCAGCCAGCACTGGAAGGTCAAAAATAAAACCTGTGAATGCCTCAAGAAAGGCTGATGGACGTTTAAGCTTAGTCATAAACCTGAAACAAGATTTGATGGAGCAGTAATAAACTCCAAAGGTTTCCAGCAAAGATGGAGCAGAAATGAAAAGGAGGGAAACTTAACCTGAATACATAATGACTAAATCAGATGTCAGAGCATTTTGGCTTTATGGGCAGGTACAAATTCATCTGATTATTGAATTCTCCTCAGGCTTTCACGGATCCAGCTTCTTTAAAAGCAAGAACACATCCTAACTCAAGTGTTTTGCTCTCTGGAGTAGAAACATTAGGAAAGCCTGTACCTCACTCTCCCCCATCTACAGAGGACTGCAAAGCTAATGCCAAAAATGATTTGTTTTCTGAGAGGCAATTTTCCAGCCTCTCACAAAGGCAGAGCTGGGCAAGGAGCCAGCACACACAGCCAGAGTCAGATGGGGCAAGGCCTTTTCCTAATGGGCAACTGAGTGATAATGGACAGATCTCTATGTATTTGTGTATATATACTCATGCATATGTATATAGAGAGATACAGACTGCCAGTTTTCTACTGGAGAATTACTTATCTTGTGTTTTAAGACTAATGTTAAAATCCAGGAGGCCCGTCAGACATCCCAGCCTGAATTCCTACAGCATGGAAGCCTCATATTCCATTCATTCCTGTTTGACTGAAGCTACCAGAAAATCACTTCCATTCAATTATTCATCCTGTTGAAGCCTTTCCCCATCATTTCCCATTCCCACTGCAGTTGGTGCTCCATGTTATATATCCCTGGAGTAGATGGAGTGGCCTTAATGGTGCCCATGTCTTCAGCAGAGCGTTGCCCAGCACAGTTAAATCAGCTCCCTCCTCCTGAGAACCTCACACCCAGAACTCCTGATCATCCAGGGTGTGACAGTTCATTCCCTGAACCCTGCAGCCTGGTGTGGTTTCCACATTCTCCCTCCTTCCCAGCCCTTTCTGGAATGCTGACGTCAGCCCTGCCTGCAGCGCAGCCCACTGACCTCACCCACACCTCGCATCAAACCCACCTTCTCCCTCACCCTCCTTAGGCATGTTCTGCACACATAACCACAGACTTCATTACCCTTTTCTGCTCAGTACCAAACTGGAAACGTGACCTTTTTGCCACCACTGCTGTCCAAGACAGGATTTTCTGATTTGTGAGTACACGCACACAGCCCTCCCTGTACGACCTCCCACCTGCTTATCTGCCATAAACTGTCCCACTGAGAGGAGGATCACACAGCCCTCACTTTCCCTCACACTCTGAGTCTTTGAAAAGTGTGACTTTTACCAAAATCAAATCCATACCCAGCCCCAGCAAAGCTCCACGTGATCCACGTCAGGCTTCACATCCATTGTGACTGACAGAGATTTGTTTCACCTCAGACTGCAAGATCACTTGAAATGTCTTTTTAAACGAAACTTAAAAGCCCAAAACTCCTCCACTGACAAAACCAGTGCATTTATGGAGAACTACAAATCCATCTGCTTCTGGAGGTGTTTTTGCATCCAGGTGCTTTATGGCACTGGCAGGAGCTGCTGCTGAGCTGCCCTCCCACGGCTCCAGCACCCTGGATGGGGTTAAGGACAGAGTCTGGCACTACCAGGAATGTGCCAAACTTAAAAGAGGAGGGAAGTGAAAAAATGAAGCTGTAAACTGCCAACAACTTGGACTGTAGTGATCATCTGAGTGACACTACAACCACCCCAGAAATGCAACCGTGCACATGAGTAAAAGCAGGCAGAATATCAGCCCCAATTCCCTCATCAAACACTCCTATATTTAATCTGAACAGGATAAATGGGAAACAGAACTTAAGGAAAACCAACAGGGAGACTTTGTAAAGGTTTGTGAGCCCCCAACCAGCAGCAATCAGCTTTGTGAGGGGGGAGAGGGAGAGTTATCCTTGTATCCCTGTGCTCCCTCATTCTGTCAGAGCATACACATCTTTAATCTGTTTACACAGACTTTAAACACAGATGTTGACAAATAAACCCCTTCCTATTCCGTAGTACTTTCGTGGTGTTTCTGAATTTAAATCCCACTGAACAATCAAAACTGAAGTAGTTCCTACTATAAAACACGAGCACCCTGCACTCCTCCTTCAAACAGAACTCACCCACTTCATGGTCCCTGTGGACACCAGGGGCAAGAAGCTGAGAAAAATCTCCAGGAAATAATATGGCCCCAAATAACGCCCCAGTTGTTGCTCTCCCAGCAGAAAAACCCCCAATCCTTTTAATGGAACTAAACTGCTTATCCAGTAACACAGCCTGTAATCCAGCTGCATCCCTGCACTGACACGGCCCAACTGCTCTCCTGGGAGAGCTCAATTCCAGGGAGCTGAGGCCTCCCACACCTAATCCCCACGGAGACACTTATGGATAAAACAGCAGCCCTGGGATTTGCACAACACCCAGGAGCTCATCCAGCCCCCAGCACACCCCCACAGCACATGGACCTGCCTCCCCTGCCTCCAAACTTCCCAGCCCAGGGACCTGCCTCCTCTGGATCCCTCCTGGCTGGGTAGGAAACATGGAGATGACTGAAGGAAAACTCTTTGCCTGTTCTTGTTCAATAGTTACCCTCTAAAACTGTTAACAGAGCTCTTTTGAAGACTGCACCCAAAAGCACAAACCACCATTGCAAAGTTTTTCCTGAATTCCCATTCAAATATGAACTGCCCTGGGAGTCCTTCCCACCGTTCATGGGATGGATTACAACCCCCATGAGGTTTTTTTGGCTTATAAAAATCTGCAATTTCTTCTGACTGTACTCAGAACAACTTTTCATGAGCACTGAAACTTCCTGAATGGAGATGCTCCTGTTGTTCCTTGATTACCCCTGACCAATCAGTAAGAGTGCAACCAAAGCTGGTAAGAGAATAAAGGGATTTTTTACAATCAATGTAAAAGAATATATATATATATATTTAGATTTGCATCTGTATTTACTCTTTCCCACTGCAGTATCTTCAACAAATGAAACATGAATTACTGAAAGATTTCTTCTGCATGAAGATGGATATTTTCATTAAGCTTCAGATGCTGCCCACATTGCACTGTTTTTAAATAAAAATGCATACTGTCCTGGCTGTCCAGGTAAAAGCCTACTTTGAACATACTTATTTCATTTTCTAAGGACTAAAGAATCTCTTCCCTGTGACTTAAGAAGATCCATAGGATTTCTAAATTCCACACACAGTATACTACTACTGTGTGTTCAGTTCCTCAGGGGCTGGAGGGGAGAAGATAACAAGGAAAAATAATAATAATCTGTGCACATTCAGTGTTAGTTTGATCTGGTTTTATATAATATATCATGTTTATACCTAACTCTTCTTGCTTTTGTGAAGTCACACAGCTGTTGGAGCAATTAGTGAAAATTAAGTCTTTGCAATAGCTGCATCTTGGATTTAGGTTACCCAGAACACTCCAATATGTTACACAACCACACTCAATCCTTTCTTCTTAATTGACACCAGGCATTACCAGGCCAGTAATTATATTTAATCATCTCCATTAAAGGACACAGATACTGACTGGCTGCACAGTTCAGTCTACAGATTCCTTATTATTCCTGGTGGTACAACAAGAACAAATCAATGCCTGGATCATCTTCTAGAGCTCCATTTCAGTCTGTAAATAGTGAAAACACTCAGGATGCCAAAAAAGAAAATAACTTCGATTTGAACAGATTTCCATTTACCCTCTACTTGAGTCACACACAGCAGAATTTAGAAATCTGTGCTGTTATTATTTTTTATTATTTGTCCTTTAGGTGAAGCACTTTGGAACTGTGTGTCCTCCACCTCAGACCCCGGGGCTCACAGAGCAGCCCACGCTGGGCCCCTGGTGCTCAGCAGGTCCAACCCTCCCACTCACAGCAACTCCAATTTAGATCAGGTCACCTGGGGCTTTACTCTTCATAATTCTGACCTTTTTGTGTCTTGTTTATGAGAAGCTGCTCAGAGCAAGTCACCTGTGTGACTCACCTTCCCCTCGTCTCCCCGAGCTGAAAGGAGACGTTCAAACCACAAAATGAACCTCTCCGAGGCACCAAAGCAGGCAGAGCCACGGGGTTCCTCAAGCACCTGCTATTCCCGTTTATTTTTATGGATCAAGCCCATAAGAAAACAGGGATCAAAAGTAAAACCATCCAGCAGAAGGAAACATGGAGGGTTTCACAGACTCCTCAAAGCAACGGCACCAAACGGGCTGTGAAGTCACCCAGTGCCTCAGCCCTGGGCACCTGAACTGAATTCCACAAAAAAACGGTTCCTCCACAGCCTGAAAAAACTTCTCATTTCCAAGGGAACCTTTTAGCTCCCATGATGTCATCGGTGTCACCGCAGTGACTGAAGGCAGGACACAGAGCAGGGAGGTGGGAACTGCAAGCCCAGCCCACATCCAAGGGTTTCCAGGGGCATAAAACATCCTCCAACCTGTCTGTGGGGATCATAGAATCACAGAACCAGCTGGGTTGGAAGGGACCTCCGAGATCATCAAGTCCAACCCTTGATCCAACCCCACCGTGGTTCCCAGCCCATGGCACTGATGCCACATCCAGTCTGTCCTTAAACACCTCCAGGGATGGAGAATCCACCACTTCCCTGGGCAGCCCATTCCAATGGCTGAGCACCCTCTCTGCAAAGAAATTCTTCCTAATATCCAACCTAACCCTCCCCTGGCACAGCTGCAGACCCAGCCCTCTTGTCTTGCTGATGGTTGCCTGGGAAAAGAGACCAACCCCCCCCCGGCTCCCCCCTCCTGTCAGGGAGTTGCAGAGAGTGAGGAGGTCTCCCCTGAGCCTCCTCTTCTCCAGGCTGAGCCCCCCCAGCTCCCTCAGCCTCTCCTCACAGCACTTGTGCTCCAGTCCCTTCCCCAGCCTCGTTGCTCTCCTCTGGACCTGCTCCAGCCCCTCCATGTCCTTCCTGAGCTGAGGGCCCAGAACTGGACACAGCACTCCAGGGGTGGCCTCCCCAGCGCTGAGTCCAGGGGCAGAATCACTTCCCTGGCCCTGTTGGCCACCCTGTTCCTGAGCCAGGCCAGGATCCATTGGCCCTCTTGTCCCCCTGGGCACACTCTGGCTCCTGTTCAGCTCCCTGGCCATCCCCACTCCCAGCTCCCTTCCTGCCTGGCTGCTCTCCAGCCCCTCTGTCCCAGCCTGGAGCTGCCGGGGGTTGTTGTGGCCAAAGGGCAGGACCCGGCCCTTGGCCTGGTTGAACCTCATCCCGTTGGAATCAGCCCAACTCTCCAGCCTGTCCAGGTCCCTCTGCAGAGCCCTCCTGCCCTCCAGCTGATCCACACTCCCCCCCAGCTTGGTGTCATCTGCAAATTTACTGATGATGGACTCAATCCCCTCATCTAAGTCATCAATAAAGATATTAAACAGAACTGGGCCCAGCACTGAGCCCTGGGGGACACCACTGGTGACTGGCTGCCAACTGGATGCAGCACTGGGTGTCAGCCCCAACCAGCACATGGCACACTGGGGAAAAAAAAGGCAGAATTGGTCTTGCTTTAAAAGCATTTCAAAGCTGAGGAGACATTTTGATTACCTTTGGAAAAGACACAAATCCTTCAGAACTTTACAGGGATAATCAGCAGAGAAGCAGCTCTAAAGCATCTCTGGTTTCTTTATATATATTGTGAATAAAATATGATAAAGCACGTTCTTCAGTAAGGAGGTGCCTGATTAGTCCCTTTGGTTGGTTTAAACATTTCTTTAAGTCTCCTGAGCCCACAGCCCCCGCTGCAGACAAGTGTCCAAGGCCAGGTTGGACAGGGCTTGGAGCAACCTGGGCTAGTGGAAGGTGTCCCTGCCCCAGGGGTGGGACTGGATGATCTCTAAATCCCTGCCAACTCTAGCCATTCTGGTGATTCTATGAAAACAGACTAAACACAAGATTGTTTTCTAATATCTCTATTCAAATTAGCAACTCATTTTCAAGTGGCAAAAGCCAAAAGCAATTAGTTTATTCCTAAACCTTTACAGGTCAAAGGGACAGAAATAAGCACTGTGCCCACTAGAGCAGGAGTTTTTAAATTAACTCCAAGTTAAAACATATAAATAAATAAAGGATTTACCAGTAAGATCCCCAAGAATCCCCCCAGGTAGTTTAATTTTCAGCAAGGAATCACCTTCCCCACCTCAACAGAGAGAGGGTCAATGCTCACAGTGCCAAAGACAACTGTGGAGTTACCAACATTTACCAACCAGATGATCCCCAAATGAAGAAATTAAAGCCTTGAGCTGCTAACAGATGTTAAGCTGAATCTCACACAAGAAAAAAAAATATATATATAGTTGTATCCACGCTGCTACAGCTGTCTGCACAAAATACTGTGTATTTTGGGGTTTGCACAGATAGGGGTTTATTTAAAAGACATGTTCACTGCCTCAGTGCTCTGCATCAGGCACTGTGGACACTGAATACTTGGGCTGTAAATTTTACACAGAAGTTTTATTGGCTTCCTCCAAAAATTGTTTGTATCTCTACCATGTTTATAGTGCCACATAAAAATACAATGTTTAATTAAAGCAGCAATATGTTTTATTACCTTAATTACTTGATGGCATGTAGGGAAGTATTGTTCACAAGAGATGAAGGGGATATTTTTCCTCCCCCAAAAAAATCAATATTGACATTTGATCCTTCTAAAGAAGGTGAGAATTATGAACCTGTGACAAAGCAGGGAGGCCACACAGTAAATTCACTGCTTTCAGGGGTCGTGCCTGTCACACCCCCACCAACCACCCCAGAAAAATGCCATTTATACAACCAGAGTCCATGCAAAGGAATCTGCACGAAGAGCAGCAGAACTATGTGCTCAGACAGCCTTTCTGACATGAATTACTCGGAGGGAATTTCTTTTAAAGAAGAATAATTGAGCACCATAAATCTTCACCGCAGTGTGCACAGACCCCTGAGCTGCAGGGAATGCTCAGCTCGGGAGAGCCCAGCCCTGCAGCCACGACAGGGACAGGAACTGAGGAGCTCAAGCACCAGAATGCCATGGAATCAGAGCACCAGATCAGAGCTCTGCTTCTTTTCACTATTTCTATTATTTAGGATTGCTGCTGCTCTGAAGGGAAGACAATTGGCTGCAAGACTTGAAGATACAGGAGGAAAAAAAATCTAACTGACGTAAGAAGCCTTTCGCCTGAGGGCAGATAAAATATGGATAAGTTCTACTGAGTTCATTGATTTTTAGTTTTTTGTCATTATCAGCTCAACATATTTTTGTTTGGTCTGTTCCTTTGAAAAATAAACTGTTCTTCTGGCCCCGGGGGCAGGCTGGGAGAGCTGGGAGTGTTCAGCCTGGAGAAGAGAAGGCTCTGGGGAGACCTGAGAGCCCCTTCCAGGGTCTAAAGGGGCTCCAACAGAACTGGAGAGGGACTGGGGACAAGGGATGGAGGGACAGGACAAGGGGGAATGGCTTCCCACTGCCAGAGGGCAGGGAGAGATGGGAGACTGGGAAAGAATCCTTCCCTGGGAGGGTGGGGAGGCCCTGGCACAGGTTGCCCAGAGAAGCTGTGGTTGCCCCTGGATCCCTGGAAGCGTCCAAGGCCAGGTTGGATAAATTTGGAGCAACCTGGGCTAGTGGAAGGTGTCCCTGCCCACGGAAAAGGATTGGAACCAGATGATCTTTAAAGTCCCTTCCAACTCAAACCACTCTGGGGTTCCAGGATTGATGATAAGCTGTATTCTCCCAGCTGCTCCAAACCACCACTTCACATTCTCCTCCATCCTCAGACCTTCTCCCAGTTGGATTGCTGTTCCACACGCCCACCTCACCAACAAGGTGTAAATGTTTCTAATCACCTTTATTTTTTTTCCCCTTCCTCCTCTTCAAATATTAAAAATAAAGCCTGCACACTCATCCTTGTGGATCTTCTGTCCAAACAGGGAGCTGTGAGTAAGACCACGAGCTCCCAGGGATGCCACAAAAGCTGCTCCTTGGGCCCCCCTTGGTTGGTTTTTACAGCTCAACCAAGGAAATCAGCTTTTCCCTGAAAGACCATAATGGGCAAAACTTGCAGAAACAGCACCTGACACAAAAAAAAACCCGCAGTGGTGAATATTTTCTGGGCAATATTTTCTGGCAGGGAGGGTGGTTGGTGGTTGGCAGCTCCTCCTGAGGGGCAGCTCCAGCTCTGGGTGAGCAGGGACAGGACCAGGGAAGGGCTGGAGCTGTGCCAGGGGAGGGTTGGGATGGATATGGGGAAAAGGTTCTTCCCCCAGAGGGTGGTTGGCACTGCCCAGGCTCCCCAGGGCAGTGGGCACGGCCCCAAGGCTGCCAGAGCTCCAGGAGGGTTTGGACAATGCTCTGAGGGACAGGGGGGGATTGTTGGGGTGTCTGTGCAGGGCCAGGGGTCGGATGGATGATCCTTGGGGGTCCCTCCCAGCTCAGGATATTCCATGATTCTGTGATTCCACAACAGTCCCCACAGAAACCAGCATGGTTTATCTAATCCACACCCTGACAAGGTGAACTTTTACTGCACAAGTAAAATTGTCCCTTTTCCTGCCCCTCACCCTGTGCTGTGCAGTGACATTTCTCCTCATCAAGTGACGTTCTGGGCCACGGTTTCCATTCCAGACATCAATTCCACACTTCACATCCAGTAATAAATCTCAGAGGCTGCTGACCTGAGCTGTTCAAGAGCTTCCAGAAAAGACAACTGAGCCGGTTTTTTAAGTTTTTTTTCTGTTATGAAAGCCTTTGCACTTCAAAGAAAGCAGAACTGCCCATTTTTGCTCTCTCTCAGGTAAATCTGAAGTCTTGAAAACAACTTCTAAAATTCTGCATTATTCTCACAGAATCTAACTAAAGGAAAACTTTACAACCCAACACCTACCATCAGTGTAGGTGTTGACAATGAGTTTTCTGGGATATATCCAACAACTATTTTTCAATGACATCACAGAACATCCTGAGTTGGAAGGGCCTCACACATACTTGATTTATCCTTACAATGGCACTATTATAACATGAACATCGAGTTTCTTGCCTCACATCCCACTAAATCAGCATCTCCCACAGATAATAATCTTATATAATGGCTTTTATTACTACACCTTAAAAATTATTTAGCATATTGGGTATTTACCTATCTTACAGTGACACATAAAAGATTGTGGTTTTAAATTAAGTATCAAGGTCCTTACAAGCAGCCTGGCTGTTGAATTTTTTGATGCACATCACAAGTCTTTCAAAAACCTCTAGTTTCTATTTTATTACTTACAATTAAAAAAATATTGCCAGTATGAAATGTGATTACTGGACCAGCAGAAAGCAGCAAATCAACTCCTCAGAGTTGATGGTAAAGACATAATCTCTGTTCTGATATTCTGTATAGAAATATTTCATGGGGAATACTAGAAACTGCACCTCACTTCCCTAAATATCCCAGGGTTCTCACACTTCAGTGGGAATCACGCCCAAGGAATCATTTCACCTAAAATTCCAGCACACCCTCCTGCTACCAAGCTCTGCTTCTCCTGCAAACATGCACGGCCCTCCAGAGGGCTTTGAAATAAATTAAAGCTTGCAATATTAAGAACACACGATATTAAACCATTTAAAATTTAAAATCTCTCTGTGGCCTGTACTTTTTAGATCAAAAGGGGTAAATATCAAAGGCACCGTGAGAACCTGCACCGTTCACATTCCGGGGCCCCATCATAGGAAATGTCAGCACAAAAGTCTCAATCAGTCTGACTTCACACCCCCATAAATTCTGGGCCCAGAGTGTTGCACAAGACCAACTTAAAAGAAAAATATTTTACCACAATTCAGGTTTTGAAACGCGTCAAGTCTGAAATGCTTTGGCCTTAAAGTCACACCACCACCCCCTTTTCCCATTTCACAGCGGTGATACCTGCATTCTTTTAACCTTTTTTTATTTCTCCTTCAGGACACGTTTCCTTAGACCAGGATAAAAAGATATCTGTCATCAGGCTGTGGATAAAAACAAGTACAAACACCAATGTATTTATATACTCTAGAAATGCAGGATTTGCAAAAATGACCTTTTCAGCTGAGCATTCACAGAACCCCAGAAGGGTTTGGGTTGGAAGGGACCTGCAAGATCATCTGGTTCCAATCCTTTTCCATGGGCAGGGACACCTTCCACAAGCCCAGGTTGCTCCAAATTTATCCAACCTGGTCTTGGACACTTGCAGGGATCCAGGGGCAGCCACAGCTTCTCTGGGCAACTTGTGCCAGTCCCTCACCACTCTCCCAGCCAAGAATTTCTTCCCAATATCCCACCTAACCTTGCCCTCCTTAAGGCCATTCCCCTGGTCCTGTCACTCAGTATATGGCTCTCGAAACAAGATTTTTTCTTTAAATCTTATTTTAAATCAAATTTGTCTGTTGGACTCAAAAATCACTGTGGGTCCCTTCCAATTCAGGATATTCTATGATGAGACAGACCCAGATGAGGGTCTAAAATTAAAGCTACCATTAATCCCAAATCATCCAACTCTCAGTGAGGCTGATTCTGTTTCAATGGATGAGAACTCAGCTCCTCAGAAGGTGACCTGCTGAATCTCTGGGTAAAGTGCAGACATTGATTTTGGAAGGGAAAGTTACTTTAAAAAAAGGCACTGAAGCATTTCTCCTACATGCCCAATGCACTATCTTTGATTTTCAGCATCAGTTTAAGGACACAAATAACATCCCAAAACTGCATCGCTGAAATCACACTGAGCATCTATTTCTGAACAGAAAAACTTTGATTTTTCAGTAGGAACTCCAGATTTGTTTGCAAATTTACTTAAATTAAGTCTGCTTCCCTTTCTCCCATCCCAATAACAGCTGCCCAACAACCAGGCAAAATCATTGTATTTTGGTTCATTTCTATTCAGCAGAAATAACTCAATTGCAGTAAGTTCTTCATCTGTTCAGCACAGAACACCAGGAGCAGCTGCCTCCAGCCTACTCCTCCTCAGCATCCCACATCCCTTGGAGAAAGCAGCTCAGAGCAGAACATGGCACTGAGGGCTGATTTGGATCCTGGGAATTCCACTGGCACAGGCAGGACCACTGCCTGAAGCTTCTGATTCCCTACATTTTAGGAAGATGTTCGTAAGATACTGGGAAGGAATTCTTGGTTGTGAGGGTGGGGAGGCCCTGGCCCAGGTTGCCCAGAGAAGCTGTGGCTGCCCCTGGATCCCTGCAAGTGTCCAAGGCCAGGTTGGATAAATTTGGAACAACCTGGGCTGGTGGAAGGTGTCCCTGCCCATGGCAGGGGGTGGCACTGGATGGGCTTTAATATCCCTTCCAATCCAAACCACTCTGGGATTCAGCAAGATGAGCTTTCTTTCCCTAATGAATCCCCACCACTAAAGTACCTGTGATATTCTCACAATTCCCAAGTTGTTAACTGTTCAAATGAGGGTTGGAATACTGGGATTCCAACCAGAATAAAGCAGCTGCACTGTACAGTGGCAATTTTATATTTTCATTTAAGGCTCCTGTTTGATCAGGTCATTACAGCTGTAGCTCAGTGGAGCCTCTACCCTTGAATAATGAAGATGTAAAGGCCAACAGGCTCTGTTTTCCCTTTTCCAGGGTGTCCACAGAGGGAGAAGCTGGAGAAGGAGCCACCACCTGTTCCTGCTGCCCCTGTGCCAGTTACCCAGTGCTCTCCTGGGAAGAGACACCGAAGGCCAAAATGAAAAGTTTCTAAAGTCAAATTTAAACATCTTTGAGCCTAACAGTGAAAACTGTTTTCAGGAGGCTCTGACTTCTCTGGGAGGCTTTTCAGCAGCTCAGGCTTAAAACAACTCACTGAGCTGTGACTGTTTTACACTTAACAGAATAACTTGAAAATTGGGTTTTTCTGGGGGTTTTGTTGTGGTTTTTTTTTTTTTTAATGGAAGATTTCAAGCCCTTAATCTGTGCTTTGCCCATATAACCCATGGAATACCTCTGGGATAATCTGCTCCTAAACCACACACCAGGGCTGTGCAGCCAGAGGATTAAGAACCAAGATGAACATTTTCAGGATAAGAAGGAACTGGGAGATGTAACACCTAAAGGAGGTGTCTGGCTGATGCTGTCACTGCTAATAAACTTCATTTTAGCTCTTAAATAAAACAAAGCCAGGCAATGGACAGCCCTGCTGCTTCCATCCCTTCCCAGTGCTGTGAGAGAACAGATAAACTCATTATTGCTGCACTTTGCCACGGAGATGATTCACCTTCTCTTGTTTCAGCTGCAAATCTCAGTTACATAACAACTGAGAGACATGAAATGGCTATAAATAAGGAAAAGCAGATTTCTGACAATATGTAGAATATCCAGATGTGCTCTTGCATCAATCCCATTTTAAGCCAGAGTTACCAGTAAGTGGTAACTGAAAAAATATGATGGTTCAGGCATAGAGAGAAAGTCAGAATGTCTTTATATTCAGAATATTCAAGTGAACCAAGAAATGTGCACTACAGAGCATTACTAAATTCAAGCTGGGGCTTTCTTCCTTGTGCTATTCACTGCAGTAAATAAGGGGTGGGGAACAGGAATGCAGGATAAATGAATCCACAGAACAAGAGTGAGTGAATAAATAGGTGATTCTACTCCAGTAACAGAAGTAAAAATATTAAAATGTGCAATCATCAATTTATAAATAAAACAAACTTCTTAAATACAATATTGAAACTGTCTGGCCAAGCATCAGCCAGATTTAAAAAGTCAATACTTTCAACACAAAAAAAAAATATTTATTCAAGTTCCTGAACAAACACACACAAACTCAGGACATTAATTCCTCTGCTCTCCTTCCCTCCTCTCTCCAGACCCAAGGTTTACCAGCCCCCATGGAAGAGCACTTTCTCAATAAATACAAATAAATACACATTAAATACATATAAATACCCTTTGGCTGTCCAAGTATTGCCATTTTTATGTGATAAACCACCAAATAATCAGTTTACAAGTCAAATCCAGCGACTTCTCCTCCTTGCTAAGTTTCACAGCAACCTTATTGCTGCCATTGTTTAATGACCTAAATAACCCAAAGTTAATTATCTCTCTGTACATAAGCTCACCAGAATGTCAGTCAGCTTTCCCTAAGACTTCCCATCTCTGTGTCCTTGGGATCCTCATGATCCCAATCCCAATTCCAATCCCTTCTTCCTTCCTCACTGTGTAATGGGAGATTTTTGTATTGGATTTGGAAAAGCAAGGTAGTAATAATTTAAATCCTTGTTATTCACCCAGCAAACCAACCCCTGCACCGTGTCATCAGTAAAATATGGAATGTTCTTTCCCATGGTTTTCCACATCGCAGCCAAGACTCCCCAGTTAATTCCCTCTCTGGCATTATTATCCACACAAAACCAAATTAACAGACAAAAAGGTGGAGAAGAGCAGAAGGAAAGGAGGAGAAGACATGCTGGGTGTGTTTCACTCTAAAAAGAAAAAAAAAAACCTTAGATGTGATTGTCATAACTGATCACTTCAAAGATACTCTACATGTAAATCAGCATTTCCATGAGACACTTCACAAACACAAGAGCCAGCACATTTTCATGCGCTTTTAAACTCAGAAAAGGGCCACAGAGCTCTTAAAAATTTTAAATATTTAAATTTTTTTACCTATTTAACTGCGCCCTAACACCTTTAACCGCCTCCTGAAGCAAACAGGGAAAAACAAGGTCCCCAAGCACTGCTGACCTCAAGCTTTCCTCGTGTTTCCTCCCTCCCTCAGGGATGCAAACACACCTGGAATTACACTGAGGGTTATTCCTGCCTGAACTTGGAACCTCCAGCACCTCTGTGAGCGTCTGCAAGGGAGCAGAGCAGGAGATGCTGGAGCAGGTGCCAGGTGGGCACAGGAGTTGCTGCAGCAGCCAACACTTTCCCATCCCTCCATCCCCTGTGAACTTACAATTTCTTAAATGAACAGCACTGAAAATTCCTTTCGGTTTGTAACAAACCCAAACCCAGCAAATCTCACTGTGCAAAATCACTGCAGGTTGATTATTCCACCTTTTTACTTCCCTGCTTTGCCTCAGCTGCTCGGTCATTTTAAAGTGTGAGCTGCACATTTTCAGGTTTTATAAAGGAAAAGAAAAGGGATGCAAATGCAAACTCCTCCTAAGTCAAACTTCCATCAGGGAAGAGCACTCGAGGTATTTGTGCTCTGTCAGGTTCCCCACGGAGCCAACCATCTGTTTGGGGTAAAAGCTGCAATATGGAAACATCCTAATTAATGAAGGGAAAATAGCAATTTGGCTTAAGAGGCTTTGGCATTTCATAAACACACTTAAGTCCAGCCATTTATCATCCAAGTTCCTTTCTCTCTTTGAGGAAGGTCATTGGAGCAGAGGAGGAATTTTAGGGATTTCTTTGGGTTGTTGAGGGAGCTGCGAGGCAGAGCTGGTGAAGGAGATGCTGCAAGGCCTCAGCACCTGCCAAAAAGTTGTGGGTTTTTTTTTTCCCTCTCCTCCTGCTATATTTTAAGGCAAAAAACTTCCTCTCTTCAGGAGGAGAGAGTGGACTCTGGGACTTGCTGGGACTGTGTCTGACAGCACATTCATTTCAGCACCAACTCCAGATTTGTTTGCAAATTTACTTAAATTAAGTCTGCTTCCCTTTCTCCCATCCCAATAACAGCTGCCCAACAACCAGGCAAAATCATTGTATTTTGGTTCATTTCTATTCAGCAGAAATAACTCAACTGCAGTAAGTTCTTCATCTGTTCAGCACAGAACACCATGAGCAGCTGCCTCCAGCCTACTCCTCCTCAGCATCCCACATCCCTTGGAGAAAGCAGCTCAGAGCAGAACATGGCACTGAGGGCTGATTTGGATCCTGGGAATTCCACTGGCACAGGCAGGACCACTGCCTGAAGCTTCTGACTCCCTACATTTTAGGAAGATGTTCGTAAGATACTGGGAAGGAATCCTTGGTTGTGAGGGTGTCAGGCCCTGGTACAGGTTGCCCAGAGAAGCTGTGGCTGCCCCTGGATCCCTGGAAGTGTCCAAGGTCAGGCTGGATAAATTTGGAGCAACCTAGTGCAAGGTGTCCCTGCCCATGGCAGGGGGTGGAACACAACGATCTTGAAGGTCCTTTCCAGCCCAAACCATTCTGTGACTCGAAATGTAACTCCAAATGCAAAGGGGCCAGTTGGCTCCTTTTGGGACATCCCACATGAACTCCCCCCAGTCTGATCAGTCAGGAAAAACCAGCACAACAAACCCCAGCCCAGGGGTCACAAGGCCACCCCGAGCAACTGCAAAATTCAAAAGGAATTCTTTGCCTCTGCAAGGATGTTTGTGTTTATTTTTATTACTGCAGTGCTTGGAAGCCTGAGCTGAAATCAGGGTCCTACTGTGTTGGCAGCTTGTCCAAAAACACAGCAAGAAAACACCCCTGTCATAATAAATTTATTAGCTTAAGTCCTTCTCCTACCAGAGCCACTGTCAGCATTCCTGCCCAGGGATTCCAGACATGAGACAAGTGGGGTTTTTCCCTGGCATGCACAGGAAATCAGAAATCATATAAACCAACATCTGGGTTATTTTGGAGCAGAATGAATCTTAAATTTAAAGTTCAGGCATCGGTGACACAGATCTGTACCTTCATCATCTCAAGCCTGTTATTTGTCACTGGAAAGAAGCAGGTACATATAATTTGGGGTAGGATTCATCTCACCTATTTCACAGGGAAAAAGTGGCATCCTTGTTTCTATTAATATCAAGTGACTCTTTTATCCAGAGACACCCATACTGAGGATGTAAAACTGAGGATGTAAATCAAACCCAACACCCCCTCCTTTTTTTTTTTTTTATTTTGATGTGGGAAGATCATTGTACAAATATCTGGAGTAAAAAACTGTGCTGCTAATAATATTTGGAAATCAGATGTATTTCATTCATTAATCTTAAAACCACTATTTTAGCTCTGTACAGCTGGACACAGAAAGGGAGGCACAGCAGGGAAAAACAGATGCCATCAACAAGCCCCCAGGTTTCTGCAAACACGGATTTCAGTGTTATCACAGGGGGCCTCCTGCTCACAGCTCCTCTCCAAACTCTGCACGGGGCACATCTGCCTTTGCTCAGCTCAGAACACACAGTTTAGCCTCCAATTCCTAATTTCTACTAAAAATGGTTCCAGGTTATAAAAGCCTCTGGCCTCCAGCCTTGGGCAGTGTTTCCATCAGGGTTCACCTTGGCAAGGATAAGGAGCTAAATATGCTAAATGCTGTATGAACAAGGAAGCCACACTAGTTAGATCATAAGATTTTCTGTCAAGAACGTACTGGTTACTTAATAATTATGAATATTTTTGTTCCTACTTAATGAGAAATTCATAAGCACATCAATAGAGCAAGTTACTGTAGGGCCACAGTCACCTTAATTACAATTCTTACACAGAGCTGCTGCAGATTAGAAAAGGAGATTTCTTCAGATAACCCAGCTCAGAACTAAGAGGGAGCCATTCTGCTGTTACAGACACTCATTTCAGGGTTCAGCCTGTGATAAATCATCACTGGTGCCAAGCAGAGGCACAAAATACCAACAGACTTGGTCTTAGAAAGACAGGAACAACCCAAAGTTGACATTAACCTCTTGTGCTCTCTGAAGAACTTGTATGCAAAACCCTCCCACACCGACAAACAACTAAGAAACAAGTATATTATACAGGAATGCATTAAATTTGTATAAATTTTAAAAAAATACTAATCTTCCAGAGTACACTTTTTTTTCTTTTTTGTTGACCTATTGAATTTAAAAGGAATTAGGGAGAATTTAAAAGGCACTGGGGAGAAGATCAGATTTAAAATTAATTTAATCAAGTCACTTAAAAATGCAAGTAATCACACAACAGAAGTGCCCCAGAAGCCTCCATATTCCTCCTCACTCCATAGTGAAAAACTGCTGGGAATTCAACAAATGTAAAGTTACAGAATCCCAGAATGGTTTGGGTTGGAAGGGACCTCAAAGCTCATCTCACTCCACCCCCTTTTTAAGATCCTGTTTTTCTTTTGTCTATTTAGGATCTAAGAAATATTTTTTTTTTTTTTTAGAATCATAGAATCCTAGAATGGTTTGGGTTGGAAGGGACCTTCAAGACCACCCAGTCCCACCCCCTGCCATGGGCAGGGACACCTCCCACTATCCCAAGTTGCTCCAAGCCCCATCCAACCTGGCCTTGGACACTTCCAGGGATGGGGCAGCCACAGCTTCTCTGTGCCAGTGAGTTTGTGGACTCCTAAATGCTGGCTTTTAAATGGTCCCCACACAAAAAATTTATTTATCCCAACTACAGATTGGATCAATTTGTTTAACACGCTGAAAATTCCCCTTTCCCTTTAAAATCTTGTCCCACTGGGACTAAACCAGCCCCCCCTGTGTTGTTGAAATGTGAGTTTAGCAAACACAGAACCCAAAAGCTCAGAGTCAGTACGTGACACCCTTCTGCAACATTCCAAATGGGAAACACTTCTCTTAGGGAAAACAGGAAGAAAATGAAGAAAACTGCCTTGAATTAATAAACAAATTATTACAACGAGGCCTGTTCCACTGTCATTATGTCCTTCCAAAGTGGCCTCTGCTTCATTTGATTTTTTTGTCTCCCTGATTTCCCTGGAGGGTTTCCAGGTGCAGCTCCTGCCCTTCCCGTGTCCCAGCCTCTGGAATGGGCAGGAACAGGTCGTGCCCTCCCTCCTGAGCTGCTTCACAGATTAAAAGCACCAATTCTATTTTCACCACCCCCCATCTCTTATTCCAGGGGATGATTTGCTCTCTCAGCGTGTCCAGGGAAGAGATCAAAGCTGTTGGATGTCCAAGGAGCACCAAACAGTTCATGGAAGAGCAGGGACGTGTCCCAGGCACAAAGTTTTGGCTCTGTTTAATTGTCAGTGAAGACAAGGAATAGCTGGATATTCTCTTATAAACTCTGAGGGGGTTTTTCCCCTGCAGGGCAGATTTCAGAGGCCATTTCCCAGCTCAGGGTCATTTATCAGCAGGATCAGCAGACAGGACCAAGTTGGGATGTTTAGACACCCAGAATTCTGATTTTTCTTCCATTTCAGCACCTTGATCTCCTGAAGCCCTTCTAGGTGTCTGCACTTAATAAAGCAGCATTGTTTGTAAACTTCCAAACAAGTTTTGTTCACGTAGCATTTTTAACTAATTGAAATAACAGCAGTTTTGAACATCAATTTCTAGATGAAAAATGCAGGAACACTCCCAGGAATGCTTTTTATGCCTCTGAATAAAACAGTGTTGGCACCTCAGTGATTAGAATGAGTATTTCAATGTGAACAACTTCAAGGAATATTTTAAAATAGAAGATTAGGTGGATGACTCAATCATATAAATCAGACAAGGACAACACAATGAATAAATCATTTAAATGCACTATTAATTCTTGTGGTATCAGGGAGAGAAAGTGGTTTAAAATAAGTTAAAAGCAGACTAATTTGTATTCAGTAGACAATTAAATTCAGGGATTAATGTGTCACTTGAAATGGTAGCAAAGAGAAATAAAAATATAAATTAAATGCCTCCTTTTAAATCAGTATATTGGGGCTATGAGATAACTCATGATCTTCATTTCTTACTCTAAGAACAGACCAAAGGTGCAGTTCCTCAGATCAGTTTTGTCTGCCAACAATCAGGAACAGTCTCAGAGGATTTGAGGGCTCATAATCATTCTGAATTCACTTAAAAGTGAATTTCAAACCTGTTTAAATGACACAAACCACCTTCTGCTGAGACCTGGACACCTCGTTGAACCTTCTTGTAAAATCCCCCCCCCCCAGCTGACTTAGATTTGGGGGGGTTTTTGTATGCTAAGAGAATATGGGTCATTTCTCCACCCATCTCTCATCCCCAGCAAGAAAATGATATAAAAGGAAACATAAATCCTTCCACTTCAGAATGATCTCGCAGCAAAAAATTTCCACAATTCCCCTCAAATAGGTCATTTAAAGATGGAAGCTTTAGCAAAAATTATCCATGACTTATCTAAAAATATGTCTGATACTAAAAAAAAAAAAAAAGAAAAAAAGAAATAGTCCTCACAGACCCGTTGAGAGGAGAAGTTTGGGCAAGAACAGGCTGAGAAGGAGAAACTCCTAAAGAGATGCAGCTTAAAAATCAATCCTCTTACAAGGAGAAGATAATTTTTCCTTTAAAAGTATTAGATAACTTTTCCTTTAAAAGTATTACATAATTTTTCCTTTAAAAGTATTAGGAAGTACCAGACACTTGCTCTTCTTAAAGGGAAAAAAAAAAGGAAAAGGAAGAGCAATTCCCAGAAGAGAATGTAGTGATGGCATTCCAGGCTGATCCCAAAGCCCTGGCACAGGTACTCCAGGGATCAAAGGTGGGTTTATGGGAACCAAGTGTTGGATCATATCTGATCACTCACTGCAGATCAGCAGGTTCTACACAAACCTGCATAAAAATCCCTCAAAAATAAAAATATGACTCACACCTGGAATATAATCCCAGGACGGAGTGCTATGGATTCAACATCTGTCAATGGAATAAACAACTGCAAAAACCTGTGCCAGCACTTCCCAGGGACAAGTCACACTGGATGTAAATCATATTTCTCTTTAGGAACCAGAGGGGGAAAAAGTGATATGGAAAAATCTCACATCCTGGGGGGACACTGAAGTAAAGGCACACTGAGACTAACTGAGATTAATAATATTGAGGAGTGTGATGGAAATGGAGCTGGTTAACAGGCACCTAAGGCCAGCAGGGTTTGTTTCATTTTGTTTGGGAATGCTCCCACCACACTGAACACAGGAACAGCTCCAGCCAGTGCAGAAGTGCTCGATATCCAAAAGTTTGTTTGATAACCAAAAGTGTTCTGCCCAAGGAGCACAGAATCAGTGGCAGTCTCAGATCCTGCTTTGTAAGATCCCTTCCTTCTTGTGAAAACCTAGGAAACTGCAGAGTGCTCCCTAACTGCGATTAAACACCAAAATTAAATCCAAAAGTAAAAAATCAGCAGTACTGAAGCCCCAGAAACTTCCTCACCACCACCTTTAACCTTTGTTAAAGCTGCTTCACCTCCAGCACCACAGCAGCTCCTCAAGGTTGGTAATTCAGACCCCTCAGGCTCAAACCATCCTGGGATGTGCTCCTTAAAGCCCAGGAGCACCTGATCTCTCACCCAAAGCTGCCTCATCTATTATTCTAAAGTTTCCTTGAGAGCAATAACAGCATCTCCCCCACCTGCCATCACACCTCATCCATCTCTCTCTGTATTCTCTGCTTCTGACTTTGTAACTGTGGAGTTGAAAAATCAAATCTATTGAAAATTAAATTTAACCAGGCAACAACCTCATAATACCTCCTGCTATCCAGTTCCAGCCTCACCTTGCCTTTTATCCTCACATCTGGAAGCTTAAACACCAAATGAAATCGTGAGACAAGAGGATTATTTTGCACTGTGAGGTTTTACAAGTGAAGGGGGAATAAGATTCCCTCTCTTCCACACAGCAATTAATAATTCCTCCTTCCACACTATGTTATAATAATCAAAGGACATTTGGAAGAACCCTCCTTCCCCTCCCCAATAAACAGAAAAAGCACAACTTTTGTGTTGTGGCTCTGCACTCAAAGTTTTTTACATTCTTTGTGTTACCTACACTGAGTAAGAACTTTTGTGTTGCTGCTCAAGAGTTTCTCTCTTGTGGTCACTGAACCTACTCCTGCAGGTTAAGCAGAGAAAAAGGCACTGAAATATGAGCCTTGCTCAAATCTCTTGATAACACAGACTCCAAAAAAAAAAAAAAAAAAAAAGCTAAATTTAGAACTTCAAGTTGTGAAAAGCCACCTTGAAATAACATTTTGCAAAGAGCTGAATTCCAAAGAGATGAATTTGACCCACGTGCCCCCACGAGTGACAGGCTCCTGTTCCAGTACATTATACACCCATATAATGAGAGATTTGCCCAGTTCATCATTATGGTATTTATTGCTTGAAAAATCAGTGTGGGACTGTGCCCAGACACGTGATGGGGACGTTCCCCACCTCATCAGTAAAGGCTGTCACCCACAGCTTTCCCTGGCTGATCCCAAACCCTCACAGGCAGAACTCACTGCAAACAGGAATTACACTCTCAACACCTGGAAAGCCTGGAATTTCTCAGGAGGGAGAAGGACCTTAGTGCTGGAGTGACAGGACGAGGAGGAATGATTTTAAACTGCCAGAAAGCAGGATAGATGGAATATTTGGAGAAATCCTTCCCTGGGAGGGTGGGGAGGCCCTGGCACAGGTTGCCCAGAGAAGCTGTGGCTGCCCCTGGATCCCTGCAAGTGTCCAAGGCCAGGTTGGATAACTTTGGAACAACCTGGGCTGGTGGAAGGTGTCCCTGCCCATGGCAGGGGGTGGCACTGGATGGTTTTGAAGGTCCCTTCCCATCCAAACCACTCTGGGATTCTATATTTAGCTTGGAATTTTCTCCATTTTCTTTCTCTTTCCTGCAGGTGAAGATATTGCCTTATTTTTGTGCCACATCTGATGACAAGAAAATAGATGTTCTATATTCAACACACTCAGGTAAAATGGCAAAATCAACGTGCAAGTGTTGAATAATTTCTAAAACTCTTTATTTAGAAACATTTCAATACTTACTAAGTTTCTAGAACTGTGAGAAACGTTACTTTTCATTTGCTTGTATAAAAAACAGACCCCCGTTTTTACAGATTAGAAAACTCATTTTGTTTAAATCCTGCTTTTTAAGGAACAATCCAAGTTTGTTCCTCACATGAGATCTGGGGCCAGGCTTGTTCCAGCAGAGAAACTCCAGGGTCAGTCATTAGGACATCCCAGTGGTTTCTTACTGATTTTACAGACAAAACAGTTGAATTCACTGATATAAACCTTTTTTTTTTTCTTAAAAGACTTGTTTGGATTTTTAAACTATTATAGATATGCAAATCCTTAAGGTTTCCTCAGACATCCTGGAAAGGACATTCCACTTTCCCAACAGTTTGCCTGGACAAATCACTCAAATTGACTGTATTTCCCTTTGAAGCCAGTGGATATATTCTTCTTGAATTGTGTATGAGAGTACTTTTATGATGGATAAGGGAAAACAAGACCATTTGATGTGGAAAGCTGTAACTTTATCTCCTTCACACACAGCACGGGAATTTCAGCGGGATTTGAAGTGGGATTTGGTGGAAAACTCCTGCTCCCTCTACTGGCTCAGCCACAGCAAAGCAGCGATGTTTTATCCCAAACCTGTCAGGGAATGGGAGCAAATGCCACAAAATCCCAGATCCCTTTTCCAGGCTGTTGCCAAAGGTGCTCTGTGCTCCTGGCACCAGCACCTCCCCCGAGGAATGACCCTCTGAACTGGTCACCAGTTACAACCTGGAACTTTTGATCCCCATCCCCTGAGCCAGATGGTCCCACCCCGTTTCCTCCTGCTCTGCAGTCCAGCTGTTCCAACACAAGGAAGATGTGGACCTGCTGGAATGGATCCAGAGGAGGCCAATGAGTTGATCACTGGACTGGAGCCAGGCTGGGAGAGCTGGGGGGGTTCCCCTGGAGAAGAGAAGGATCCAGGGAGAGCTGAGAACCCCTTCCAGGGCCTAAAGGGGCTCCAGGAGAGCTGGAGAGGGACTTTGGGACAAGGGATGGAGGGACAGGACACAGGGAATGGCTTCCCACTGCCAGAGGGCAGGGTTAGATGGGATACTGGGAAGAAATCCTTCCCTGTGAGGGTGGGGAGGCCCTGGCCCAGGTTGCCCAGAGAAGCTGTGGCTGCCCCTGGATCCCTGGAAGTGTCCAAGGCCAGGTTGGATGGGGCTTGGAGCAACCTGGGCTGGTGGAAGGTGTCCCTGCCCATGGCAGGGGGTTGGAATGAGATGGTCTTGAAGGTCCCTTCCAACCCAAACTACTCTGGGATTCTTTGGCTCCTGCCTTAAACCAACTATTATATCCAAGGCCCCTGAACTCCACGAGCTCTGGTCAGATCCCGCTTTCTGCCGGCACGACACGCCATGGAAACCATCCCACAGGATCTCCAACAGCGAGATCCCAGCTCCTGACAGCTCAGACCCACCCCCAGGGTTCCAGGTAAGCTGGGAGAGAGAGGAAAGGTGGCTGACAGGGCTGACCCTGCCCAAGGACAGAGCCCAACCTGCAAACACGACCATCCCAGAGCCCTTCCACCTCGGGAATCCATTCCCTGCTTTGCACAACGGATGCCCACGGAAAGGACTGGTCTAAAAGCCTTTTCCTTTTCCCTCAGGGAAAGTCTCTGGAGGTTAAAAGCTCTGAGCAGCACGAGGACAGCAGAGGAGAGATGGTTCCACAATGGAGCAGCACTGGGAGGAGCGGGAGGATGAATCAGCCCCTGCATTTAGAGGAGACTGGGGTGCAATAATCTCAGCAATCAGACCTGGAGAATCAATGAGGAAGGGGAGGTCTGAGAAGGATTAAAGCTGATACAGAAGAAGTTGAGAAAGGAATCACTGACCTAGAGATAAATCCTGGATAAAAACCAGCAAATAGGAACACGCCTGAAAAAACCCATGGGGGTGAGTGAGGGAAGAGGATGTTTGGGGATGCAGGGATTGAAACGAAATATGGGGAAAACTGCCAAAGAAAGAACCATCTCCCAGCAGCTGGATCCTGCAGAACACTCAGGGCCTGCCTTCCTCTCGTTTTCACCCATTTGAAACAAGTAAAACAATCAGCACAGCAGAAATATATAGAATATTTTTCTCTCCCCCCCCCAACTTACATGCCTAATTTTACAATCTAACCTATTTGAGCAAGTGGGACAGAGACTGAAGATTAGTTCATGCATTTTCTTCTGAGGAAGGTAAAAAAGAACATTTCAAGCTCAGTTACAGGCAACTTTTTAGTAAAAAGGGGGGAACTAAGTGAGAGCTGTATCTGTATTCAAGCAGTAAATATGTCTGATACTCACAGCTGCCTTTCACACATTTTTTTAAGAGAACAGAACAATCTGAAGTGGGGAAAAGTGGTTTAGAAGTTCCCAAAATTCAAGCCTTGTAGCAAACAGCCCAAAATACAGCATTTCAGAGACAGGGAGACAGACACTGCTCCATCATAACAATCCAACAGCACTCTGCCAATTCCTCCACAAAAACTAAAGCCAAAAACCTGGAAATACTGAGAAGGAGAACTACAAGATTATGAGTTATTCAAGAAGATTTAACTGAAAGAAAATGTAAGTTGAAATATTCCAGAGTCTTGAAATAATGCAGTAAAATGAAGTGATCTGCTGAAGTGAAATGTTTTAAAAAAAAGGAGGCAAGACATACTGTAAAGCAAATATAAAAGGAGTTTTATAAATGTGCCACAGTTAGGGAAGTTAGAAGAGGAAGGTCAGAGAAAGGAGGAAGCTTAAAATATGGCTCTGAAAAGCCTTGCATATACAGATTATTTAAGAATATCCCACAGCACCACGGGATGGAATTGGGCAACACTGAGAAGGGACAGCAAATCCCTCTCTGTGCATCTGTGTTTGATGAAAGCACAGGAGATAAAGAACAAGGCAATAAATTAAACCTCAAGAGGGTGAGGAAAGCCATGGAGAGGACGTGGGAACAAAACTCCCCGAGGGGTGGCACAGGGAATAAAGTCACTTGGAGAGCAGTGGCACAGGGAATAAAGTCACTTGGAGGGCTGTGGCACAGGGAATAAAGTCACTTGGAGGGCTGTGGAAACACAAGAGGAGGGTGAGGACACCCATGGCTGGTCCCTCAGAGCAGGAGGGAGGTGGCCCCAGCCCACCCAGGTGTTCTTGCAGCTGGTGAGGGGCTCCTGGGTGGAGATCTTGGCTCCCAGAGCTGGAGGAGCCCCTGCTCCTCACACAGGAGCACAAACCAACCCGGGCTGATAAACAGCTGAGTCACTTAATAAAAAAATTATGAACGCTAAAGACTGAACAGACCAGTCAAATAAGAATTATTTATGAGCTATAAAGCAAATTAGGTTGTATCTGTGGTGTTGTTATTAAAAAAAAAAAGTATTTGTGAATCAGAAGGAAATAAATTAGGGTAATACAGGCTGCTAAAATTCCCTCTAAGACAGCAGTGCAGGAGAGAAGCAGAAGCTTTATTGTCCAAGCATCTTGTATTTGTCTGGGAAGAGAGTTTGGTTTATGAACAAGACACATTCTGACCAAATAAATCAGAATACAAAGAAGCAAACAATGAGCCTGTACAGACACATCTTCCCCACACGCTGCCTTCTTCAGGAGGAACACATTAAACTACAGAAATGCAAAACAAACTTGCAGGAAGGGCCAGTTCGTGCTTAACAAACTCAAGGACAAACTTCCCTGTGGTCAGAGGATTTGTCAACACACTCCAGACTTGTTTAAAAATGGATTTATGAAAAAACCAGCAAACTTGGTGGAAGAAAAGGCTCTGAGTTATTATTATTATTATTATTATTATTTGGATGGAACACCTCGAACACGTGGATACATTAGTGATTCAGTGCCATAATACTTTTAAGGTCTTTTAACACCTCACTTCTAACACCTCCTTAAATTAAGTTCCCTGACATCTCAGAGGACCCACCAGCTGGATCTCATCACTCAGCAATTTCTTTCAGAAATGAAATCGAAAAAGCAATTGTGACCCTCCAACTCTTTTGGGGCAAAAAATTATCCTCAGACTTCCAAAAGAGATCAGATAGATGAGAAAGTGCCTGCAGTTCTGGCCAAGCAGTAATGAGACCTTCACAGAAATGCCTTTTATCTTCCAAAGGCAGGAATCAAAGGAGAAGAGCATTTGACAGGGGCTCTTTCAGTCCTGGAATTAAAATATAAAGTGGCAGGTTCCAAAAGGCCCTATAAATACATTGGAAGTGAGAAGTAATTGGGTCTTCTGTGAACCAGGAAAGAAGAACAGGTTTTAAAAAACCCTGCACCAAAAATACTCTGAATGACAGGCAGGCTCCTGGCTGGGAAGCCCCAGATAAAAACTGTGCATTTTAGAGTTAAGAACAAGCAGGATATAATTCCTGACTAACTCAGGAGAGAAAAGCAGGCCCTTTGGGCTAAGGATTACATGCCTCAGATAAATTTAACATGAAAAAAAAAAAAGAAGAGTACTTTAAAACCTATCTCGGCCTCTGCCAGAAATAAAAGGCACAAATTCCTGGGCTTACACCTCACAAAGTGAAGAGAAATATAAAACCAAACAAAACCTGCAGTTTTGCAGCTGAATTTCAACCAGGTTCTGAAAGGAATCTGAGCTCTTACAGTGGTATTAATTTAATGTGATAATGTAAGAAGGAAATAGTCCATCTGCTTGTAAAAGAACCAGGATAACTGTAATAGGTGGAATGATTGGATCCATTAGATGGGCTTATTTCCCTAACAGGATCCTGGAGTGAATCCATGAGTGCACTGCTGGGATGTGCACTACTGGAACTCACACCCAGAGCAAGGAATGATTAGAACAAGCAAGAAAACTGCAGATAAATATGAGACAGGTCCTTGACAAACAAATAAAACCACAGAACCTTCCAGAATATGGATTCAGAGAACAGAACTGCCCTGGAAGAAGGGCTCAATTAGGGGAAAAAAAGCCTCAAACACTCCAAGAAGCAGCAGTGAGAAGGTGTTTAATGCACCTGCCAGCCCTGGCCACTGAGCTTTTGGCCACAGTCATCCTGCTGCATCTTCAGCCAGAAGGAATAACAGGATGGAGCAAAGCACAGTCCTCTGACACTCTAAAACAAACACATCCCTCATAAATATAACTCTGGATACAAACATGAGTCAGAGAACTTGTATGTCTGCATCTCTCTAAATTAATTTACACTGGAAAAACCAAGGTGATCTGTAACTCTGCTCAGCTGTCTGGCAGCTTTGGGGAATATCCATTTATGTCAGAAGGAAATACAGCCTAATCAAAACACTATTGCAGGCATAATGTGTCCTCAAGGCATTACTGTAAACCATCCTGAGTGCCCTTGAGTCACAGGAGAATTTTTGTTAAGACAGGAGATTAAATATGTGCTCACACGCACATGGACTGAGCACTGTGAAACCCCAGGAGTGAAGCTCTGAAAGGACACCCAGACCCCCAAATTTAACCACAGGGCATCACACAGTCTGCTGCTGCAGTGGAAATCCAGTTATTTTGACTGGCATTACTGCATGCAACGATATGTTCAGATGTATGTAACTGTATTCTTCTTATAAAAATATTTTGTGTGTTCCTGAACTACAACACCATCGAGCACCAAAGGGGGAAAACCCACCCTGGCTGAGTCCAAATAAATGTTAACCACAGTTCTTAGAGAATCTGCTCAGCAGTTTCTGAAGGAGGAGTAATAAGAAGGCATTTTACTGCTACCACTACCGGGGATCTTTTAATCAGGAAGAACGATCAAAACCACATCAGAGCCTCTCGGAATTGTTAGCTTGACTCCACTGCCCCTGTTTGGGAACTGCTACTGCAAATGAAAGACACAGCAAAGCACAGGAATTTCAAAGGCCACTGTGCTCCCTTGGATTGCCCAAGAAAAGAACACAATGCCTTTAACCTGCTTCAAAGGTTTATTCCCCCAGTGGAATGCAAAATGAAGGGAGTGCGGGAAACGAAGACACACACACAGACAGAGACACCCTGGTGGGCTGTCACCCACCCACAGAACCTCAGCTCAGCACATGGCAGGTGAATCTTCCTTTTCAGGCACACCTGAACCCTCCAACAGATTGATTTTTCCCAACACAGAACTCAGGAGTTGGGAGTTTATTCCCAGTTCTCAGAGATGGGTTTAGCTCTGAGGCCACCGGGACAAACCAGAGCACCAAAACCACCAGAGGGGCTTCATTTCCAGCTTCCAATGAACATTCTACATCATTGTAATGACAAATAAATTTAAAATGTCAATAAATACCTTATCTTTTTAAAGCACCTGAACGGGGGAAAGTCTCAAACCCCCTCAGTGTCCCCACGGAAAGTGCCCAGACAAAATCCTACCAGTGAAGGCAACACCGGTGGAGGGACCTGAAGGTCTGCACTGACCACGTGAAAATTAAGGAGTAAAAAAGAAAGAACACCCAGGTTTTAGACAGGTGCATTCACTGGGAGGGTGGGGAGGCCCTGGCACAGGTTCCCCAGAGAGGCTGTGGCTGCCCCTGGATCCCTGCAAGTGTCCAAGGCCAGGTTGGATAAATTTGGAGCAACCTGGGCTGGTGGAAGGTGTCCCTGCCCACGGCAGGGGTGGGACTGGATCATCTTTAAGCTCTCTTCCAACTCAAACCATTCTAGAATTTATTCCAGGAGGTGGGAGATTCCTCAAGGTCCTGTCAGTGCCTTTTGTATCCTATTAGCTAAGTTCTCTCCTTTTTATCTGCTTTTAAAGTATCAAATTTGTAGTTTGCCAGAACTGCAAGGCAAATAAGTAAAGCAAATTTTAGGCTTATAATGCTGAATGCAACACAGAAATGTATGTGGAGGATTTACGGATTTTTTTTCCTTACTGTGTTGCAAAGAAACACAGAATTCAATATATTTATTTTTAAAAAATCGAGGCAGCAATGAATTCATCTAATGTCCTGTTATAGTTTGGTGGCTTATCTGAAAAATTGTTTTCCAGTGGAGGGATGTTTTCCATTTAGTCACTGTTAATACAACAAACCTGATCATCTCCTTTTCCTATTCCCCCTCCTGCCCTGAAGACTGTCAAACGGAATTCTCAATAAAACAACTTATTTCAAAGGCAGAATTGTAATAAATTAAACATACAGCACAGTCATTAGGCACTAGAAGAAACCTCATCTATTAAATTCTGTCATGTTATTTTTCAATATATGAATAAGAAAAAACCCATCTCCTCTGCTCAGAACTGACATTTTCCATTCACAAAACAACAAACACGCATTTGCAGAGCTGTGCATGTTCAAGACCCTCAGTATTGCTCGGGGAGACAAGGCAAAAGGAAAAATAGGGCCTGCTAACAGACCATGTGACAGAAGAGAGGTTTTTCATCCAGAAACCACAGCTTTATTTGCCTGTGTTGGTTTTCCAAAGGTATCAGAGGCCTTGACCTTTCCCGGGGTTTAAACTGCCAATGTGACACAAATCCCAAGAGGACGGAGCCATCTGCTCGTGGGGCTTCCCCAAACCTGCCTTTCCATGCAGGTCCCTCCTCGGATGACCCACTCCTGCAGCAGTTCCTACAGAAGGAAAATCTCCTTTACGAAGCCATGGATGGCAATCACCACCTCGAGCCCGAATTCCTACAGGAGTCCTGGCAAAACAGCCTTTTTCCTGCTTCGAGATCCACACCAAGCACAAAACCAGGATGAACTGCTTGAACTCCTCATGAAAATGTCTTCAGGATCCAACCAAGGCACCCAGGACTCTCACCACGCATTAAAAATGAGGGGGCAAATTCTGGCAATGTGAGAAATAACTCACTTCACCCAAAGGAAACCAGCCCGTTTTTCCATTGAATTTATCACCACTGCTTCTCCACATCCTCACTCATGGTTTCCCAAGGAACATCCATATGCACTATTTACACAGATGCACGAGCACAAATAAACACTGTCTCCCAAAATATTTAAAATGTGCTGCCAGATGGCTTTAAAAAAAAAAAAAAATCGAAATGAAAGATCTAATTAAAAGCTCTTACCCTGCCAACACTCCATTTTTGGAAATAACTACAAAAGTTAAATAAAAATAAAAAACCCCAACGTTTTTCGAGCCTATCAATATTTTTGTCATGTTTTGCTTCACAATTACAATCTCCCCTGATCTCCATCACGGATCAAACAGGCCAAGCCACATCAACCAGTGCTAATTGTAAACTCCTTTCTTGGGCTGGTGGAAAAAGGAGACTGGTAGAAACGATGACCAAATTTGGGCAATTACTCTTTTGATTCCACCTCTCCCCAGTCCTCTCTCTCCCCCTCCTCTTTAAAAGTTAAAAAAAACAAACAAAAAAAAAATAAATTGCTGCTGCCATCACCAGTTTTGTCTGTAACAAAGCAGATTTCACTGCCACAGTTATCACAGGCATTTTGAGAGGGGAAAAAAGTTATTTTCTTATTTTCCACAACCGAAACACGAACCTTGACATTTGTTTACTCCTTGTTTTTCCCTACATCTCATCTCCCCAATAAAAGCAGATGATGGTTTACACACACTTTAAATAAATATACACGTATTTTCAAATATTAAAATCACAGCATTAAAATGAAGTATAAGGATGTTTTGAGATCATCAGGTGAGCCCATGTGCTCATCAACAAGAAGAAAAACCCAGAACACACGTGGAAGGGGTGGTGGCAGAGCTGTCCCTGTCCCACCCTCGAGGAGGTGACTGTTACTTACCACTGGACCTGTTTTTGCGGTTTGACTTCCCTCCTGTGAGAAGCATCTTGAGACTGTTTCGAAACATGGTGATCCCGTTCCACTCGGTGTATCCCAAACACTGCAGAAAGCAGAAGAACAGGTGGACAAAAATCAAAAACAACTCCAATTTGGACAACAGGAAACAGTTATGAAGCGGTAAAAAAATTGCTAAACCCGAGAGAAAAACTTAAAATGATGAAAAATTACTTTGTCAATACAGTCTCTAACAACAAAAATCAACATTCACATAAAGCCCACCATTCAGCTTGTTTTCAGTTCATAGAATCACAGAATCAGCTGGGTTGGAAGGGACCTCTGAGATCATCAAGTCCAACCCTTGATCCAACCCCGCCGTGGTTCCCAGCCCATGGCACTGATGCCACATCCAGTCTGTCCTTAAACACCTCCAGGGACGGAGAATCCACCCCTTCCCTGGGCAGCCCATTCCAATGGCTGAGCACCCTCTCTGCAAAGAAATTCTTCCTAATATCCAACCTAACCCTCCCCTGGCACAGCTGAAGACCCAGCCCTCTTGTCTTGCTGATGGTTGCCTGGGAAAAGAGACCAACCCCCCCCGGCTCCCCCCTCCTGTCAGGGAGTTGCAGAGAGTGAGGAGGTCTCCCCTGAGCCTCCTCTTCTCCAGACTGAGCCCCCCCAGCTCCCTCAGCCTCTCCTCCCAGCACTTGTGCTCCAGTCCCTTCCCCAGCCTCGCTGCTCTCCAGGCTATTTCCAGCACCTGCCTATTTTGTCAAATAGTTTGACTGAATTATCATCACACTGAAGTGGCAAAGACTCAGCATTTTGCAAAATGCCTCCATTTCCCACCTCTGTTAAAGCCAAAGCCATCAGAAGGAGTTGCTGCCCTTCCTGTTGCTCAGAAAATCAATCCTGCTGACACCAACCCCGACTCCAGCCGTGGCTGACTGTCAAATTCTTTGTGAGTTGAATAAATTGTCATGAGGAGACAAGTCACTCAAACCCGGAGTAACTGATGCAAAAAATCAAACAGAAACATTATCCCTACATTTTCCTTGCTCTGTATGTCTGAGGTAAAAAAAAAAAAAAGGTTGTCTGAGTGCTGCTGAAGATAAAAGAGTGTCTGGGATCACCAGGCACAGTGACAGCCTGTGCTGGGGAACAGCCACTTATTAAAGCAGGTAAAGCATCAAAACACCTCCAACAAAAGCAGCTCCAAACCAGACCAAAAGGATTGTAAAGAGTCTTTGATCAGGACATACAACAAACCACAATTTTCCTTCTATTGTACACATGAGCTTCCACAGTTACAAGGTAACACATTCATCTTGTAGAAATAAATAATGACATTTTCCCCTGTAACAATATTAGGTTCCTCTTGGAGGATGCTCAGGAAATGCCATCTTGAGTTTCTTCACTTATCTGATATTTTCAAGTCTGTTAATACAATAATACCCAGTTCAAAGAGCTTTCTATGTATATTTAAAGCCACTGAAAGTCCTTGTAATATGATTTATTCACAGAGAGACACCAGCATTCCAGGGCAGCAGCTTGGAGCACACACATCCCAAACCCCAGGCAGCACAGAGGGGTGACAGCAACTCCAGCCTGTCCTGACTTCCACACGTTCCCACTCACTTATCAGATCTCACAAGCAGGTTTTAGGGTCTGTCTGTGTGCAAGAATGGATTCATGCACGGATGAATGTCACACAGAAAATGCAGAACCGGAATTTCATTTGCACCTACGAATTACAAGAGCATCACCTGGGCCACCAAAGCACAAGGAGCTGGTGTTCAGGCTCGTTCCCAGGGCTCCTAAGTGAAGTTTAGGTCCCCTCTGAAGCATCCCAGGTGGGAGAGGGAAAGAAAGGTCTTTTGGATGGGGCTCTGAGCAACCTGCTCTAGTGGAAGGTGTCCCTGCCCGTGGCAAGGGGTGGGACAAGATGATCTTGAAGGTCCTTTTCCAACCCAAACCACTTTGATTCTGTGATTTCAGTTTAGCAGCAGCTCCTGACGTGGTTTCTCACTGCATCCCACGCACAGTGGTGAGGAACTCTGAGTGTGAGCGCTCACCAGACTCACACCCTGAGTGAGGTTTTCACCTCACAGAGCAGCAGGTTCAGCAGGTGACCAGAACCAGCTGCTGGTTTCCATTTTCACGCACAGCCACGTCCTTCTGTGGCTTTGAGCACACGTGGTCACAGCTCTCCCTCTGTTCACTAACACTGAGCCAGAAAGAACATGTAAGAATAAGCACTCGAAATTAAAAATTCTGTTGCTCCTATTAGTTCACGGAATTAGAAGGATTAAACAGCAAATGGCATTACATTATGAGCAGGAGCTGGATCAGGCCTTTTTTCACCTCCCAACAAGCTCCTCAAGGCATCTCCCAGCCCAGGTTAATTCCCTGTGCCAGCAGAAGCAAAAGCTGCAGGAATGTGATGGGGATCCCTTCCCATCTCCACTGCCACGGGATAACTGTCATCAATTGGGGCAACCAAGAGCTCCTACACTTTATTGGTCATTTATCTTCTCACCTGTAGCTTGAATTAACCAAACCTAATGAAGACTTGTGTGAGCACCAGTCTCCAAACAGCATCAGCAGGTGAATAAAAAGGTACAACCCCTAAAATACCTTTTTAGAACAAACAGCTCAAGAATCTGGTTTATGTCCACATAAACCGTGGACATTTATCCTCTAAGAAACCTAAATTTCAGTTAAATACACAATCCACAGCAGTTTCTGGAGCATGAGGAGGCAGCAGCACAAATATGATGAGGGGAAAAAAAACAAACCCCAAAGGCAATGGAGGTAGAGGCAAACTGAGCTCTGCAACCTTGCACTGAGCCCCAACAAATCTGGGACAGCTCATTAAATCCTCTGCAATGACTAAGGCCTATTGCTTTGTTTTCTTAATTTTAAGACAAGAGTTTGCAGACAGGCTGCAAAAACCACTTCACATTTTGGGTGGCTACACATTATTACAGCCCACAGAAGTCGGTTTGGCTTCTTTTTATAGAAAAAACACGGAATTAAAAATCACAGCAATTTTTTTTTTTTTTCACCCATATACCACCAGCAGAAAGCCAGATCCCCGTATTTTCCTCTTCTCTGATCACCTCACTAAAAATAAAATTATTTCTTTATAGAAAGCTGATTAGCAAAGCTAAGCTCTTGTTCAAAAGGGTGTTTGATGTGCAGTGAGTCGGACAAACATCGCTGAGCCACCGCTGGCAAGTTTTGTGCACGTTAATAGGAGAAGCTATTAAATGTATATCCTCAGATTAGAACTCTGGGTTTTTTCCACAGGTTTCTAACTACAAAAGGAGGAAGGGAATGCAACAAGTCATATGTGAAAAGCACATTTCTTAAGGATTTTATTTCCCCTTTAAGTTTTCGGTTCCTTTCTCGCCTCTGTAGTGAAAATACCCACAAGGGACAGGCATTGGTGGGAAATAAAGCTACTGTAAACATTTTGGTGTTCCAAACACTTTAAAAGGAACAGATTTCTTTATACATGTTCACAATTGAAATTTTAGCCAGGAGAAGGCCCAACCAGGCTGTGCTTTACAAGGATGCTCCCGAATTTCAGCAGCACAGCAGAGTTTTAACTCAATGGGTGAAAAGGACAACTTAACAACAAAAAAAAAAGCCTTTATTGCCAAGTTGGAGGTGGTTCAACAGTTCTGGCAGCTGCCTCTTCAGATATTAATTTGTGGTTGAAGAGAGAAGTCCAAGGCTGTGCACAGGAACACCTCTGTGCCAGCCCATGGGATCCCAGCAGCTCCCTGCCTGGGTCAGGCAGCAGCAAATGAAGACACAATTTGCTTCCAGGACCTTCATAATATTCAACAGAAGTTTATGAACATTATGGAGTCAAAAATTCTCAAAACATTATATTGATAAAGTAAAAGTATTAGCAAACTTCTATTAAAACATATTTTTTCAATGAGAGTCTCACTGTTCATTCCTTTATTCATCTCCTTTGTCCACTTCGTAAGATCCTGAGGCATCACATTCCCCAGTGAATTTTCCCTCAATTCCCAAAAAGAATGATGGAAAGACATTTTTTTAAAAAGAATGATTCCTTATGTGTTTTTCAAAAAAAAACCCCAAAACCAACAACAAAAAAAAAAAACCAAAACCAAACAAACAAAAAAATCACCAAAACAACGACAACAAAACAAAACCAAAAACAAACAAACAAAACCCACCCCAAAGTCCTTTGAGAGAAAATCCACTCAGTTATGCAAAATAACAGAAAAACTCCTTACTCATAAAACATTCCCTCTCAAAGGTTCCTGGGAGCACAAGATTCTCTCTCTTCATGAGCAAAGCTGAACTCACCACAGCAGAAATTAATAAGTGTGCATAATAAGTATCTTACATTAAGATGCCAAAAAAAGGGAACCTTTCTGAGTATTAGTTTTCAGGATTTAACAACATGTAAAGCCTAAATTAACATTTTTGTGAACAGAAAATCTAACCTTTCATAAATTAGTGAATCACTTTTAAAGAGCAGTCAAGCTTCGGGAAGGAAGAGGTAACAAGGACTTTTTTTTTATACAAGTGACAGACTTCTAAAGCTAATTATAACAAGATGAAAGAAATTGATAAATGAAAGGAAAACACACGACAGAGTTTGGCTTTCAAGCATTTACTCCACATACAACTCAGACTGTACACAGAAATCTGTAGCTGCTGCCAGACTGAAACTTCCCATGCTCCTCAAAGCAATTATTCAGAGTTTAAGCTGAACTCTCATTTTAAACTGTCGTGAAATTCGAGAGGATGTTTTGAGATGACGGGGACCAGAGAACACTGAAAGCCACACTTGGACGCTCACGGGAGGACTGGGGCTGTCACATGTCACCACTGAGAACCACCAGGGGCTGGCAGAAGCTCCTGGATCATCCATGATGATCAAATCCATTAAACTCTGCCTCCCAGAACACTCTGACTCACCCCAGGAGTGGGAATAGCTGACTACAACAACCCTGAAGTCAAAAGAAACACATATTTTTGATAGCTTGGTCCCGCGCGCACTTTAAACACCACGGGAGCAAAATTCAGAGATGAAATATTTCCAGGAACTTCAGGAATGAAAACAGCATTGTTGGGACCCAGCAAGCATGCCAAGAACTTCGAGGATTACTTGGAAATAGGAAAACAACAAAGGAACTGAAAGGACTAAACCCTACCAATTAGAGGTCTTTAAGCAATTAAGAGTTTATTAAACGAAGTTCTCTAAACTAATAGGCTTTAGAACAACTGTGTGTGAACAAAAATGAATTGTTCGATGTTTGTTCCCTCCCAAAAGCCTGAAGACTAATACTGGTGATGGGGGGCTTGATGTTCATCCCCTCGGGCCCTTCCTAAAATACTTGGAGGCATCTTGACTGTCTTTCCTACAGATCCTGCACTGACCCCTGGAACTTGTGCTCTCTCCTGTCCTCCTGAGATGTCCCCACTTTCTTTGCTTCTCCAGCTGTCTTTGATGGAAATACATAAACATACATCCATAAACCACCAAACCCAGCATCCCCACTGGAAAAACGTGGGCAGCAAAGTCAACACGACGCCGCCTCACAAGGAAGCAGCTTCAACCTCTGCTTTCATTTTATCAAATAGAGCAGCTGGTAATGCCCCAGTTAAAAAGCAATCCTGAGAGCATTACATGGTAATAATCCCATGTTTGTGGAGTTCCCAACAACAGCCCCGAGGTGAATGTGGCCAAACACATTCCTTGATGAGTCTGTGGTGATGATGCTCACTTCAAGTCTGTGGGGTTCGTGTTCACAGGTAATTTTTATACAGTTAGAGCCCGAGAGGAAGGAGACAAGCACCGTGTTATTATGAAAACCCACAGAGTTGAGTCGGAGGAACAGCTCACTGTGGTGCTGTGCTTGGAAAACAGCACTTCCAGAGGGTTAAAGAGCTTGGCCACGGAGACTGCAGCAGCCCCTGGAGCTGGGAGGCAGGAGGACAAGACCCTTCATCCCTCAGCTCTGGGCAGGCTTGAGTTCCTCATCCTCTGCTAACAGGGCATTGTTTTTCCTTTTGTCTAGAACAGTCGTACTTTGAGTAAGAAGGATGGAGAACAAAAGCACAACTGCTCCAGGAGAGATGCCACTGACAGACAGCTCATGACTCACTCTGAGCTCAGAGGAACTCACCACTCTCATCAACAATCAGCAGATAACCCTGCCAACCACAGAATACCAGCTAATGCACCCTGCAACCTTAATTCTCACTCAAAGTTTGAATTTACTCTTCTGGGAAAAGGCTTTCTCCAGCAGTGCTTTTTATTTAAGTGTTGGGATTTACCACCTACTTAAAATAAGATCAGAAACTCTACAGAAAGAGCACAGTCACTCACGAGGAGAAAGTCAAAAGTCAGAACCAGTTCTCTCTTCAACATGAAAATGTGGTGACCTTGAAATTAAGGAAATTTAATTTTGAACAGGGCTTTGTCATTTTGCATAACCTGGTTTCTAATTCTGGATTAATGATACAGACAATTCCCGAGGGACTCTTCCAGTCTCCATATACAATGTCAATTATAGAGCCTTGGAGAGCAGTGATAACCACAGGGAAGTTAGGAATGCCATCACCTCACTTCCAGCAACTCCTCTGCAGGGCTTTTAGTGCCTTCTGTGCTGCCCAGAACAGCTAAAATCATATTTTAAACATTATTAGTAGCTGCCTCCATCAACAACCACGTGAACGGGGATTTAAGCCTGAACTAAAACGTGGCACAATCCTGCACAAGTTGACTCAAATTAAACTGCCTTGGGAGGAATTTTAAGGCACTTCCTACAGCTGGAATCAACAACCCTCCCTCTGCCAGGACCAACAACAGTGATTCTGCCCCAAAGCACCACAGGACTGAAGCACAGCGAGATTCCTGCATTTCAACTTTTGGCAAAGACACAGAGCAGCCAAAAACCCATCAGTCAAAACCACACCAGCTCCAAACTGCACGTTCTGTTCGAGGCTCCCTTCAGTCTGAAGTTACTTCTGAAGACACACTGGTGTGACAGAAAAATGAAAACGAAAAAACTAGGCAATGTATAAAGTGTGGGGAAATGCTACAGCACTTCACTGCTCAGGCACTAAAGGAAATGTGAATTATTTGCTTAATTTTTAAATAATCAAAAATATATCTTAGATACAGACCTAGTTAAGGAGTTGCTGTAAGCCTGTTCTGCAAACCTGCCCAAGTCTCAAGAATATTCAATACAGAAGTCAAGTTCAATCCATTGGCAAGCACTGGAGATTTTGTCAGAACACAGAGTATTTTGGATTTTATATAAAAAAAGCCTTGAAACAATTAAGATACCAAAGTACATTTCCACAGAATGCAGTGTCCCTATTATACACTTTGTTTACAAAAAAGTATCAATATTTTAGTTAGAATGAACTCAATAACATAAAATGTATAATTTTATTACATCTGTTTTCCTGTCGATCACCTCCAGTAGGGAAAGACAGGGAATGATCAAACACTAATATGTGGAAACTCCTACATCTTTTTCTCTAAATACAGAAACAATCAGGATAAAAATCAGTAAAACTGATACAGGAAGACAATGCCCCTCCTGCTCCATGTTCCAAATCCAGGTGATCACAGATCAGCAAAGAAACAACTGAAGACAACTGCAATTGTATTTAAACAATTCAATAACTCCTGCAAAGAAAAGTGGGACTGTAAGAAGGAAAAATTCTCCTACCTTGATATCTTTAGACGAGTTAAACCTCTAGTAAAAAGTGTCCTCCTCCATTCACTGCAAGTCCTGAAAGACATAAAAAAAACCACAAGAGAATTTAGCAGCATCTTCTCAGCACCCTCTGTGCCCCACAGTGGCCACATGCACTGAGCTACAACCATCCCATCCCAGGAATAAACCCACGGATTTCCCAGTGTGTCACTGTGGAAGCACCAGGCAGCCCCTGCTCTTTAGCCTAACAATTAAAAAGTGAATGCTCCTGCTCTTCAATCTGTGAATCAATACTAATTTCAGTCACTTGCCTCTTCCCTCTCATCGCTTTTCAGTCGGGAGGAGAAGAAAAGCAGAGAAATTTCCCTCGGACACACATCATATAATGCACTATTTAACAAGCAGTATGTTAATTCCAAATATTTCCCTTCATCCCAGCAAGTTCTCCTGCTAAAACCCTGCAACCTCCCCACTGGGTTTTTTTTTTAAACTCAATCCTTACATAAACACAACTCCCAAGAGGGATCCAGCACTAAATCAAGGGTTCAGTCCTTGGCCCTTTGCTCTGTCATCACATACTCAGAACAAGTTCATCAACAAAAAGCCACGAGAAATGTATCTTGTAACTTATTGAAAAAGACCAGAGCAGCTTTTTTATTCCCAGCCTGTGTTTTATTTGTGCTGACGATATTGTGTTACAGCCTCCACCAATCCATTGTTTCAGAAATCTCATTTGAGAACCAGCAAACAGAAGGAAATACAGACACCTCTCATTTGTCATCAAACAAACAAACACCAAAAAAAAATCCCAGGAAATTGAGGCCACCTTAAGTTTAAAGCAAAGCAGAATAATTGCTCAGCCACTTCAGGGAGGTTTTTTTATGCTACTGCAAGAGGATGCTGAGAAGTAAATGACAGTTTTATTTGGGATTCACAACCGTAACAGCAACTTCTCCAACGGTCTTATATGAATAATTCTGTATATAAAGCTGTAAGACATTCCATAAATTCATGCAGTGATCCTATCTCACTTCTCAGGGCTGCCAGTTACCTCCCTGCCTTCCACTCTTCCCTTCTGTGGAAAAAGAACTGAGGAGCCAGCGAGCAGCACAGCCATGCCCTGGGAGAGGGCTGGAAACACAGCTCATCCCACAGCCTGGGCAGGGATCCCCGGGACAGGAGGAATGGTCCTTCTCCAAATTCCCTTCCCAGGTCCTGCCAAGCCCTGGGTGTGCCCCAAATCACCCGACTGCCCCCGAATCCACCTCTGGTAGGAACTGAACTGCTAAAAAGACCCAGCTCCAAATTCCTGGCTGAGTGTCCAACCCCGGAGAGCACAAGAGCACGGGGTGGAACTTGTTTTAACTGAGCCCCCACGGAGGATAAACCCAAACACATTCTGATTAAAGAGCATTTTTATTAGATATTTTGTCACATAAAGGAAGTCCCTGGAGGGGAACTTTTCACAAGGGCCTGGAGGGACAGCACAGGGGGGAATGGCTTTAAGCTGAAGGAGGGCAGGGTTAGATGGGATATTGGGAAGAAATTCTCCCCTGGGAGGGTGGAGAGGCCCTGGAACAGATTTCTCAGAGAAGCTGTGGCTGCCCCTGGATCCCTGGAAGTGTCCAAGGCCAGGTTGGACGGGGTTTGGAGCAACCTGGGATAGTGGAAAGGGGTGGGACTGGATGGTCTTGAAGGCCCCTTCCCATCCAAACCATTCTAGGATTCTATGATTCCAAAAAAAAATAATAAAATATTTCTTAGATCCTAAACAGACAAAAGCCAAAAAGGATCTTATAACACTCAGCTTTCTCCACAATTCTTTTAACTGGTCACAAATCAGGTACCTGCAAACACCTCAGGTAGGTGAGAGAGAGAAGAGAAATTCTTTCTTTCAAAAGCAGCAAGGTTACAATTTTTGGAAAACTGAAAACATTCACCTAATAACTCAAAATAACTGCTTATAAATGTTTCAGTCTGCTGCCATCTATCTCCTTCCTCCAGCTCTTAATGGGATCCCCTGTAAAACAAAGAGCAGCACTGGTCTGAGCTGGGGGAGCTCCGAGCTCCCCATCTGCATTCCCAGAGCGGAGCTGATGAATCTGCACTGAGCTTTTCAACAGCAGAGCTTTCATCTGCTCCCAGGACTCCATTAGAAATCTTTATGTGAATGCAGCAGATATTAGTGGGTTGTCAATAAAAGCTGAATGTCATTAAAGTGCTTTTATTCTTTAAATGCCTTTAACCCTCTAATTATATTTGGAAATTCCGCTATTGAACTGTATGAAAGTTATAAATCCTGACGTGTTGTATCACAACAAATACATTTAGACTAATACACAAACGGTTTTGGGGGCAGGGGAGAATCAATTTTAGAATTATTCCCCCTTGATTAAACACATAAATCTCAACTGGTGTGTTTCAATCACGAGCAACACTCAGCCAGGGTTTCTGCAGATATTCCAAGTTTGGGGGGTAAAAACCTCTGGCCCGTGGTATGGCTGCAAGTCATAACATACAGCTTTCAAAAAAGTAAAATTAGCTCTTTTTATTATATCAGCATTGTTTTTCCAAGTTCTCTTGGACTTGGCAGGGAGAAGGGAACAGTCCTTGAGCATCTCAACTCTCACCTCCCAACCCAGAAGGGACTTTGCTCTGCTGGTTTCCTCCCCACTCAAGGTGGGAATCGGGTTAACACGGGCACAAACAGTCCCTGTCCTGCCAACTGCACCATTTCCTGGGGCTCCAGACTCCTTCTGCCTCTGCCCATCAGTGAAGAAGGCAACTGCTGCCAGCTGGGACTTCTGCCCATAAAATCCAACTGGGAATTGCCAGCCAGCAACTTCCAATTGCCATCCAGGTTGGCAAATGTCAAACGTGACCGAGGAACAGGAACGTTCCCAACTTCCACAATAATAAAAAAAACCCAACAATCTAAGGATTGCTTTTAACACCAGAATCAGGTAACTTATGTCAGGGACAGCACAACCAGGAACAAAACCCACTGAGAATGTCAGAATGTGACACAGGAGAGCAGGAAAACACTTCACCCCCAGATCCCTTTGCTGACTTTGCATCCAGCTGATTTCTTTCCTTTGGAACAATCCCCAGCCCAGAGAAATATCAATTCAACTGCACAGTTCCTATACCATGTTTACCTTCCCACTGCATCCACCACTTTATTCAACTTCACCCACTGTAACAGAAATCATCCACTTGAAAAAGTTTTTGGATAACTCTCTGCATTTGGGACCTTTTCCCCTCCTCACAGCAGTTGAGTGAAGCCCTCGTGCCCAGAGCTGCTCAAGGAAGGGGCTGGGAAGGAACAGCCTTGAGAGAATCTCATTTGAGAACCAGCAAACAGAAGGAAATACAGACACCTCTCATTTGTCATCAAAAAAAACAAACACCAAAAAAAATCCCAGGAAATTGAGGCCACCTTAAGTTTAAAGCAAAGCAGAATAATTGCTCAGCCACTTCAGGGAGGTTTTTTTATGCTACTGCAAGAGGATGCTGAGAAGTAAATGACAGCTTTATTTGGGATTCACAACCGTAACAGCAACTTCTCCAATGGTCTTATATGAATAATTCTGTATATAAAGCTGTAAGACATTCCATAAATTCATGCAGTGATCCTATCTCACTTCTCAGGGCTGCCAGTTAATAAGAGAACAAAGAAATGCTATCAAAAAGCACAAGTTAGGAATAATGACACCAAGTCAAGTGAGCAAACACTCAAGAAATACAAGAATGAAGGTTTAGCACGTTCAGGAGAGGAGGGAGTCAAGCAGCTCAGACACAAAGCAGTCACCTGCAGGCCTGAGGTCTCAAATAATTTCTTGCTTATACACCTGTGGAGGCAATAACTACTGAGTTCTTCTGCAGAAGAATGTGTTAAAAATAGCCAAAAAGTGTAAAACAGCAAAAAGACACACATTGACCATCCCTGTAACATCACATTTGCCTTCAACTATTTCTTAAAAAGAGCTTTTCCTATATTCTGTTAAATATATGAGGATATGGTTTGCAAGTTAAACTCAATTTTTAAATATCCCAGTGCATGAGGGCACCAAAAAGGCATAAAATCGAAGCCAGCTGAGTGAGTGCCCAAAAGGAGGGCTCCTAATTAATACAGAAATAATTGCAACAGGTAAGAATGGTCCATGAAAAAAATCCCAGTACTGTCAACACTTTCAGGTGTCAAAATTCAGCACCTTCCTGTCACTCTAACCCAGAAGACAACCGCCTACAAAACCAATTAATGCTTTCAGGTACAGCAGCACATGTTCCAGCTGCAGTATTTTCCTGTCAAGCTAAAATCCATGACAGAAAAAAGAGACTTAAAGCCTTAAGAGTCGAGAAACAAAACCAGGAAAGCTTCCACCCAGAGCAACCTGACTGGAGCTGGAAAGAGGGATGGTCTGAAATGAAACCAGAGCATTTGATTTCCCAGGAATGAGTCTGTTGAGATCTCTCAAGCTGAACCATCCTATATTTGAAAATAGAGAACCACTCATCCTATATTTGAAAATAGTGAACCACTCATCCTATATTTGAAAATAGAGAACCACTCATCCTATATTTGAAAATAGAGAACCACTCATCCTATATTTGAAAATAATGAACATCAGGATTGAGAAGCTCCCAAGAGGCTGAAAAAAACCCCAGTTTTCTATTTACTGTAAACAAAGGAACCTTTTCTCCCCATAACTGAAGCAAACAGGTAAAAATTCACAGCAATTTTGCAAAGCTAATTGAGTCTGAAGCCTCTGAACCAAGCGTAGCACAGGTCACATGTCCCCTGATCTCAACAGTTTAATTATATTTTCCCAGAGAAATTAACAACTTACTCATAACTTTTATCAACAGAACATTAATACACAGACATTAAACACAATGACCATCTGTCTTTGAAAACCAAAACTACCCCAGTGATCAGAACATGCTGCTCAACCAGTCCTGCTGGAAAGCAAAGGCTCTGAAATGGTCTCATGAATAGGGATTTCCATCTTTAAATGAGGTTATTTTTCTAGTTTTGGCTGTCAGATGCACCAGCTGGTATTCATCTGATAAATTGAGTAAGCTTGGATGGTATTCTAAAATCAAATCACATCACAGTTTAAATTCTTTGCACATACATATATGTTGGAAACAAAATACATACTGACAAAAATAGTCTTTATTCCAGTTCTAACTTACATAAATTCAGTTTTTAAGCAAAACATGTGGTTTAATGATGCCTGTCATGTAACAAATCAAAGATCAAGAAAATGGCAATATTCTTTAAATTACAGTCATGTAAATAGGACTGACCTAATTTGACTGAGGACTAATCTGGAAAACAAGTCTCATGTTTCCATCTTGATAAAGAGTTTGTCTTCTTAACCTCATATTCTCTAATTAAAAGTAAGATTTGAATCATATGTTACCATACATAATGACTGTACTTACACAGTTCATTACACAGGAACACACACCATTGATAAATCAAGAATTCCACAAATAAAACCACCCAACACAGCACTCGGGTCCAGAATTAGATAGGTCTTGGCTGATTTTCAACAGTATTAAGCAAGAATCCACTCTACCATATTCTAAGTTGGCAACAGTTTCTTCATGATCATCACTCTAAATAACTATGGGAAAGCATCCAGACATCAATGGGATTATGGAAAAAAAAAAATAAAAATCAGAAAATTGGCCACGCTTTAAATCAAGACTTTTTTGCTTACCCCATGTGCCTAAAAAAAAAAAAGAAAGAAAAAAGAAGAAAAGGAACTGCCCTGTGTGTTAAATCCAGATGACATTCCCATTCTGCTCTTACCAACTCAGACTCCTGGTTTTAGAGGAAAATTACAAGGAGCTCCCACTATTATTTTCCCCTCAACGAACAGTTCCCAACCATTAATGGATGATCCCATTTTTCAGCATCTTAATGACGTTTATCAAAATATATAAACTCATTTATTTACCGCCTTTCCCCGGCGATCTGTCGCTGGTTTGTTGTTGAAGTGCCTGGTGCTCCCCAACCCTCACCTCTCTCGTGCCTCCAGACTGTTAATTACCATCCCATGTTTAATAACTCTGAACTCCAGCCCGTGTTTAATAACTCTGAGCACAACCTGTCTGTTCACCCCCTCTGCTCTATCTCAGATCAGTCGTTATTTATTAACCAGCTGAACTCCCAAACATGCCCATGTGACCAGAAAATGATGGGTTCTGGGAAGAATGCACCAAGAAAAATATTCTCCTTCCAGAGTAATTCAGGGTTAGGAGAATTATTGGAATTATCTGACTTTTCACAGATGTCAATACCTGGAAGAGGAGTCTTCATGGCCCACACATGCCACAGACAGTGAGAGGGCATCAAACACAGCAGCCCTTTGGAACATCCCAAGCCTATTCCCACCTTCCCAACGCTGCTGCAAGTTTTGCCAGGGATTTCAGCAAGAACTGAACAGAATAACACTGCTCAAACACCTGCAACCCAAGCTGCTCGACTGGAAGGCGTTCCTGCCCACGGGAGGGGTTGGAAGTAGATGATCTTCCAGGTTCCTTCCAACCCAAGCCATCCTGGGCTTCTGACAAATTTAAGGATGAAATTTCTAAGATTCAGGAGCGTCATCTGCATCGTGGCTTTGTCCCAAGGGTTCACATTTCCATCCCTGGGTCCACACCCCACCATCACTGCTGTGTCAGACAGGTAAGGAAGGAGGCTGGGAAGCAGCTGGGAACAGGCAGGGCCTGGCTGGAGATGGCTCCAGAATGGACTGGTAAAGATTCCCTCATCCCTCTGCTCTATTTTTGGGTTTGATCTGCTTTTTGGTTTTGATTTTTTTTTAATTCCTGCCAGAACCGGGCTCGATTTTCCCAAGTTTGTCTCATTTAACTTTTGTCTGGAAGGACACGTGCACAGGGAACTTGCTCCCAACCCCAGGAAGCACCTCAGTAGCTGCCACTGTGCTGCTCCTTTAGCTCAGAAGCCTCTGAGGATGTAAAATAACCCCTGAGGATATAAAATAAACCCCGAGGATATAAAATACCCACTCCAAAACTCCTTAACCAGCTCCTACTGAACAAACCCAATTTCAAAGAACGTCAAAACCTTTTCTCTGCTCCTTCAGGAACTGCAGCAAGTGCTCAAACACAACCCTTCTTCCCAGCCTGCTTTCCCCTTTGTAAATACACCACGTGGAAATATGTGAAGATGAAAACAATTACCAGGAGAGACAAGCAAGTGCAGATAGAGAAAAAAAAAACCTAGAAAAATGAAACGAGATGGGAGGGGGGAGAAAGGAATCTTTAAAGGAGAGAGAGGGGGTTTTTAACAGAAATATTACAAGTAGCTTGAATGGTTTATTTGAATTCATTTGGTTTTATATTGCCAGAGGACAGAATGATCTGCAGTTGAATGAAACAAAAGTAACATCCTACTGAGGGGTTTCTCAGGGACAAGCACGTGTCCCTACACAAAGTCAATCAAACATATTGTGGAGTCACAGTTCCTTCTCAAACGTTTCTTGTGCTCAGCAAAATCAATAATACGAAGGTTTTAACATCCACAAACAACCTGGGCTTTGAGTTGAAACAGAGGGAAGACAGAAAGAAAAAACAAGGGATTTTTCATCTGTGAATCCACACTCAGAATAAAAAGAACAAGAGTTTTTTGTGTTGTTAACAGTGTGCTAACACTACAGACCAGATCTCAGAGTGAAACACAGCAAAGAAAGGGGGATTTAAGTGAGACTTTGTTTTATTTGACTGTCATTTATTTGATAGCTGGCAAACTATTCCTTGCAGGAAAACTGGGACTTGGCAGAAGTGGATATTCCGCTTCAAGTCACTTCTTCAAACCCTCCAACAAGGGAACACACAGAGGAATAAGTACTTGAAGGAAAGGGCTTATTTATACACTTTTATCTTTTATGATGTATGTAAGTGATATTTAATATAGGCCTGACTACTTCAGACAATGTGTTTAAATTACAAGTTATAAATGAAGCCATTGTACGAGCAGCAAAATTACAGCACGTAACAGGCTTCAAAAGAATCCAGTGTTGGACACTCGAGCTCCATTCCATCCTGTCCTCCTCAGCCAGCAACAGGCAGGGGGGGTTTCATCCTGCACTGGGCAGGAAAAATGGAGATATGAAGAGTTACAGTGCTGGTAAGAAGAAGAAGTGTGGTTGCTTTGTGCAGTGAGAGCTGAAAGCTCAGTGAGATTCTTTTAGCTGGAAAAACGAGCTAATCTTTAAGCAAACTGTTATGGGGCCATAAAGGACTCGAGCCACGAGGAGATAAAACAGTAACAGGCAGGAAATATTCACAGGGAGAGAAGCAAAGTGAGCTGGGCACTTCCCAAAGCCCAGACTGAGTTCCTCTCAGTGTTGACTCCTGCAAACTGCATCACCACGGCTTAAGGAGCTGGCTGAATACCAAGCAGCCTCTTAACTTATCCCAAGTATAAACCAGCACACGTTGGCCTCAGGAGCATTGCCTGTGGCTCAGGTGTGCTCCAGTCCCCCCAGCAGCTGGGACAGCAGCATTTGAGAAACCTGCCCTGCAACTTGCTGTGCTCTGTCTCCCACATCCCTCCTGCCTCCTCCTCTGCGTGGTCCCTCCAGTGCTTCACACCAGTGAAGGTGGGTGCTGGTGATGCTGCAGTTCTGCTGCTTTTCTGAGTCACTCCAGCCCCAGAATGCTTGGGGACAGTGCTATCCTTCATTTTGGGACAGGAAGCGCTCTGTCCATGACTCATGGACAGAGACAAGGGAGTATCACAAAGTGTGCATGAAAATTAAAGATAACACAGCAGACTGATACTGCAGCCTTGGTTTGGTTTTGAGACAAAGCCTTCACACCCTCCCCCATTTAACTTTAATAAAACTCTGGCAGTGAAGGGTGAGATTTCTTCACAAAGTTGCATAACTATAAAAACAATCTGATTTTTTAACTACTACCTATAGTCTGTCATATGGAAGAAATCTAAATGCCTCCTAGAGGTGGAGAGGCTGCATATTACGTATAATCAACAATAATTCATGTCCTCATTCATTGAGGCAAATCCCAAATCCTATCCACTTCTTGGCACTGAAGAGGGTGCACAACCAAGGAAAAAAAAAAAACCAAGGAACAGCAAAAAAACCTGGTTTGCTCTTCTTCTGAAGCCTGGAGTGTCTGAATACTTGAACTGAGAGGACCAGTCAAGGAATAACCCACACCCACTCACACCTTTTCTCTCTGAAGCCAGCAGGTAGATTTGCTGGTGAGAGCAAGGAGACCCAAATCTTACCCTTACTTACATCTTCCTCCTCCTGTGGCAGCATCACTAACTCTGACATTACTCCAACATTACTCTTATTCATGCCCTGGAAGGAGGATCAGCACAGAGGTGTTACCAAGACTGCAAAGATTCTCTTTGTGGAGCAGAATTCCCCATTCCACAGCATCCTACATCTACACACACACATCTCTAATACACACACCCCACTTCCACCCAAATTCTTATTCCAGAACAGGAAGAATTCAGGGCTTTGGTTAAATTCCCACTTTGGTCTTAGCCCTAAACAGCAGCACAGTCTCACCCCTGGCTCCAGCTCACAAAGCCAAAGTCTCTGATTCACCTTTATTACGCTCTGGAACAATGTCTATGAAGAAACAATGGCCTCAAAATTTCCTCAGGCGAATTCTGCAGGAAAACATTTCTGACATCAAGATGTGTTACAGCAAATACAGCAATTGCTGGGGCTCTATCACCAGCCATATCAGGAAGGCTTTTTTCTTTAACAAGAACGAGTCTGAAACACGAAAAATGGTTTAATGTTCGCAGTGTTGTAGCTAGACTGAATTATCTTAAATCTAAATCGAGTATGGATATCACATTTTCCAAAGTTTACTGCTTTTAAAGCAAAATAATGCAAACAATACTGCAGAAAGCACTTCAGAACAGTCTCAACACAAGTCCAAAAAAAGGCATATTTCCTCAGCTACCACAGAGAGCTTTTATGTTGTATAAACACACACAGGGAAGGAGAAGGAGGAAGGACTCTGTTGTTGGCTTTTGGGCCCTGGCTATTAAAGCAATATTCCCAATCCCCAGTGCCCAGCTGTGTGATGTGTTCATTTAACACGTTAACCTTTCGAGATCACAAGACCCAAGAACAAATCCCTCCTCAACCCACGAGTGAAGCAGCTCCCCAGCTCAGGGGCACCTCCCAGGAATGGAGCCAAGGCAAGAACAGGAGACAGATACTAAAAAAAAAAACACCAAGAAAAGTGGCACAACCTTACTTTCAGCAGTGATTTAAAGGGTGCATTGCATCATTCTGAGAGATACACGTGGTGTGTGCCTACATTTCACCTCAAATTTGCACTTTGTTTACTCTGGTTTTAAAACACATCTCCATAATTCCTCTCTACTCCGTCACTCCTCTTCCACCTAAGTCATTCCACCTCTCTGATCAACCTTCTCCTGCTCTAAGTATTCTCCAGCTCTAAAATTCCTTCTGGAAAATGAGCCAACCAACCCTCACAGCCTTCAGGACGTGGCCATTCCCCAAATCTCCACGATGCTTTGAGTTATTCACTACTTCTTGCCTATTAATCCCCAACATTTCTCACCGAGATTCCTTTGCTTTGTTTAGATTTTAAAGCTGCCAAGCTCTGAGCTGATGTTTCCATGGCTCTACGAGTCATAATCCCAAGATTCTCCACTGAGCAGTAACAGTCACTTTAAAACCATAATTTTCTATAACTTGCATGTGTTTTTCCAGCACATGCAGCACTTACATTTATCTAGGTTGCATTTCATTCACTGTTATTAATCAGTAATTAAAGACTTAAGGCCCTTCTGCAACTCTTCAGCCATCCCTTGGTTTGACTGCACTAAATCTGCATCACCTCCAGCCTTCTTCATGTTTGAGCCCATTAATTAGCAGGATCCTACAGGGCCTGGTGCCAAATTCTCCAGGTGACATCCCTCTGCCGTGACAGCTGAGCATTTATTTCTCTCCTCATTTCCACCTTAGCCCATCCCTCGTTGTGACAAGGCTCTCTCATGCTGTGCCCACTCAGTTTTCTAAAATGTCTTTGGGTGAAAAACTTTGGATGAAACCGTCGAAAATCCAAGTGGGTTATGTCAACTGGGTCCTCTCCTCCAGGATTTGCTGGCCCCTCCAAGACTTCACGTGGCTCAGAAAGCAAGAATTCCCTCTACAAAACCCACCCTTCCTGGATTTATCCATCTGAGCAGCACAAAGGGTGACTTCACCCGGGGCAAAGCAACACACGGATACGGAGGTACCACCACGTGACTCCATCCTCCTGAACCCACGAGCCACACTGAACAGGTTCCATTTGCTGGGATAATTTTCCATTTCCCCAGAAGGAACTAATGCATTTCTTTTAGAAGATATAAAGAGGCAAAACACCTGTTCTCCACCCAAAACCCTGCCCACAGAACCCGCTGTCCCAACGGCCGCGCTGCAGAATTCAACCAACTTCCCATTTTCAAGTCAAGTTAAAGCAGTGAAGTGTTAGGACTTCAGGTAATTAAAACTGATATTTCAGCCCCCTGTTATCATTTTGATAACGTAGGTCTTCATTTAAAAATTAAAAAAAATCAATTAAGTTTAAAAGCTGCCTCCATCAGGAGACATTCAGATACTCACACTGAGTTTTCACTGATTCTCAGTAACAACCTCATTCTCCCCTGGTAAAAGCACTGTATTCTCTCCTTTACTCCTAAAGCAAGCAAGATACTCCTCCCTTACACAGTGTGTAGCCTTGGTGGTGCCTGCCATGCCTCAAACACCACCTGGAATGGGAACATCACAAAGCAACCCTTGAGGGACAACACAGTGCCCTGGGCACTGCCAGAGCTCCCTGGAGATGAGATTCCCACAGGCACTGATGGGTTGTGAGCAATTTGATGTTTTTTCAAAGAAAACCAACCAAAAGGTAACTCTGCCACCACGTTTCACTTAAAACACAAATTTTTCTAAATCAATTAAGCATTGAAAGTTCCACAAAACGACAGAAAAGGCATAAAAGTGTCTCCCAGGAAAATTTCTTGCTCCGGTTTATTTGTAAGTCAAGTCATTTTACATTAACCAAACCACTGAGCCACTACAATGCCCCTTCACAGCAACTGATACAGATCTCATCAAAAATTCCTTTCAGGTGAAACCATTAAAACAATAAGGAAAAGCACAGGAAAACTGCCAGCTGAAAATCATTTCTCTCTTCTACAGGGCCCGGGCAGTTAAGATTATAACAGATGAAGGTTGCAGAAAGAAAAGCCCTCCCTGTCCCGGTGAGCTCACCCTGCAGGGCTGATAGCCTGTGTTTGCCTTTGCTTTTCCGGGTATAGGAAGTTCATTTCCTCCCCTGCTCTCCCAGCCCCTCTCAGGAGAGATCCACACAGCAACAATGAGCAGGGAAAAAAAAGGGAAAAATAAGAAAGTCCCAACTGAGTCAACACTGAACCTAAAATTACACCTTCAGTGTCAAGCTGAGGTCCCTCCTGCTAAGAGGTTACTCTGCTCATGAGTGACTTTATGTGCAATAATTACTTTTAATACACTAATATACACTGGCACAAATAGTGAGGGTTCACTGTAGCCCCTGTGCTACTCAAGGAAAGCGAGGATCATTCCACTTGTAGGAGAATAAAGAGGCTTTCTGGAGCTCACTCCATATTTAAAGGGGAAAGATGAAACATTTCCACAGGCTAAAATATTGCTAAAGCACAGGTCAAGGGATATTCCTAAATACCACTCCACCACAGCAGTCCTCAGCAAAGAAAAATGCACAATATAAATAGATATTGAGTAACAAACCAGGTAACAAATCATTTTTAAAAAGTTCAAAAACTAGAATTTAAAGTTGTAACCGAGCAGTCAATCTATCCCTATATGTGTAACTACTGGAGAGTAAAAACAACATTAAAAATTCACAATTGGTAGCTGGCATTTGATTTTTAAATTATGGCACTTACCTACAAAAAAAAGTTTTAAGTTTCACTTACTTTTAGAATCATAAAACTATAGACTGGCTTGGGTTGGAAGGGACTTTAAAGCTCATCTCAATCCAACCCCCTGCCATGGGCAGGTTCACCTTCCACCAGCCCAGGTTGCTCCAAACCCTGTCCAACCTGGCCTTGGACACTTCCAGGGATGGGGATTTTGGAACAACATTTCAGCATTTGGGTTTTCCTCTCTGCCATTCAATGGTCATGGGAAACTCAGATTAACTTTTTTATCTAAAGAAAAAAACACAAATAAGATAGGAGGGTGATTTAAACAACCTTCCTCAACCACAGCTCCTGCTTCATTCCAGTCCTTATTCCTCTTCCCGTTTTTAATTGCCCTTCCTCTCCAAACCTCTGCTTTGATGCTCCACCACAGGTATTCCAGTTCCCTTTGCAGTCCAGGACTACTCAAACTATCATATAGGCTGAATGCTTATAACAAGCTTTAGAGCTTTACAGGGAAAAATTCTTCCTCAGGAATCCCACAGCAAGGACAAGGTAATATTGAACAGGACAGGCAGGAAATCACAGCCACACCCAAATAAAACCAGTGCAAATGGTGCACATAATGATGTCAAACCCCCCCAGTGTGGGCTTCTGGGCCTGGTCAGATGACAGAAAAACACCATAAAGACCTCAGCCCTACCCATCCCACATTTTTGGGGCCCTCCTCTGACTCTGCCATCTCCCACTGGCTGTCCCAGGACACAAACCCTGCCCAAGCTAAAGTTGCTTCTGAATGGCTGCAAATCTTGGGAAAACCTCTCCCAACTCTCCTTCCCAAATTCAGTTTCTTCCTCTACCCTATGTCAAGTCATGTTGAAAATCACACAGTGAGACATTTGTGGGATTTGCAAAGATTAATTCTCCTGTTACTCACTGATTAATTAAAATCTGATCGAGACTTTGACCAGTAGTTTGCACTTGAATTTAAAACCGAGAACAATCGGGTGGGGTTTAATGTGTTAATTTGCATGGGCTGGGCAAAGAAAACGATTTTGGAGCAAAAACTGCTGCTTGTTATTCCAGCCATGCTTTGCCTTCTCAGGCAATAATTGTTTGCCATCTCACCAGTGCTTGAGCTGAAGGGAAGGGAAGGGATGGAGATGTTTGCTCTGAAACAGCCCCAGTCTGTTCATCTCTTGTGTTGCTTTTCCTCCAGTTGCCTTACTTTGAATATGTCCAAGGATATATTCTCTAATCCAGATTGCAGTTACATGGTATGTTTTCTGTGCTCTCTCTTAATGGTGATTTCCTTATTGAGAGATCCCAAATGCTGAAGATTAACATGGAAATGAGATGCTCCCTGAGACCTGGATAAAACAACATCCCAGTACCATTCCAGACTCTTCCATGACCCCCCTCCAAACCCCTCCCCACAGACATGATCTGGGTGGGAAAAGCACCATTTAAAACAGCTCTAAAAGGCTCCAGTGGGACACACTGGGAGCTTTAAACCACAATTTCTTTCATGTGAGAGCATCTTTCCTCCAGACTCCACCAGCCTGTTCAGTTCAGAGCAGTTACTGCTGGAATGCAACACATTCCTCACACTTTCTGGTTTTTAAAGGTTTTTAAAGGTGCCACTTTCCCTTCACACACAACTGAACTGTTGGAATCTGCAGGAAACCATCTCCATCCATCTGCAGCTGCACTTTGTCACCACTCCAGGACAGCAATCCTACCCCAAACACGTTTTTAATGGGGAATATCATCTTTAGAAGAGTAATACAAGATGTTTGATGTTCCAGTCATGCCTAAGGTGAGCTGGGAAAGGGTCCAGCTCCATGTACACTGATCCAGGAGTTGGATTCCACTGGATTCCTTGGAGTTGGATTCCTTGGAACAGCACAGGGATGGAGACAGAGGAACTGCTACAGAGGATTGGAATACTATCTCTGCCCAAGTGATTCTTAATAAAAAATTGTTTAAGATAATATTAATGTAATAAAAATAGTTATTCTTATAAAAGAAGTGATTCTTCCATGCAGCAGCTCTGCCACAGCACCAACACCTACAGAAAACCAAACTTCTGAATTTCTCCTCCTGTCAAATTTGTGCAGACCTGGTTCACAGGATACCACCTATGAACTATACCCAGAATTACACTTTCCCTGCATAGGTTTGAATAATGCATCAATATGCAAAAATATAATCCAGATTCAGTGTTAATTCTGGGTCACTTGACAGTACAGAATTAGATCCCTAACTTGAAATCCTCCCAGAAAGTTATTACTGTGACAAAATTAATATTATATGACTCTATTGCAACAATTAATAAATAAGATCTGCCAGCAGGTTCAGGAAAAAAAATCCTTCACGGGCTGTTTTTGCTCCAAACTCCACGTGCTTTAAGCACTCATTCTATCCTGGCAGTAAAGTTGAACACTTAGCTTCATTTATGTAAGCCAAATTAAAATAACTACACCCCTGAAGTAATTAAAAGAGAGGAAGATAAGGAATGAATTTCAATATTATTAGCAACACCCCCTCTCTCTAACTCTCAATTATATTTGTTTGTATAAAAACATTTGTGTCAGGGCACATTTTATTAGCTCACTCTGAAACATCTGTAGAAAACTCAGGCAGCAATTAGACAGATTAATGTCTAATATTGAAGAGTAATTTACTCCTTTCCACAGTGCCAGCTAAGAAATGCTACTTAGTCCTCTCCCAATGTGCCCTTGCTCCATTTTACATTTATATTCCAGTGGAATATAAATTATGGCTATAAATACATACACACAGAGAAGATTTTTAAAAAGTGAGTACATCCAATGGCTAGAAAAAAAAGAGGAATGTAAAATTCTCTATTAAAGTTTGCAACCAACTCGACACCGAGTCCCCAAAAATCTTAACACAGATATACATAAACATTAGGGGAAATTCAGAACTTGGGGGGGGGGGGGAAAGTCAGGAAGATTTCCCAGTTTCCAAATACTGAGCTAATAATTACAGATGTGAAAATCCACTGAAAATCCACAGAGCAGATGCTGCTCAGAGCAAAAAGTGACCTATAGAATCTTTACTCCCAGGGTGTCTAGAAAAATAATGCTGATTATCATTCCAGTTCAGTCTCAAGCCCCTGCCTTGCAGATAAAAGAAATGCATCTGTAATATCAGGCAATTTTCCTCTGAATCAAACACACCCCTCCAAATTTCACCCAGCACACCCCTCCAAATTTCACCCAGCACACCCCTCCAAATTTCACCCAGCACACCCCTCCAAATTTCACCCAGCACACCCCTCCAAATTTCACCCAGCACACACCTCCAAATTTCACCCAGCACACACCTCCAAATTTCACCCAGCACACACCTCCAAATTTCACCCAGCACACACCTCCAAATTTCACCCAGCACACAACTCCAAATTTCACCCAGCACACACCTCCAAATTTCACCCAGCACACACCTCCAAATTTCACCCAGCACACAACTCCTTTCCTTCCAGCTCAGCTCAGCCCCAGCAGCACAGTAACACACCCACTGCCCCACACACATAATGCTGACACAAATTCCGGGGAAAATAACCCCAAATAATATTTAAAATTCTCATCCTCCTGTTTCTCTGCACGTTAAAATATAATTATCTTAAACATTTTTAGTCCAAGCTGCCGTGGAAAGGCCACATGGATGCACTCAAGGAGAAGCAGCAGCTGCACATTCATCCATCATTGGACAAGTGCAGGGATCTGTTCTGTTTTCAGAACATGTTGACTGGCATTTGGAGCACAGGTATAAGTGTGTCAAAATCCTGTTTGACTTTTAAATCACTCAACCAAGTCAGTCTTAATCCTCACATAAGCTTTTGTTCTCTCTAACCTCCCCAGTAGGAGACCGGGAGCCTTTATCACACGAGCTTTTCAAAACACATTATTATTAAAAGTTCCCCACTTTTCAGTTACTCTTCCCACCAGCCTATCTGCATACTTATTTACATGCAATTATCTATTCAGGAAGCACATTTACAAATTCAGAAACATCTTGTTGCTGTTCTCCCTCTCAATTCCACCTTCGCTAATTGACTTCTCCTGCAATAATTTATTTTCTCATCTTCCTTCACCCTCAGGATGCACGAGACGGTTCTGAGAGACACAAACCCTGGTATTTACAGACCTGCAACTCACAGCAAGGGAGGAGAAAATAAGTGTTGACCCCTCTCATATAGATGCAGGGTCATCATGACAAAGATGATGGAAGGGGATCCAGGGATGCTGGAAAAAGGGGGAGATTGCCATCCTAAAAAAAAGATTTTTCAGCTTACTGAAAGACAGAGAAGAGGTCAGAGCTCCCAGAAAACAAACCCCTCTGGAAAGGTGAGGTGGTTTGAAGGTGGCTCCCTGCCAAGTCTCCAAACCTCACCACAAGAGCTCCCCCCGCCCCAAAACCAAGGGAGAAGAGAAAAAAAACCAAGAGAACCGAAATGAGAGGCAGCTAAAGCAATATATATAAATATATTTACACTTATATTACATTTATTTGTGTAATAATTGTAATATAATTCCCTTCCCCCCATATTGAGTCTTGTGTTGCGTCTGGAAAACCCCTCTGACACTGGGGTGAGTCGTGGGAGGGGGGGCTTGGACTTGGCAATTGGATTTTTGGGGGGGTCTCAAAACCACCACAAAAGGGTGTGCCAATTTTTTCTGGGAGGATGAAGGACAAGCAGCACAGATTTGCTCAGCCCGAAGACCTTTTGAGGGCGACACCACAAATACCAAACCCACCACTCGGGGCCTCCCAGTCCTGCCCTCCAGCCCAGACTGGTGCTCCCCTGGAAGAAAAATCACTTCCCATACACTTACCTAATTGTCACATCTATTTAATCATCAGGAGACCGGGCAGAAACATTTTTCCCCGGCTGCTTTTGCCTCGTTTTAATGATTTAAAAGGTCACGGGAAGCTTTTTGCACGGCGACGGGAGAGCGGGGAGGAGTGTCTGGGTGTGTGACCATTTACTGAAATCCTTCCCCCCTGCTAACGAGCAGAAGGATGAAAATCCCCCAAGCACGGAGAGCTGGGAGAATCCATGGGAAAGGTTGGATTTTAGGAGCCCCCAGCACGTGTAAGGAGGGAGACCAGTGGGGTTTGTGCAGCAGGTCCCAGCCAAGGCTCTGCTGCACCACCTGAGGGACCAGAGCTCAATCCCTGGCCCTGCTCCTCCAACCCAGCAGAGATAAAACAGGATGAGAAGGGGGAGGGAGGAGGAAGAGGAAGAGCACAAATAAAGGAAGGAAAACCAACCTGATGTTCCTCTAATGAGTAATATGCAAAAAGCAAAGCTCCTCGTCTGATATCTACACCGGCAGACACAACCTTGGGGAGGGAAACAACACACACTCCAAAAAAATATCAGGTTCTCTCTCGAGCTTTCTCACAATATTTCCACGTTATTTCACATTTTTGCCCATAGGATTTCCAAGTGTTATTTAGCAAAAGCCTGCTAGCAAGCTGCACGTGGATAAAACCCACCTCCCAAAGGAAAACCTGGAATTCACAGAGGGATACAAATAACACAACATGAAATCTGAATACGGCTTTCCTTCATCTAAAAAGCAGCCAGCTGTAAATATTGCAGCTTTCCATCAAATTAGGCACAGCAAACATGTAAGCCAAGTGATTAATATTTTAAGTGGTTTCTTATTTGGAAGAAGATAACAAAAATTCAATTTTATGAAGCATTTATACTTTCAATAATCATTTCCTATTTGTGTTTTATCAAAAAAAAAAAGTAAAATAATAAAATCAGATCGACTCCAATTATTCAAGCACTTCAGACACAACAACTCGACACCAGGACTGGAAACTCAGGCTTTTCCAAGAGGGAGCAAGGACACACAGTGCTTTCTGCTGGGCTCTTTTTTAGTTATATTTAATGAGGTGTTACAGAGCATCTTAAAAATACAAAAAAAAAAAGCCTCCTACATAACAATTATGTAGCTCCTTTGAATTATCCAAAATAATTCCAGGCTGACACTGAACTTTCCTTCCTACACAGGCCCTCCAGAACACTTGAAAATGATGCTATTTGCCTTAATGTACACAGACTACATCAAACACAGAGCTATTTCTGCCCCAGCACCACCAAGTTGTGTCCAAGATTATTTTATCCATAATATTATCTATGTTACTAGAGGTTTAAGTTTTTTAACTCTTCCAAGTTGGTTTAGTCACATCTATTATCCACTGAAGTGATGGAGCCACACTGAGTTAGAAAAGGCTCCAGAATTTATTCTCTTTGTTGTTGTTCGTGAAATGGGGGGTGTTATTTTTGATTACTTTAGTCAATGATTAATTAGTGCTAAGTTATAGCACTTTTATTTATGAAAGCACCCAAATAAACTGCTGCAAACCAGCTCCATTAGCAAGAAAAAAGAAAATGCAGACAAGTGAACAAATTTCAGCTCAGTTTTCCATGTTATGGTGGTGGCACAGAATAAAAACTCTCCGAAAACTGAAACCATTCGGAAGCTCAGCCCAGGTTTGGGAAATCCCACAACCAAAACCAGCCTTGACAGTGAGGAAACAAGTGCTTTTTTTTTACAGCCATGGCTTTGTTAGCTACAATTTCAAGGAGATTTTGGGGTTTGTTTCCTATAGAGAATGAACAGTCTCTATGTATGACCATGGATGTGGAATCAAAATGAATGTTTTCTCTGAGAAAGATGTCTGGGAGGTAAAAAAAAGTGAGAACCTTTATACAACACATTATGCACTGCACCTATAAAGTTCTAAAATAGGACAACATATCTAAAATAGTACTTGATCTAAATTAATTGCAAAAATCACATGCTCTTTCTGATGATAAATTATAAAGGATAGAGGACATTTATCATCAAAATGAAACATATAGACAAGCTTTTCGAGGCATTCTGCTCTGTTCCAACTAACGGCCATTATTTCTGCTCCTAAACCAGGGTGCTAGAGGTCCAAGTGGAGACTGTTCTCCCCCAAACCACCCTGCTCCATCTCACCCTCAACCACATCCTGCAGCTCACACCACAACCGCTCACGTGGCATCGCTTCTTACACACAACATTAATATTTATCCCAATTTTCTTGCGAAACTTATCCAGGAATCAGGCAGTCAACAACTTGTCACGCTTTATGCTGGGGGGGGGTTTTTTGTTGGTTTTTTTTGTTGTTTTTTTTTTTCTTCCTGACTATCCACAAAGAGCCTGAGCAGGGAATATGGACTAGCAGGCCTGCTGCCAGCAGACTTCCTGCGCTCCCAGCTCGGAGCATATGGATAAGCTCTTAATACAATACAGAAAAGACACTTCTTGAATGCGAGCAGGCAGCACTGGCTTCACACACAAGTTCAGCACAAGTGTCTAGACTGTGAGCAAACTGCCCCCAGCTATAAATCCGGGGATTTGCAGCACAGCCGGGGGACAGGGAGAGGTTTGAGCCGCCCGAATTCCGCGAGTGCAGATTCCAGGCATCGGATGCGGGAACGCAGGTGGCACATGTGACATGTGAGAAGGGTCAAGCCCCACACACTATACCCAGAGCTAAAGGGGTGATCACTACCACCACAAGATTACTCTGCACACTTTATTACTCTTTAACTGAGGAAAACCAGCCCGGGGCACACACGTGGAAAACACGGTATGGAAAGACTCGTCCCTTGGAAGGTTTGGACAGCTGCTGAGTTTCCTGCTAAAGATGAACAGCTAAATAAGCTTCTGTCATATGATCCAATCTGCCTTTAAAGATGGTTTTATCCAAACTGGGAGAGGGTTTTTTTGATTCGCCTCCATTTGTGAAGAATGTTGATCTGCAGCACTGGTTGTGCTGGGGTCAAAAAAACCTTGACTACATAAAAACACACGTGTTGTGGTTTCATCCCAGCCAAGCCCACAACACCTAAAAACATCAGCTGAGGTGACAGCCCCTTGTAGGGCCTGATCTGCTTTTCCAACTGCAAAACTGCCTGGCTGTGAGCACGAAAGCAATGCAGGAGTTTGAAGTTAATCATAATAGATTTCTTAACGCAGAATTTTAATTGTTACCAAGAAACATCAGGGAACACGGACACACAGTTACATCAGACACCTAAAAATTATATCATGGCTTTGGTTTACCCAAGTGCTTAAATTTCTCACAAAAACTGATTTAGGTGACCATTCCAAAACAGTTCCTTCATACCTGTCTGACTTAAACTGTATTTCTGAACAGAAATAGTTTGGTAAACAGATTAAACAACCACATTCAGACCTGTCTGACTTAAATTGTATTTCTAAACAGAAATAGTTTGGTAAACAGATTAAACAACCACATTCAGGCACTTATTTAACAACATTTGCTAATTCACTTTAAAAATTTGCACATGTACCCATCTATTTCAACGCTGATCTCCGTTCCCAAAGATCCAAACTCCAGCAGCACAACATGGAAAACTGGCTCAGTAAAAGGACTGTGGCTGCATTCAGGAGGCTTGGACAGAGTCTGTATTGACCAGATTTGGTCCAGTGGCTTCTGGACATTTACAAGAGGCAGAAGTAGTGAAAAAAAAAAAAAAAAAAATCAGAGTCTGAAGCAAAGCTCAGATATTTTATGAGGATTCCTGCAGCTACAGCTGTGCTGGGGGTGGGAAGATCCTGGCAAAGGCCCCATGCAAAGACAATGTACACGAGAGCAGCTACATCATCTACCCAGACAACCTGATAAAGGCCAACAAAAGCCCTCTTTGAAAACTTATCTGTGTCTGTGCAGGAATTTTCTCCACACTGATACACAGTGTTGTCAGGGGCTGGGCAAGCCTGCAGCAAGAACCCGGGTCTGAACACAGTCACAGACTCACAGTTCCCCTCTTCATCTCCCTGCTCTGTGTGCACGCAAATAACGCTCCTCAATTGTCACTTCAGCTGTTTCAGTGCACTTTGTGTCGCTCCTGTTTGTCTGCATTCGTCCTGCTGCCCATTTTTATTCAGAATAAACTCTGAGATATCAGCCTGTTCATATTCTAAGCTTCCCATTTGTCAAGATCCGTTTGAATCCAGTCCTTCCTTCCCATCCCTGCCACCCCTCGGAAGCCAATGCCATCCACAGGTTTCACCAGCACACTCAATTCCTCCATCCAGGTTACTAAGCAACCTGTTAAGCAGCTCTGCATCCACTGAACAGCACTTCTGAACGTTCCACATCCAACTTCTCACACAAAAAAAATACCACGGGCCACCACGGCAAAGGGGAACAGGGAATTTTTCACCTTGTTACAACGTTTTTCCCATCGTTTTACAGCAGCAGCTTGTTCAAGCCTGGTTAGCAGTGCCAAAGATGTAGAACTGAGATCTTTCAGTTCCCACTGGGCAAAGCCTAAACCAAACCAACAGAGCACTGCATTATACAGCCTTTTAAAATCATTCCTCAGTTCCATGGACTAACCAGAGTCGAGGTTTACGTAATCCCAAAAAAAGCCACCTTTTTTTAGAGCCCGGGAGCTGGTCTAGCAGCATCACAGCCCATACTCCCCTGACTTACTCCCCTCACACTTTCACTCAAATGCCAGCGACCAAAACCCTCGGCAGAGCCCTCCCCGTGACTGAAAATACTTCTCAAGTTGGCAAAAATAAACCCTTGCATCTCCTTTGCCTTTGGAAACGTAACACTGATTTAGAAGGACACCATTTGGCCTGTGATCACAACTTGTAACTGGCAAGAACTCCCACTGTTATTACTTTTTGGGATAACTGCTACCCACATAGTGCCAGATGGTCCCTTCCACCTCTGCTGAGGAGGTGGAGCAGCTCTGCCTGCTGTCAGCATTGCAGCTTCTTGGGATTTTAAAATCAAGATATAGATGATATTACCAGTCTGAAGAGAAAGAGGGGAGGCACACGTAGCTCCATGACAGCTTAAAGCCTTCAAAGAACAATATTCCCTTTTTCCACGGTGCCTGTTACATTAAATCCCTGCTCCTGAAGGCAAAACACCAAGGGATGGTTTGGTAGGAACCAAAGGTTGCTGGAAGTGGAAAGCTGCTCTCAAAAGATTTCGATCCAACACGAATGTTCTGACTGTGAAGCTGAGCTTATCGCACGAAAAACTGCGTGGAGCAGCAGGAGACTGAGTCAGGGGCCTCTAATCGAATCTTACACTGAAAATTAAATAGGAAAATGATGTGAATAAGAGGGAAAAAAATCCCCGTTAAACAAGCAAACTGGAGATTTGTCCCTTCATAAAATATTAATTATCTATTAAGCGAAGATTACTCAGAACTGCAAAAGCTGCTAGGAAAGATAAACAGCATTAGACCCCCAACTTAAGCAACTGCAGAAAATAAGAGATTAAGCAACACACAGCTACACTTAGAGAAGACCTGCCTGAACCCAGATCATTTTGCAAATGCCCTTAAAAATAAAATCACATGAAGAACACCATGGGCTGCACGCTGGGGTAGGACAACAAAACCTGCAGGCAAGCATTGATTTGGATCATTCAGATCCCAATATCCACGTGCATTTGCACCCCTCCCCAGGCTCAGTTTAACAACTCTCATAAAAGTCACACACACACACTTTGGGTTCTCTTCTTCGAGCATCACAGATTTCTAAAATCTATCCCCACACTATTTTACTTCGGTTTTCCCTCTCTCAGAACCACTCCATGCTCTGTTCCATGAAATCTCTGAAGGATGGAAAGTTGTTTATCTGTTTGCCCACTTGATCTGCCCTCTGCTGAAGACTTTCCCGGGCAGCACTTGCAGGAGCAGCCTCGTTAAGCCCATCCCAATTATCTGCTCAGCCACCGACCCCCCCCTCCTGCTCCCAGACCTGCCCCAGGCACTGAGCAGAGCCACAGAACCAGGAATGGGGGTACCCTAAAGGAGCCTGGAGAAGCAGGAGTGGCACAGGGGGCTTAGGCCTGAAAGGACATCACTTTTTAGAGCAATTCCAAGTCCCACTCTGGCATCCCCCAGTCCTGGTGAACTCCCAGCTGCCATTTCTCAGCATTAAAAACGTGGAACTCGTTTCTACAAAAGCGCTTTGTACCTTTATCTTCTCGTTCCTGAGCCTCTTCACATCGTTATCTGGAACATTAAGGGCACCCTGACTATCAAAAAGAGTTTCTAGACTGAGAATAATCCCACGGGAGAGAATGGGAGATAAGGCAAAAAGGGAAAATCAGCTCTTATTAAAGATGTAAATAGAAGGACTAACCACAGGAATATACACACTTCATTGTTCAGGGCACTCTGGCTGCACATTTCTTATATTTCCTCGCTAAAAATGCCAAATTTATGAGAACCAACCCCAGAAGAGCAAACGGTAGCAGCTCATTTTTACTGATGGAAAAAGGCATCACCAGAATCTGCTGCCCCAGCCTGGTGGGACCAACCAGGCCTGGGAACTCCAGGGAACTGCTCAGCTCCACCAGGGACTCACTGCAGGGCAAGAACACCAGGAATAACCAGAGGAAAATGGGATTATTCTTTCCACCTTCCACCCAGACATCTGGTTCAGCACAGCTGAGAGACCAGGAGCTGTCAGTGGGAATCACCAGCTTGGTGATGGCACAGACAGGTAAAACTTCCTCAAAGAGCAACAAAAGCTAAGCCTCGTTTTGTTTTGTTTCCCTAAAATAATAAACAAAATACACCAGTTTCCATTTAACTGCAGAGAGAATCTAAATCCTCCAACATTTATACTTCTACACACGGAAACAGGACTCGATTCAGTGCCTTCTCCCAGTTTTCCTTGTATTTTTAATTTACTTCATTGGAAATAACGTTTCATAAACTGAGACAGAAGCAGCCACTGGCATCAGAGCAACCAATACAACATTGATATCATTACTAATATTTAAGCCAACTGTTAAAAACACTGACCACGGGATTCAGCTCAATCAGCTCCACACTCCACAATTCAAAGGTGGAAAATTCACTTGCACTGAAGGAAATTCAGATTATCAACAAGGTGACTGGCAGGGACAAGAGAGACCACAATTGTTTCCAGCTTAAAGATATTAAAGCACTTTAAAGAGCATCAGTTAAAGCTTTTGAACCACCACCACCACCATAAATATTCAAACTCTCATTCTGAAGGATATTTTACATCATCTTTAATTTTGGTATTTTTCCATATGCACTGCTGGTTTCTGTGTTTCATACATGTTCATCAAGTTGCTCCTCCAAACTATGTAGGAAACACAAATTTTTAAGACAGACAGCTGAAAAAAGAACACATAAAACAGGAGGGAAACATTCCCACCCATATCCGAGCCTCGCTCATTAAGGCATCTCAAAAATACAAATTGCAGTAGAGGTTTTTCCTCCTGACTGCTTTATAAAAGCATTTTGCTTAAATAACCTGAATACAGAAAAATAGCAGCAATCGACCAAAATATTATTGTACCTGCCCTGGAAACCACAGAGGCATGAAAGGAAAAAGGAAATAAACACCCAAAATATTCAAAAGTACATAAGTAACAAGAAGCTCCCCTACCCTAAAACACAAATTAACCATCTTTTTTCTCATCCACTCTATTAATAACAAATTCCCAGTGTGACTTGTATTGCAAATAAGGATTCACCTACCCAAAATACTTCTTTCATTAATGAGATCATTAAAAATCTCAAATTTGAGATCACTACAATTCAACCATAATTAGCAATTAAAGCTGATGTAAGTAAAAATAAGACAATTAAATATTCACCAATAAAGTGAAGAACCTGGCAAAAAACAAGACATTTACCCTATTCACTGTCACTTGGGAATTTTACCTCAACTCAAGCTATTCTGTATTTTAATCTTAAAAACATTCCCTAGGGAATAGGGTGAAAGATGCAGCTCAACTATTCAGCTGAGTTTCAGCAGTGATGTGACACAAGCTTCAGGTTTTAAGTATTACAGACTGAAAATCTGTAATTTCACACTCAGCAAAGTGTCACTGAGCTCTGAAAACCAAGTGAGCTGTCCCAATGGCAAAAAAACAAAACAGAACAAATAGATAATTGGATGTAAAGATAAATAATTCCTGGTGACGAGCAGATCTCTGCTGTCCCCCCTGCAACCGACTCTACGAGAAATTGTTATATATTGACAGATTAAAAAGGAACTGCAGGAAAGAGCAGCAAGAAAGCTCATCTCCATCCTCCCAGGCTCTGGGAAGGCCGGGAGAAGGGCAGCCACACATTTGGTATTTGCACCCCCTCCCAGCTCGGCGAGGAACAAACCCAGCTTTGAGCCCGCTCCGCTTTGATCGGCACGACAGGGCCACAAACGCTCATCAGATGACTCCTCAGGAACTTCTGTGCAACGGGGCACCGTGAATGGCACTGCTTGTGGTGCAAGAAAGGGTCATTCATCCACCCCGGGACCTCCACTCGGGACACACCACTCCCTTCTTCCTCGTTAAGGACGAGCGAACACTAACGAGCAACGAGACTCCGAAAGGATGAGTATGAAAGGTCTCTAACAACAAACCCCTCCCCAGCCAAACAGCCAAGCTGACAGCCAGCCCAGCCCTCGCCCTGCAGAGCTCCCAGCCTGCTGGGGAAGATGCTCCTTCAGTCACCAATAATGTTCTTTTCATAAAGGACAAATAAATAACAAATCCTGGGTGAGAGCTGAAATGTCAACACGCGTGATTCATCACTGCCTTCATCAGCGCTGCCGGTTCAGGAGAGAACCCCACTCTCCCAGATTACTTCCCTGCCATCAGCTCACCCAGCATCGTTCCTGAGCAGCACCAGGGCCCCGGATCCGGCGTGTGGAGACCTGTCTGTGCGGGAACAGTAACGTGAACTCACCGGGATCCGGCGTGTTCCTCAAGAATCTACGTGTGCCTCTGTCAAATCAGCTCTTAAGGATTCCTACCTCGGGTTAAACTTGATGTAACTCTGAATAACTCTCACCTTCGCAAAGCAGTGGGTTCGGTGGAAGAGGAAGGGAGGGAAAAAAAAAAAGCCACTCGAATTTTAAATTCAAAAAAAAAAAGCAATGTTTTTAGTAAATAAGCCCTTCGCTCCGAGAAGGAAAAAAGCTTATAAAATATCATAAAAATGACTGAGGAAGCAAAACTTAAGAGCAAGGTTTGCTTTACGCAGAAGGCACACAAACCCAACCATTACACACATTTTATAAAAGCCATGAATAAGTAATGATTCCTTTGAAATCAAACAATGACGCAACGTGGCACAAACCCAAACTTGAGTCAAATAAGCACAAGGTACTTTTTATGTTTTATCATTACTAATTAATGTTCTCTTCCAGAGGGTTTTTTTTTTTCCCCGAGATGGAGCTTCTCACGCCACAGCATAAATTCTGTTATTCGACAAATTTTGGAAAGATATGGAATAAGTGCTGGCCAGGAAGAAATCCAGAGTGCTCAGGGAACTCAGATTATTCCAGTATTTCTCCTCCTGAGGAGCTGAAACTCCACCATCCCATTGCCACAGCACCCAGAACATACAGCATTTTTATTCTCAACCCAGTAAAGTAACTTTAACTTCTGCTCTCCATCAGAATCCCACAGCCAATTCCACCCTGAATTCCTCTCCAGTGTTTCCAGCATCCTCATCATTAAACTAGATCCTTTCCTCCCACACTGCTGAAGTAGAACCTCAAGGAACTCTATTATATGGGACAATTCCAAGGCTGGGCTCTAAATTCTCAATTCCTCCCTTCCTAAGTACACAAAACAAGCTACTACCTCCTCTAATTAATGTAGAGTTTGTATTTAAATTAATTACTTTTTAAATGAATGTAAACCAAACAACTACATTTTAGCCCCAATACAATAATGGGGCTGGAATCATTCTAAGTGACATAACTAGAATTTGATTTTTCAAAGCTCATAAAACCCAGTAGGAAAATAAACCAGAGACGAATGGTCCAGTTCACTGGATCAAATATTTGCAGGTGCAGTGAGCTCCAAATGCTAATTTACCTCCAGTGAGCACATTCTCCACCTTCTCCAAGTTCAAATGAACGTGTCATTCTGGGCTGGTTTGGACTGGGATGGAGTTAAGTTTCTTCACAGTAGCTCATATGGGGCCTTGTTTTGGATGAAGACAACCAAGCACAAGAGTCAACCAAGCAGCAGGCTCAGTTCTGCTCCCACTGATGGTGTGGAAACCTCCCCCAGCCCTTACTGGTAATGTCACCATGTCCTGTGTCACCACAGAGCTTGGGCACGTCCTACGGATGCTGAAAGAATTCCTAGAGGTTGGCACATATTTATCACCCTGAAATTACTGATGGGGCTGATCACGAGGGTTATAATCAGCGACATAACAAAGGCTGGAAGACTGTATTTGTGTAGGACTAAACATAAATAAACCACGTCCACCGTGAGGTGCCATCCTAAGGCTTTGTGCAACGCTCCAGACATGAGTTCCCAGCTGGCATCAACCACTCAGAGCTCAGGGCTGCCAGGAAGGACAGAGCAACCACTATTTCCCACCCCTGCATCCTCCTCCTGCCACCCTCCTGTCCCCCAGGTCAGGTTCAGTTGATTGATCCAGCGAGAAACGAACTCCACAAAATAAAGAGTGGTCGTTCACCCAGCTCAAGGGTTTGACACGGGACCAGAGAGAGGGTGGGTGGGAGAACAGGGAGGAGAGGTCACTGACTCAGCACCAGTCCTTGCCATCAGCTCTGTCTCAGCAAGAAACGACCCTCAGAGCCATTTGCTCGCCGGGATGTCAAAGGAAATCATCTTGCCACGTCTGCTCGAAAGGAAATTCGTCCTCAAAAGTCGAAAAGAGTCAATGTGTATACGTGAAAAAGACAAGAAAGCAGGACATTGTTTTTGTAAAAAAAAAAAATCTGAAAGCAAAATATTTTTTTTAATGCTGCACCACGTGAGGTTACAGGTGTTACCAGCTCAACCACCTCTAGAAAATGTAAACTGAGATAAAACATAAAGAGGCATAATCCTTCTCTTTTTTTAATGAGAAAAACCATGCACTAAGCTGGGAGAGTCACAGGTTTCTTTTTTAATATGCCAAGGCATTGTTTTTAGAGTTTTCTGGCTGCCTTCTTATTGTTTTCCTTTTGCTACCTAATAAAAAGACACAATATACTATCACAAATTTTAACAAGCATCCTGAAATTAAACAAAATATAAGATTATAAACTAACGAAGATATACCATAAATAACTTCATACATCACAAAGCAGGCCTTGCATTAAATTGTTCTTCTGGAAACTTATATATGAACCCAAACCTGAAGAGCTCACAGACTACATAATGCTGTGTGTGACCCACACTTGGGCCTTACACAGTTTGCATTTGTGGCCATTAATATTGATAAAGGAGAATTTGCAAGCAGGAAGTTAGGGATGCTTGTCTGTAATGTATTAAAAAATTCATCTTTTAAAAATTCCCTGCACATACCAGGCACGCTCACGGATTTCTCAACATCAACATATATATCACTGGTTTCCAAAGGTTTAATTGAAAGTAAATGTAGAATATGTGACCTGAAATGTTAAGAGGTAACTTAGTACCTTAGAAGACATATTTTTGGTCAGAATATGTATTTCAATTAAAAACAACCAAGGATCATGGGAAAACCAATGGAAAAGACAGAGAGATGAGACCAAGACAGGAACTGCCACAACACAATCAATACTGATAAGGAGTTTATTTTCTAAAATTATATTACTCAGCCAATTACACTGAATATGTAACCAGTAATTCACACTGTAATTACCAGTCTACACTGCAGGCCAGTCTGCTCCAAGATTCTATGACCACAGCCAAGATCCAAACAGGACACGACCCTGCCACTCCTCTCCACTCCAAGGAAATCAGGGCTAATTTGGAGTACACAGAGTCTTTTGCATTTATGATGCCCTCAGCACGAGTTACTACAAAAAGAAGCCCAACTCTAAGTAGGTTGTTTATTTTCTTAGAAGACCCAGAGTCATAATGGCCACAGACCTCAAACTGTTTAAAATCTTCACCCAAGCACTACTGCGTTTTTGTTCCACCTGATAGTTCCTTTGCAAAGCCAAAAAATGAGATTTTGACGACGGCAAGTTGCAATATATTGTATTTTCTCAATTCGACTGCAGGGCCATCACGCATTTCCTAGATAAACATTCCTCCACACCAACTACCCATGATCTAAGGTGTCTCTCCCCACCCATAAAAAGCCTCATGTGACCGCAGCCAGCAAATCCTCTTCAATACATTCTCACCGAAAGCCACCTATTACACCAGCTCCTTTTTCCTTTCCGATTCGCACCTCGGCAGTGGATGTTTCCAGGTCTGATATTCACGTTTTGAGGACCAGATAAGAAAAACAGACAACACCCACCCCCGAGCCCTTGGCAGGAACCATTCCCGGCTCAGCCTGAGCTGTGCTGCAGGCAGGGTCTCCTGGCCATGTTGTTGTTCTCCATGGCACGTTCGCCGTATTCCTTCTCCTCCTCCCAACCCCAACGTGAAATTTGCCTTCTCCCCTGTGCCGTGGCTCCGCCGCACTCCCCAGCACCGCTAAATAACCTTCGCGATTTATTTAAATCCCCCAGGTGCTCCCTTTTTCCTCGCGCTTATTTTTCACCTGTGTAAAAACCCCGCGCCGAGGCATCACCCCCTAAACGAGCTCGCCAACATCGCCTCCCGAACTTCCCGACACAGACAGGGGGACGAGGAGCTGCCTTTTCCTCGCAGAACGCCCCATCCCAGCTCCGTCTGCCTCATCATCATCTCGCATGGCTCTTTTGCATCTTAGCCCCCAACAGCCAACCCACGCGTGTAACAGAGAGGGATGCGGTGTGTCATTAGACTCCACACACGCCTTACTCACCCCTCGGGGGGGGTGTTCGGGGGAGGGGGTGCCCGCAGAGCGGGGGGCGAGCGCGGGGCGTGTTGGCGCTCACGTGTGCGGTACCTGCGGCACCTCCCGGTAAACACGGGGCGAGGGCCGGCGGGGACGAGCCCGGCGGTTCCGCAGGGCGGGATGAACCCCCGACCCGCCGGCCCCGCTCACCTCCGCGCCGCTCTCCGCTTCCAAACGAAACGGGCGGCTTCCCATTCAAAAGACGGGATTTGGGGGGGGGGGAGGACACGACTCGCAACCGACCGCGCCTTTCCCGGCGCTCGCCGCATCCCGAGCGGTGTCAGCGAGGCACCCCCAGCCCCGGGGGATGGGCGCGGGGAGGGACCCCCCACCCCGCCCCAGCCCTTCCCCCGCCCGCGGGAGGGGCACGGGGGGGTCTCGCCGCGAACCCCCCCCCCGCGACCCCGACACATCGCCGGGCGTCGCCCGCTCCCCCCGAGCGTGTCCCCCCCGCAGCCCGTACCCACGGGGGGACACCCGCACGCTCCCACTCGCCCCCCCCGGTGCCCCGCCGGTCCTTACCTGGCGCGGGGGGGGGGGGCTCCCGGCGGCCCCTCACCGAGCGCGGCCGCTCGTCCGTCCCTCCCTCCCTGCTCGCCTCGCTCCTCTCACCGCATCGCCGGGAGCCGCCGCCGCCGGGGCGAGCGCGCGCCCGAAGGGGAGGGGACCGGCAGGAGAAGGGAGGGGAGGGGAAGGGAGGGGAGGGGGGCGGCCGGGCTCGCCCCTCCCCGGCGGCGCCGCCGCGGCGGCTCCTTCACCGCCCGCCCGCCGCAGCGCCCCCTCCGTCCGTCCGTCCGTCCGTCCGTCTGTCTGTCCGTCCGTCCCTCCGTCCGTGCCCGCCGCGGCCTCCCCGGGGAGCGCCCGCCGGCCACTCCCCCCCCCCCCGCAGCCCCGCTCCGCTTCCCTCGCTCGCTCGCTCCGAGCGCGCCGCCGCCTCTTCCGCGGGAGCGCGCGCGGAGGGCGGGGCGGGCGGGGACGGGGGGGGTGGTGGGAAGCGGCGCGCGCGCCCCCGCGGCTCCCTGCGCGCTCCCGCGGCTCCCAGCCCCCTCCCACCGCGGGCGCACGGGGAGGGGGGCGTGGCCTAGCGCGTATTCATGAGGTGGGCGTGGTTATGCAAAGCGCGCGGCGCGCGCCCCGCCCGGGCGCGACCTGCGCGGGCTGGGGGGGGGGAAGGGTGGGCGCTGCCGGGGCCGCGCGTTCCCTTCCCATCTCTTCCCATCCCTTCCCATCCCTTCCCATCCCTTCCCATCTCATCCCTTCCCTCCCGTACCTGGCGCGGCCGCCGCGGTCACACCCGCGATCGGCCCCGGGCGGCAGCGGGGGAGCAGCGCCCGCGCCCGGCGAACGGGAGAAACTCGGGCGGGCCCCGGCGGGGATGGAGCGGGGATGGAGCGGGGATGGAGCGGGGATGGAGCGGGGATGGAGCGGGGAGCGCGGCGGTGGCGGGCGGGGAGAGGCTGGACGGGCCCCGGGGAGAGGCTGGACGGGCCCCGGGGAGAGGCTGGACGGGCCCCGGGGAGAGGCTGGACGGGCCCCGGGGAGAGGCTGGACGGGCCCCGGCCGTGGACGGGCCCCGGGGAGAGGCTGGACGGGCCCCGGGGAGAGGCTGGACGGGCCCCGGGGAGAGGCTGGACGGGCCCCGGGGAGAGGCTGGACGGGCCCCGGCCGTGTGCAGCCCAGGAAGCCGACGGTAGCCTGGGCTCGTCCCCAGCAGGGCCAGGGAGGTGGTTCTGACCCACTCAGGTGAGACCCCCCTGCAGAGCTGCCTCCAGCTCTGGGTCCCCAGCTCAGGAAGGACATGGAGCTGCTGGAGAGAGTCCAGAGGAGGCACCGAGATGGTCAGACGGGTGGAGCAGCTCTGCTGGGGGGAAAGGCTGGGAGAGTTGGGATTGTTCAGCTTGGAGGAGCTTCAGGGTGACTGTGGCCTTTCAGTGTCTGAAAGGAGCCGACAAGAAAGATGGAAGAGAGACTTTACAGGGATCTGGAGTGGCATGACAAGGAGGAATGGCTTCACACTGACAGATGGGATATTGGGAAAAATTCTTCCCTGTGAAGGTGGAGCACTGGCACAGGTTGCCCAGGGAATTTGTGGCTGCCCCATCCCTGGAAGCATTCAAGGCCAGGCTGGACGGGGCTTGGAGCAACCTGGGCTAGTGGAAGGTGTCCCTGCCCGTGGCAGAGGGGTTGGAACGAGATGATCTTCAAGGTCACCTTCCAACCCAAACCATCCTGGGATTCTGTGAGCTGTGGGAAGGGCGCCCTGCAAAGGAGGAAACAGGAGACACTTCCCAGGGGCAGCTCTGCGGGCCCTCAGGTGGCCCCGGGCTCTGTCGGTGCCTGTGGCAGGGCTGAGACACCTGAGCTGCCTCTGAGGGCTGAACCTGCCCCTGCAGGGACCTCTAGGCCAGGGCTGCCAAAGGGATGTTGGGCACAGCCACATCCCGAGGTGATGGAATGGGATGGCCCCGGTGCCCTTGTGCTGCTCCAGGCACCTCTGCTGTGACAACCCCCCCACTGCCTTCCGCTGCTTCTGCTTTAAAAAGGACACTTCTGGGAATAATACCTGGAAACCGAAACGTTTTACTCCTCCTCCCCTATGAGAGATCAGACACAGCTGAAGACCAGGACAAAAGGAACACGCAGGAAATGCTGTATTATGTGTTAAAGCTAACATAAACATTTACTTAAATTACCTCAATAGCATAAGGTACACATTGAAACCAGCAATCCAATCAGCATCTTGGCATTGCTTAATTGGCCACATGAATGCTGACAGAAATTTGGTTCTCTCTTCAAACTAGAAATCAACATTATTTTTGCTCAGCAAAGTATACGTGGTAAACAGAAATTTGTTTATTTATCTGGGTATTTCCCTTTAAGAAAACTAATATTTATGTCTTAGTCAAGAAAATAATCTTTTTAGTCCGGTACAAAATGTTCCCTTTAATTAAATTAAAGTATCTCCACTCCCATGGGATGGATGCCTCGTTAAACCTCCTGGGTGCAGATTGCTTGCCTCCATCTCACCCCGGAATGGTAAAGAGCTTTACATCACATCTGCCCACAGTGCCAAATTAATCACCAAATAAATTAAGCAACAGGGTAATCTTCGGTCGTGAGTCAAGAAAATGACTTGTACAAGAAATAAACTGCAAGAGAAAGAAACCTACCTGGGAAGCGTTAACAAAAACAGCAGCACTGGGTTGGGGGGGTTGTGTGTTTGTAGGAGAGGTGATGAACAAGATGCCAAGCTTCTGGAATTGATCTTGGATCAGGGTGAGTGCAGATATATCCCCCCCATCATCTGTCAGTGCAGTCACTGGGTTTTGCCTTCCCAGGAGAGCAGCACCTCAGCAAACAGTGCAACCAGCACTGGAACAACAAATTACAGGGGGGAAATCTTCCAGGAATATTTCCCTCTAAATCTGTAGCCTCCTGCCTCTCTCATTACTTCCAGCACAAATGCTTTCTGGAATTGTTTATCTTCTGCTGCCCTTTAGTCTTTTTAAACCACATGGACTGAGGGGATCTCATAGCCAGAATAATTCCCATTTTTCCTTCAGCAACTCATTAGCATAGCAAATCACTGACTGTGCACAGTTACAGCTCCAAGGAGGAATAATAGTTCCACCTACAAGAAAAATATTCTCAGAACTGATGTCAACTGCTTATATCTGTATCCATGTCATTCCTAAGAAAACAGATTTCAAGGCACAGGTTAGTGAAAGGGAGGGAGGATCTGGTGCTTCCGGTACAGAGCTGAGAATCCCAGAATCACTGAGGTTGGAAGACACCTCCCAGAGCTTTCAAGCCCAACCTCTGCCCAATCCCCACCTTGTCCTCCAGCCCAGAGCACTGAGTGCCACGTCCAGTTGTTCCCTGGACACCTCCAGGGATGGGGACTCCACCACCTCCCTGGCCCATCCCAATGCCTGACAACCCTATTTGTGAAGAAATTCCTCCTGATGTCCAACTTAAAAGAAGTCAAAGGGAATGAGATAATGGCAAAAGACCAGCTTCCACATGAGAAGAATGAAGCCAGGGTGTCAACCAAGTTATTGGTGTCCAGCCTAAACCTTGTGTTAGTCACAGGTGAGAGCTCCAGCGGAACCATCCAGGGCGCATTTCCCACCCTGCCCTGTCTGGCCGTGGCCAAAAAGTGCACAGGCAGGGGTGTAAAAAGGTTATCCAGTGTCCCCTGATAGTGTTTGGGGCTTTAGGACTTCCTGAGGCACGTGGGACTCCCAGGTATGGATGCTTCCCACGCTGGCTCCATGTACCGGTGTAAGGTGGTCAAATCACCCCTTGGGTTTGAAATCCTGAGGGAGAGGACTGAGAAGAAATCATCCGTGTTCTCCACTGCTGACAGACACCCCTGGGCTTAGCAGGGAGCCAGATCCTGCTGGAACACGAGGAGTTTGCTCTGGGACACACGGAATGCTGAGCCCCTGGATCCAGCTGTTTGCACTTCCTTTGGAATACAGCAGCAACCTGCCCACAGTGCTCTGAGCTGGAGTCAGTCCCTGCCTGGGCACCAGCACAGCTACAGGTATTTCAGGAATATCAGCACCAATCACCTCCAGCATTTAAAGCCTTTGAAGATTCACTAAGGTCTGAAGGTGTGAGGAGGGAGTTTCGGGATCACCATTCCAACTTGGGACCAGAAATCCAATCCGAGTTCCTTTTCGGTCACATCCCACACCCCGTTAGATCTCCCCGTTACAACCCCTCCTTCAAACGGCTCTTTGGTGAACCTGGGAGCCAAAAACTTCCCATAAAACCTCAGTCAGCTCTTCGTGTTTGTACTGCAAACTGCCACGGGGTTTGCACAACAGCAAAGGCAAAATTTGGCTGTAATAAACAAGATGTTGTCTCTTAAACAGCCAGAATCCCTCCAGGAAGCCATAAAAACACTCGGTCTCTTTAAATCATCTGTACCACCAGATCATCTCCCAGATCAGCTCTATTAAGTGTGACCGTATAAAAAATAAATACTGCTTAGAATATTTGTTAGCTAAGAAATATTTGCCTGTGGAGAAAATATTCCAAGTGTAATCCCGTAAATGTGAGATACTAATTTTCTTCACACTTCAGCAGTCTGAGGGAACACAGGGCCTGCCATCCCCTCAGTAACTAATGAAAGGCAAGTTATTTGTGTAGCCTGGGGACCTCACAAATAGATTGGATTTTATTTTTTTTTTTTTTTCAGGAGAAAAGGGAGATTTCTGTTTCTCTGGCTGTTTCATTTTAATTTTTGCAATTTTTGGCAAGAGCACCTTGAACTGGGGATGACTGACTGTAGTTTGTCTAAAGCTAGATAAATGTGTGCTTTATGACCCTTCTCCCACCACCAGCATTGCATTTTAATGCCAGCATTACCCTTCATCTCGGTAACAGCTGAAATTGGGGCTTGCTAACAGCTCCAGAGAAGGAAAAAGAGTGATGGGATGAGTATAAATAGCTTTATTTTCCTGTATACACCTGTTTTGGAGGGACCAGGCACCATGAAAGGAACTGCTTTTTGGGAAACTCAGAATTTATACCCAGGTTCTGGTTCTTTCAGTAGTAGCAGACGACAGAGACAAAACTTTTCGTGCTTGCAGAGCTGTGTGTCCTGAGAAATCCGTAGAACCAAACCCAAAACTCCCTGTGACCCTGAGAACTTGCCTGTTGAGGGCTCTGCAGAAACAAAGAGGCCACAGCACACTCAGACCCACCCCAAAGAGTCCTCCCTGCACAGGAAACAGCTCCCAGCCATTCCCACTTCCCCCCGCAGCAGGAGGGAGCAGAGGAAAAAGCCACGGCCTCAGACAGAGGTAAAAAGCTCTTGGCCAAGGGATGAGCCATGAGCCAAGGTGTGTCAGAGCAGGACGTTGCTGACCTCCTGGGGGATTTAATTCTGTGGGATCAGAGGCCTCTGTGGAAGGACTTTGCCCAGTGGCCTCAAGAAATTTTCAGCAAAAACAAATGACCTGGGGAAATCGTGTTACACGGGGTGTTGGAGGTTGCTTTGGTAGCAGCAAGTGCTTTGCAGAAGGATGGTCACAGCCCCTCTCTACCCAGCGTTTCCTCCTGCTCTGAGACTTTTCAAACACTGCCTGATGCTTTCTCATGTTCCTTTTTCCAAAACAGGCAGCGGAGAGTCCTTAATCCACCAACCCAACACACACAAATCACTGCACAGTCGTGTCTGTTTAAAAGAAAACACCAGTTCTTACAAGAACATCATTGCATGTCAAACTCCAATTGCAGTTTTGAAAGAGAGGACATTTATGCAGATCATATAATTTAGCAACACCACCAGTCTCACCACGTGCTGCCCTCTCTGAAGTTTAAAGCCTTTCCCTCTTGTCCTGCAAGGGCACGGAGGGATAGGACAAGGGGAAATGGCTTTAACCATGGTTAAATGGCTTTAACCATGGCTTTAAGGGGGTGGATTTGGATTAGATATTGGGAAGAAATCCTTCCCTGGGAGGGTGGGGAGGCCCTGGCACAGGTTGCCCAGAGAAGCTGTGGCTGCCCCTGGATCCCTGGAAGTGTCCAAGGCCAGGTTGGACGGGGCTTGGAGCAACCTGGGACAGTGGAAGGTGTCCCTGCCCATGGCAGGGGGTGGCACTGGATGGGCTTTATGTCCCTTCCAACCCAAACCATTCTATGATTTTCCTCTTGAGAGGCAATGCAGGAGCTTTCATGGTTGCATGTGACCAAGGTAACACTCTGACTGAAATACTGCCCCTCTGGCACAGGTAACCCCATCAGAGGGCAAACAGCCCTCAGCTGTGAACATCTTTGTAATTGGACCTTCTGCTCTGCTCCTGTCACAGAATTAACATGCTCTTTGTAGAAAAAAAGACCAGAATTCATATATTCACTAGACCAGCTTGCAGTATTTCCCCTTTCAGTTGTGGCAGGAGCAACTTAGCTCAGTCTGTCTGAGTTCAGGAGTCACTGGGAAGCTGCAAGCAGCCACCACACCAGCGGTCACTGGGGTAGGAAAAGCTTCACACCATGTTCTGCAGCTCTGGCACAGCTATTTATAGCCTCTGTGCAGTGGCTACTGTAAGGATTTGGGATTACATGTGATGTTTATAGTCCTGGATCAAGATAAAGATACACTGGGAGCAGCTGGAAACTGCATTTCCAGTTTGTCTGCGTCCAGTAATTAAAATTCCAGCACATTATCCTTTGTAATTTATGTTCCAGGGTTCTGGAAGGATACTATATATGGACTGTGCTTTGCTGTGATGGTCTCGAGGCACAGGCAGGACAAGCCTCACTGGCAGGACAACTGTTATAGCTGGAAAAATTAGAAAAGCTTTGCTGGTTGTTAGTTTTTTGGGGGTTTTTTAACTTTTGCTGCTTCTGCAGAGTTCAGACAAATTTGCACCCAAAAAACTCCCCTCACTGCTCTTATTACTCCAATTACTGCTACTAATAAATCCTATCCAGACTGAAGCACCAGAAATAAAGATGTTTCTGTTATTTGTTGTCAGTCCCACCTCTCCCCTTGTTTCTCCAGAGAAGGAACATGTTTAGCCCAAAGACAACACCTTCAGGTGGGTGTAAGGTCGAGAGGAGGGAGGAGAAACTGTCCCGTTCTCTGTGACTGCAGCGAGCAGGACAAGGGCTTAAAATGAACAGGGATGATTCCAATTGGAAATCAGGACTGATTTTCTGATTGCAGGAATAGTTAAGCATTGGAATAGCCCGTGTGTGATGACAGATGCCACCATCCATGGAGACCTGCAAGGACAAGGAGCATTTGGGTCGGAAGGGACCTTAAAGATCACCTCGTTCCACCTCCTGCTGCTAGCCCAGGTTGCTCCAAGCCCCATCCAACCTGGCCTTGGACACTTCCAGGGATGAGGCAGCCACAGTTTCTCTGGGCAACCTGTGCCAGCTGGACCTGATTTGGGGCACTGGGGCAACAACTGAGGGATTCCTCATGAAATTCATGGAAACAGATGCAACCCCTGAACCGGAGCAGCAGCGTTTTGCACTCAGGGTGAAGCAAGACACAAGGACTGCTGCGAGTTACTGCTGTCTTGAGCTTTTCAGGTAGATGGAAAATTACTCACTCTAAACATTTGTCCCAGATAATTGTGAATATGTCATTAAAACATTCAACTCAGAACATTATAAAGCTGAGGGAAATCATGGATGTTCTTTTGCACACGCATTGGTTGGGCACTGAAACTCTTTGCAGCAGAAAACTGAGGTACCTGCAAGGAAGATAAGACATGAGGGAAGGGCTGGAGCTGTGCCAGGGGAGGGTCAGGTTGGATCTCAGGAAAAGGTTCTTCCCCTCAGAGGGTGGTTGGCACTGCCCAGGCTCCCCAGGGCAGCGGGCACGGCCCCAAGGCTGCCAGAGCTCCAGGAGGGTTTGGATGATCCTCTGGGGCACAGGATGGGATTGTTGGGGTGTCCTGTGCAGAGCCAGGAGTTGGACTGGATGATCCTTGTGGATCCCTCCCAGCTCAGGATATTCTGTGAAGATAAGATCACTCACCTCTACAACCAGACTCAGGAAATCCTCAGAAAAACACCAGTTCTAAAACAATAATAAATAAGGTAAAAGGCAACAAAATAAGTGAGGCTACTTAGAGTAAACCTGCCAGAAGTTTGAGAAGTTGATTTAATGGGCTGTATTTTAAAGGGCACAGTTTAATCATAGTCATTTTTATGAAGGGAAAAAGCTTTGGTTCACTCCATTTGTTTCTGTCAAATCCACTGTACCTCTCCGTGGTGATGGAATAAATGGTATTTAGTGAAGCTGCTAAAGCAGCCCCGTGTATTGAATTAACCCCACGCCGTGCTCAGGAACACGTCAGATCCTGCTCCAGCAGAGCACGTCAAATCACTATAGATTTGGGGTTATTTCTTGCCTGCTCCAAAATCCAAAGTGCTCCATAAGAGCACTGGGCTGAGCAGTTGTTTTGTTACCTGAACAGCAGCACTGATGAGGGGGAAAAGGCACAGCGATGTGAGGTGACAGCACTGAAGTGCTTCCTGCCCTCTCTCTGGGCTTTAGTTTATGACACTGAACCTGCTGGACTGGGTCAGGGTTCTCCCCCCGTCCTCAGGGAGGGAAAGGACATGACCTTTAGTGCTTGGTTTAGATGGAGCTGATGATCTCAGTGAAGATCCAGCCAGCACTCAGGTCAGCACTGAGTTCTGAGGTCCCTCAGCTCCCACAGACACGAGTGACAGTGACAGAAACCACCACGTTCTGCAGAATCTCACCAGGAAAAGGGGAAGTACCACCTGTCCAAAATCAGCTCCAAATCAAACCACCATAAAGCAGGAAGGGGATATCTCCATCCAGAGTTCAGACACAACAGCTGCTGAATTGCATGTGGGAATATTTTAAAAGCATTATCCCTGTCTCCAGGAAGATCTTCCAGCTCTGATGTGCTATCCCAAGAGGGCATCACTATCATGAACCACAGCAAAGCTCCAAACTCTTTTTTCATGACATTCCTAAACTGTTTGCTCCACCCTGATTCATTTTAGGAAACCAATAAGACAGCTGTGAAAATACACCATGGAAAGCACTCTCACATTACAAACCTGCTGGCAGAATTTGCACTATTTTTTTCCCTCCCAAGGGAATAAAGATTGTTGTTTATCCCACTTTTCAGAAGGCCTATGAACCAAAATGTAACCTGCTCCCCATTCCCACCACTGGCATTGCTCAGTAGGTGTGGACTGATGGAACATTTTGGCTCGTGAATCGGCGAAGCAGCTGCCTCTGAAACATGTGTGGGCTACACTGAAGAGTTTTTCTTATTATGAAAGGGGTGTGGGTCCTTCCTTTCATGAAAAGGCTCATCATTGTCACTGTTCTCTTCAGCATCTACTGTCACCACCACTGCACTTGTCATCTGACAGCTCCCTGTCAGCAGGAGATAGCTCTGGGTCTGCAGAGCTCGGGTTCTCACCCCACTGCAGCACTGGGAACACTTAAAGCCAGTTTTTTTCCGGAATTGTGTATCCTAAAGGCAGGAAAACAACCAAGCTGCAGTTTGCTGGGCCTGTCAACACTGTTGTGTTTGTACACCCTCCCCACAGCTCTGGTGCTGCACTCAAACATCCCATGCCCTGGTGCTGCTGGCAGTGCCATCGTGCTGGGGGTGATTCCCACCCCAGCACTGCCCGGGGTTCAGTGACAGATCCCTCTGCTGCAGACATTGGCACCCTGGGATGTGGCACAGGAATCCCAGAACCTCCTGAGTTGGAAAGGACCCACAAGGATTCAGCAAAGCCCAACTCCTGGCCCTGCACAGGCCACCCCAACAATCCCACCCTGTTCCTGAGAGCATTGTCCAAACGCTCCCTGAGCCCTGGCAGCCTTGGGGCCGTGCCCACTGCCCTGGGAATCTGAATCTTCAGGACAAGTGGACACTACAGACATCCTGGAGCTGAATTTACAGTGTTGGAAATGATGCTTTGATGCTAAAGCTCCCTTTGAAGGGTTTCCTCACTTCCACTCATCCCAGCTGGCTGTGAGCACTCACTGTCCCAGTCCTTGCCCCTCTCACCTCTATTCCTGCACGGATACTTCACAGCAGCCCACGCTCATTCCTTCCTCTTGGTGCAGATGTGATGCCTGCAGCCTGGCCCTGCAGCTGGGAACCAAAGTTTGGAAATGGACTTACAACTTAACCAGGAACCCTGGAGAGCTACAGATTGTTTCTGCTGCCACCAGACTCCCCGTGTGCTTCTGGCAAAGGATCCAGGAACATCTCCCACTTATCTGCACTGAAACGCATCCTGGGATGGGCAGGATGGGAAGGGCTCTCTGTCACAGCACTAAGGCCCTTCCACTACTATTTTAGCCAGAAGCAGAGTGAGAGAAATGTTTGCCTGAAGTGCATGTATCCCTTAGGATGCCAAAAAATATGGGATGTTGTTTCTGAATCACAGAATCACAGAACATCCTGAATTGGAAGGGATCCACAAGGATCATCCAGTCCAACCCCTGGCCCTGCACAGGACACCCCAACAATCCCACCCTGTGCCTGAGATCATTGTCCAAACGCTCCCTGAGCTCTGATCAAGGTCTGATCCCTGTGTCATCTTGCAGGGATCCTGAGAATTTGGGGATTGGCTGCTGAGGTGGAAGAGATGCACTAGGGGTGCTCTGCTGCTTTGTCCCTAGGAAGGATTTCCATGTGTAAGTCTCTGTGGGAATGCTGCTGCTTTCCTCAGCATCCCATCCCAGCTGCTTCTGAAGTCCACAGAGGGCTGTGAGGGAGTGGAAGCAGTGACAGTGTGGCTCGTGCCTCTCAGGAGCCTTTCTGGAGGTTTCTTCCTTCCCCAGGAGTGATGTGCCAGACCAAACCACCCAGTACACAACCAGTGACTGCCTGGCACTCCAGAAGGAGCTGAAGCCTGGAGAATTCAGGCCACCCTGGGAGCCCTTCAGCTCATGCCTAGAGCTTTCTCATGCCGTTTTTCCATCATGAATATCTGTTGTGTAACAGCAGATGCTTTGCAGTTAATTTTTTTTTTTTTTTAAGGTAAGTCATATTTGAACGGAATCAAAAATAAGCAGGAGCTAAAATATCTGCAGTGCTGGGGCTGTGCCAAACACCCACAGATTCTGTACCCTGTACTCAAGCCTTGTCAAGTAGCTCAGCACATCTTTATTCTAATCATTTACTTTCACTTCATGCCTAACAGAGAATTGTCCTGATTACTCAAGCAAAGCACAGCAAGAAAAGCAGAGAAAACATTTGGTCAGCTTTGGGCTCCTGATGCTGCTGGTGGAGCTTGAGCTTCCACAGCCCCTTCCAGTGAAAGATTTCGGGGTGTGTGCAATGATCACGCAGCTCCTGACACTTCTTCCACTAAATCTTTTCACTCAGTGATCAGATAAGTCCAAGAAGAGAGGCAGCAAGAGCTGCTGAAGGTTACAGAATGACTTGAGCAGCTGAGAAAGGCCAGGGGGTTGTAACTCTTTGGGCAGTGCAATTCCAGACAGGGCTTTGAGTCTTCGACCATTTACTGTCACCACCCTGACCATGGACATCCTGGGGGGGACTAAGCAAGTGCTTTTCTTTTACACAGACAGCTCTGCACCTCTGCACAGACAGTGTTTGGTTATGTGATAAAATCACAGATTCATGGAATTTCTAAGGTTGGAAAAGACCTTCAAGCTCATCAAGTCCAACCATTGATTCAGCATCACCTCCATACCATGTGCTCAAGTGCCACATCCACTTGTTTTTGAACACTTCCAGGGATGGTGGCTCCACCACTGCCCTGGGCAGTCCATTCAAATGTTTTGCAACCCCTTCCATGAAAATATTTTCTCTAATAACTAATCTAAACCTCCCCTGGCACAACTTGAAGCTGTTTCCTCTTGTTGTGTCGAAGGCAAAGGCACTCAGGCCACATTATGAAAATGAGCTCTCTAGAACACTCATCTCACACACCCAAAGAAGCACAGAGGGAGATGGGCAGGCAGAGCCCCAGGGACCTAATGAGGGATACGGGGCCCCCAGCCCTGTCCTGCTCCTTGGCCACACCTGGAAAAGGAGCTGCAGCATCCTTGGCTGTTGGGTGAGGGGATTTGGAGACCTCACCACCAGCATCGGGTCCCTGCAGCCTTCTGCTCACATTCCCAGGGGACCAGCATCACCATGGGAACATTTCTGAAGTCGTTAGAAAGAGTTCAGAAATCACTGTGCTAATGAGAATGGGCACAGAGTGTGAGGAGACTCCATCTAATGAAATCAGGTCTTCAGGAAACTTAATCATTAACAGAGGCCTGTGTGTTGTGAAGAGCTGAAGGGACTCCTTCATTCCTGTCATCCAAACTGAGGCATCCACCAGTACTCCCTGGGCCATTTTCAGTGTGTAAAAACCAAACTGAACCAAAACCCCACATGGCTCCAGCACAGTGCTGTGACCAAGGATGGTCGGTGCACCTACAGCGAGGGTTGCTACACAGGACTTTGAGAAGGCATTAAAAGTAAGTCCTCTGGCAGAGCCAGGGGAAAAAGAAGATGGCAAATTAAAAAAAAAAGGTGGCAAAACCCCCCTAAAAGCCCCCAAGCAATGACAACAGCACCCTCCAGCTCTCAGCACAGCCACAGCCCTGGGGACGCCTGCTGTTGTAGCAGCAGGACCTGGTGCAGCTGAAGCTCTTTATTCCCCTTGGAGCTTCCTAATAATCTCTCTGCTGCAGTAACCACTCTAAACTCGTGAAAATATCAAAATGCAATACCTTCCTCCACTGCCTTTAATGCACTGGGGCATCAGCTCTTGTGCCCAGAGCAGCAGCTGGAGGGGAGAGACTGAACTTGGGTTTGCTCCTCTCCTGACCAAGAGCACATCAAAAATGTTCCCCTGGAGGAGGCTCTGCAAGTGGAGCTGCTCTTTGTATCCGCTCCAGTTTGGAATTCAGAATGTTTCTATCCTCAGTCTCCATGGCAGAAGGTCATAATACTTTTTCCAGCTCTCCTTTTGGAGCAAGGATCCCGCTCAGCAGCAACAGCCCCTCGCAGGGAACACCATCAACTTCTTGCTTGGGTTCTTTGCTTTTATAATTTTGTGCTGTTGGATAATTCTTTCTGTTTAAGATTTTAGCAGCAAGTTTAAGGAGACAGACATGAATCTTTTTACAAGAAAGACTTTTAAGAAAGAACTAACTAGCTAGTGGAGGCAGTGCAGCTCCAAGGATGGCAACAGCAGAGAGCAGAGGAGCCAACATTTTCAGAAGTGTTCTGTATTTACCTCTTCTCCTGATGTCAACACAGTGGGCAGAGTTTTTTCCCCAGGGTTAAGAATGAGTCTTGAGAATGCAGGTAGGAGACCAGGAGGGTCCAGAGCTCTGTAAGGATGAGCTAACACACACACTCTACAGGTTTATAAAAACTGACTGCATGCACAAAGTATATCAAGAGTTTGCCTTGATTTTCAAGCCCATATGGCACCAGGACACTTCTCCCAGAGGTGTAGAAACACTCATCCAGGGGCATTCTGGGCTCTCAGACTTAGCAGGAAGCTTTCAAGTTGAGCCTGAATACTGAGAGTCACTGTAAAGGGCATGAGGGAACAATAGCACAGAGGCAGCAAAGTTGGGCAAAGCATGAAACACAGTAAAAGTGAGTTTTAAGGACACGGAGATGGAAACAATCCAAGGGAACAATTTCTACCAAGTAACCTCCTTGTATGCAAAATGAAAAGAATACATCTTTTCTTTGCCACTTGCAGAACAAAGACACTTGCCTTGACCAGGTAATGTGTGAAGAGAGAATAATCACAATTTTTTTCACGTGGAGCTCAAACAGACCAGAAACACCCCAAGAGGTTTGTCCCAGTCAGAGTCAGGAGAAAGGCAGTAAAACAACTAACCCAGCCTGGTTTTCCTATAGATTCACTTTCCTCACTCCCCAGGTTACAGAATCCTGGAATGCTTTGGGTTGTAATGCTCACTCTTACAAGGGATGGGGATCATTCCCATTCCTGCCCAATGATATCCAGCATCCAGGTCTCTGGCAGAGGAAAGGAGAGCTGGCCTGGTTGTCCCTGCCAGCACCCCCCATCAGGATGCCCCGGGAATGCTGATTGCACCAAAACAAAGAACTCCAGGATAACGTGCCCGGCTCAAAGGTGGAGTTTGGAACCAAGGGAAAGGCAAGAGCAAGGCAAAGTCAAACAGGAAATTTCTAAACTCCTGGTGTCAGGGGAATCCTGAGGATTCCTGTGCTGCAGAGCACGGGCCTGGCCACCAGCAAAGGTCACTCTGAGCTGGTCAAGATGAGCCCTCACATCCAGAGAGCTGGAATTAGAACCCCACTATAACACTAATGTGGGCAGTGCCTGAAGCTCCTCTCTCCCACCTCTTGGGCTGTCCCACCCCCAGCAGCCACTTCCACACCCCTAATATCCAGTTAATGATTGACTCGTTAAGTGTTCCCGAGGCCACGTTGTTAATAAACCCACAAAGGAGTGTGACCTGGGAGGCAAAATTAACCTTGTAGTCCAGCTTTTGGAGCAATAACTTCAGGGGTTGTGCCCTGAAAAAGGTTTGGGTGAAGTAGATGAAAGGTTAAATCAAAGGTGAGAACAATTAAATTGGAAAAAAAAAAAATCACCAAATGAAATAATTCAAGAACTTAAAGGTAAGGTGGTCCTGAAAGGAAGAAGCCTGAAATAGTGCTTAAGAATTCAGATTTGAGCAGGAACTAGAATATTCCTGCAGGGAATAGGCTGTGATTTCAGTGTGTTCTGGTGGAATGTTGTGTCTGCTGCACATGGGCAATAAATAGAGGCTCCTGGTAGCTTGGTGGGATGATTTGATCAAGGCTGGATTTATTAGAACAGGGAAACTATGCAAATGTAAAGAACACCTCAGATTCTGAGAAACTCAGTGGTTTGCTGAGGCAGCAGGACAGTTGTCCTTTGCTGGAGAACACCAGGGAGACCCTGGCAGGAGGCACAAGGAGCCCAGGTTGGATTAGTGGGACAGAGGAGCTTCTCCAAGGGGCTCCTGGAGAGCCAGTTTTTGCTGGAGTTTGAAATATTTTTTTTTCAATTATTACTCTTTTTGAGCATAGGCAGGTCATTGTCACACCTTGGGGAATATCTGACCAGGTGGCTGGCTCCCAGAGTTTCTGGGGAGCCACAGAGCAGGGCAAAAGAGCTGGGCCCAAACCAACACAGAAAAGAACTAACCCAGGAAATTTAGGATTTAAAGACATTTTTTTTTTGTACAGCAAAAAGTTACACTTCAAAGTTTTTTAATGTCACCTTCCAAAAACCATTCCTGATGCAGGCCTTGAGCATTCCAATTATCATCCCTTACCTTATTCCTGCCTGGAAATGGCTTTTGGGGCCTTCCAGAGTGTCCGATTCAGTCAAGGGGAGTGGTTTTTGAACGACTTCCAGGAGAGCCATTAAAGTTCCTTCTTGGCTGCCTCCAAAACCTGCTGCAAGTTTCAGCTCTTGAGACCTGTGTGTGTGAACAGAAGAGGAGCCAGTTAAAGAGGAAAACATTCCTCAGATGTGCTTTGCAGCACAACAGCAGCAGAGCACTGAAGACACAGAAATCATTAATTCTCAGCATCCATTTGATGTGCAGCTATGGAAATAATATTTAAGACACTCAAGAAGCTTTAGGAAAAAAAAAATGAAGAAAAATAATAGCACCAGGAAAACCATTTCCAAACTGCAATATTTGAGAATGATCTCATATTAAAAAAAAAAAAAAAAGATTAAGTGCAGCAAAACGTGTAACTGGAAATAAGAGAAAGAGTGAAATGCCTTAAGATGTAGCAGTTTGAGGAATATAAGAACAGGTTTTGCCAAGAATTATTCACATACATCTGCACAACCCCCATCCATCTATTTTTACTTCTTTTGTGGGCCAATAAAGAGCTGTGTATTGTCAGTCCTAAAAATAAGACCGTAAGCTTTAAAAACCATTTGTATCACGGCACAGAAAACAATGATTTTGTTCAAACTACCCTTTTCTCAGCCATGTTAGACTGAGGGCACGGTGTAACTTTTTTTTTCCTCACCTTCACGAGGAACAAGAAAAAACACAGCAGTTAAAGGGTTGGATGGTCACAATCAAAGGCCACCTTCACCCAAACTCCCTGGATTTGCATCCTAAAACTCTTTTCTCCAGGGATTTTAGTTCTACCCTGCACCACACAGGTGCTTCAAGAGGTCACCCTGGGTGCTTCCATGGTCCCTGTTGGCCTCAAAAGCTCCAGGTGGAATCCTGGCTCTGTTCAAATAAATGGCAAAACTCCCTTGCCTTCAAAGCCACTTCCCACTGGAAATCCCAGAGTCACCTGAAGAAATGTCCATCTGCTTAATTGTTTGCCCTCCTTGTTGGTTACTGCCAGTGTTGCCTTCTCTGAATACCTAATGGGGGATTTGCTCCAGTTAATTAGTTAATTAGCTTTCAGAGCCTCTCCTGGAGATCAGGTAGGGGTACCTGAATGGGTCCATCTGACAGACTGGCTTCACAATGGCTTAGGAAAATAAATGTTCATTTCTTTCCTGACAAGCTTCAAAAATGACGGATATTTCTCCAAAGCAAGTTCTCAAACACGTTTACAACTGGCCATAAAAGCCCAGAGGTGATTTTCCCTGGGGGAGGGACAGGTCTTACCTGCCAAAGGCAGCCCCACGTGGCCGTGTGGGCCGTGTTTGAGCTGTCCTGCATCCACACTGCCTCTTTGATATTCCCTTTCAATGCAGGACAAATCCATAACCTGACAGATGCTGATGCTACACTCCCAAATCTCCGTATTTACAGGCTGGAGTGTTCCTGGTGTTGACAGAGCCCTTCTCCAGTGGCTGCCACCAGCCCAGTCGTTTATTCAGCCGGCACTGTTCAAACACAGGTTGTTTATTCAGTTGCCATTGACATTTCCTACAGTTTGTTTAATCCACAGCAGGGACCCTGACAGGTGAGAGGGGGCACATTAACCCCCGGGAGAGCTCCCCCAGCCCTTCCCACTTGTGGTTCTAACACAGGGAATAATTTTAGCACCATTCCCTTTCATTTTCCTCTCCGCTTAGACCACAGATTCCAAACCTTCTGGAGAGCTCACTTGCTATTAACAGCTGCAGAGCTGCTCCAGCCCTGGGAACAGCACAGGGAGGACATGGAGCTGCTGGAATGAGTCCAGAGGAGGCACCAAGATGGTCAGAGGGATGGAGCAGGAAAGGCTGAGAGAGTTGGGATTCTTCAGCCTGGAGAAGAGAAGCTTTGAGGTGACCTGATCGTGGACTCCCAGGAGCTGAAGAAGAAACACGGAGAGAGAGTGTTTACGAGTGACAGGAAAAGGGTTCAAACTGACAGAGAGTAGGTTTAGATTAGTTATCCGGAAGGAATTGTTCCCTGGGAGGGTGGGGAGGCCCTGGCACAGGTTGCCCAGAGAAGCTGTGGCTGCCCCTGGATCCCTGGAAGTGTCCAAGGCCAGGTTGGACGGGGCTTGGAGCAACCTGGGCTAGTGGAAGGTCTCCCTGCCCATGGCAGGGGGTGGCACTGGATGGTCTTTAAGGTCCCTTCCAACCCAAACCATCCTGATTCCACGATACCACGAGCCATACACTGACCTCAGCAGCAGCAACAAGAATAAAACCCCTGGATTGTGGCTCCGAGTGCTGAGCACTGTCGGGACAGTGCTGGGGGCAGGAGCTGCCAGTCTCAGGGGCATTTTGCCTTTAAGCCAACAGTCCCTTACATGTAGTAAAGGTTCTCCCCTTTTCCCTCGCTTCCCACTGGCTTTCCAGATGCTGTTTTGCTGCGTGTTCACCACGGGTCTGTCCAGTGCTGTAAAAAAGCCAAAGGTTTTCCCACCAGCCCCTGAGCAGCACTTGGAACGTCCCCGCTCCACGCTGGGCTGTGACAGCCCAGGGTAAACACCCCACTGCAGGCACGCAGGCTACAGGAATAATGAACAGGGAACAGCTGGAGACACGAGTCCAGGCCATCATTCCCCCTGCTTCACACAGAGAGTTGAAAATTCCTGCAGCAGGAACGTGGATGTGGCTGGTGCACTCTGGGCCCTGTGTCAACAATAACCTGACAGGTGATGGAAATGAAAACAAGACCCCTGGCAAAGACAGCTCGGGCCTAAATGATGAATGAAATCAAACAGGAGGCTCAAACCCCTCATTTCCTAAGCTTAAACCGTGAAATTCTGACGCTGTTTTCGCAGGTTTAATGTCATTTTCTGCAGTCTTTTAGTTTGTTGTTTAGAGGAATAAATGACAAACTCTCCCCCCCTGCTCCATCCCCAGAATAGGAGAATCTGAAGGTGTCAGAAAACCTTGACAAAATATTATTATTATTATTAGGAAAATAAGATGTCATTTAATTTCAAATTTTTTAGAGAAGAATTCAATTAGTTTATTTTTATTTGATTTCAACCGTACTTGGAAAAAGATCGCTTCCAAACACGTCTTCAGGCTTTTGCAGAGCCAGCTTTCCCTCCTTACATACACACACTTCCCTACTATTTTCCAAATATTTCCAGTTGGAAGACAGTACAAATATGTGGGAAACGCTGTCAAGCTTTGGAACACTTTCCAAATGAAAAATAACTTTCGGTTTTGAAAGCCACACTTACCAGGTGTTAAATGTTTGATGTGTTCATTTTAAAAGTGACAGCGTGACCCGGGGGGTGTTTTTAGGCTATTTTGGTACAAAATGTCAGGCTCCTGCTCTGAAGAAGCTCCAGGGCTCTTCAAGACCAACAGCCACTTTTCTAGAATGGGAAAAAAGATTGTTTAAAAGAGGGAATGTCAACAGCTTCCACTCCCAGCTGGACCACGGGGTTGGAGAACATGGGTATGGGGTGTGTGGCTCCAGGGGAGGGTCAGGTCGGACAGCAGGAGGAATTTCTTCCTGGAAAGGGAGGTCAGGCACTGGAAACCCAGGCAGGAATTGGGGCAGGCATCCCCAAACCCAGGGGGGTTTGGAGTCCCCATCCCTGGAGGTGTCCCAGGAAGGCCTGGCCGTGGCACTCAGTGCTCTGGGCTGGGGGACAAGGTGGGGATGGGGCACAGGGTGGGCTCGATGATCCTGGAGGTCTTTTCCAACCTCAGTGATTCTGGGATTATCTTAAAGCTCTGTGCTAAAAGACATAATCATTTAAGAGTAGCTGCTGCTTTTTTCCCCTTTATCAAGCATCCAGTGCAGATCTGTGTGATTACATGATGAATTATGCAGTAATAATATGACCCTGCCATAAAAATGGAAAGGCAGTGGGCAGTCTGTAAACTCCAAGTTTTCCTAAAAAACAACCTGTAAATATCTGCAGGGGAAGCAGCATCCTTGGAAAACAATGAGTCATAGAGCTTTTTTTTTTGTTATTTTCCCTGACATCCTGAGCACAACAAGGAGCTAACATGGGGAGTAGCTGCTAGCATGTTTGTCTTACACCGACTGCTTCATGTCTGAGAAGAAAAGGAATCCTTTAACAAATGGCAGATAAATATTTGTCCTGCTTCTTTTCTCTTTTTTTTTTTTTTTTTTTTTTTTTTTTTTTTTTCTTTTTTTATTTTTCCCTTGGATGAAACACTCTCATTTCCAGTCACTTATTCCCTGTGTGTGTCCTGGCTTTTGGTGTTGCGTTTCTCTCGCTCAAAAATCACCAAACCAACATTTGGCCATGAAGAGAATCCCATATAACCTGGAATGCCTTTGGATGATCATAGGGGGAAGGACCAGCACACAGAGAGGGCACAGAATGTAAATATAATTTAGTCAAAGGTGTGTGTAAGCAGGAGGGATTCTCCCAGTAACTCAGACTGGGGACCACAGTGACCTACAGGTGGATCCTTTTCACCAGGTGGCATCATATACAGAATAAATTGGGGGCAGGTTTCCCACAGCAATCACCACCTGGCACAGCTGTGACACTCCTGAACAAATATTCCAAAGTAAACTCGTGGATTCCTGATTCACCAGATGCTTGGTGTATTTTTTGAAATCAGGTTCTGGCTCTGCAGTGGGAATGGAGGGACAGGAATGACAAGGAAGCAGCATTGCACTGAGTACTATGTGAGCAATATAGGAGGTATAATGAGCATTAACTCATGGGGTAAAGAAGGAAAATTCTACAATAAATAAAGGACAACCTGCTTTATACAGGCAGGACACCTTTCCACAGCTTTGTATCTTCATAGAATCACAGAACATCCTGAGCTGGAAGGGACCCCCAAGGAGCATCAAGTGCAGCTCCTGGCCCTGCCCAGGACACCCCAACATTCCCACCCTGTGCCTGAGCAGAAAGGGGCTCAAGGAAGGGAACTGAGTATTAAAAGCTTCATTTGGGGAAGGAGCTGAAGGCAGCTCAAGAGTTTAAAACACAAGAGCTGTGACAGGTGAGTTTAGTGCCCTCACACCCTCCAGCACACAGGGAAGGGGCAGCCTGGCAGGGACATGTGCCAGCACAGCTCTTCAGGTGCTGATCTTAATCTTTCTCTTCTCTTTCCTGCCCTGAGGCTGATACTCCTTTCCTAGATAGAATCACAGAATCATTCAGGTTGGAAAAAACCTTTGAGATCATCCAGTCCAATCATCAGCCCAGCACCACCACCACATTCACCACTAAACCACGTCCTCAAGTGTCACATCCACACATTTTTTGAACAATTCCACTGTAAACCATGTGTGATATTTAGGCCTGAAATGCTGCACATGTGCATCTATAATTTTCTCACAAAATGTATGGATGATCTATTTCCAATATTACAGCAATTTATATATATATATATATGTAAAATATATGTATAATAAATAATATACTAAAGCATATTCATACCTCATCACATTGGTGTTGAATCTCTAGACTCACTGTCATCAAGCATTTGAAATACAAGTAATAAATTGAATGTAGACTTTAATTCATAGGATCCCAGAATGGTTTAGATTGGAAGGGACCTTAAAGCCCATCCAGTCTCACCCCCTGCCATGGGCAGGGACACCTTCCACCAGCCCAGGTTGCTCCAAGCCCCATCCAAGCTGGCCTTGGACACTTCCAGGGCTGGGGCACAGCTTTTCTGGGCACAAATTCATTGCCACTCTACCCTTTATAATCTACAGATAAACTATTCAGGCAGAATCCCTCCAGAAGTATAAAGCAGAGCAGATTTTAAATTGGATTGACAGCGCTGGTCATTCACAGGCAGCCAGAATCCACTCATGGACACACAGGCTGTGGATAAATGGGAAATTGTTACCTTGAGAGCTGTCAGTCCCTCACCAACATTTACTCCAGAAGATTAAAAGAACCAGTTAGAGCTGACAGCAGGATTGAAGCTGCACGAGGACAGAGGGTTTGAACCTGCTCTGCCTCAGTGAGGCTGCGACACCTGATTAAAACAACACCGGTCAGTTATTGGGAGGGTAACAAAAATCTATTCTCTCCAGACAACAAAGATCAGCTCTCACAATCTGTTTGCAGAGTAGGTGGGATATGAAATGACTTCCCCCTGACAATGAGCATTCCTGGGGGGGGACAGAAAGGGCGCAGCACAACAGAACAGGAAATTTGAAATAAGGGCACCCGGGGCATTTTGAAGTTCTTGGCACTGACATCTGTGACTAATCACAGTCCCTTTAGGGTTGATGTGAAGTTTGCCATTTTTGCAAGGATTGAGTAATGTTAAATATCACTGTGGGCAGGTGTGATTGTTATTTAAAAGATAATTGATACAAGGTAGGAAGGGCCACGTCTCCAGTAGGTGAAACAAGCTGGTACTGCCCCTTTCAGGGCAGCAGAGCGACGCCAAATTAAATTATAGAATCACCAGGAGTCGCAAGGAATCCTTTAACAAATGGCAGATAAATATTTGTCCTGCTTCTTTTCTTTTTTTATTTTTCCCTTGGATGAAACACTCTCATTTCCAGTCACTTACTCCCTGTGTGTGTCCTGGCTTTTGATGTTGTGTTTCTCTCACTCAAAAATCACCAAACCAACATTTTGCCGTGAAGAGAATCCCATATAACCTGGAATGTCTTTGGAATGCGTTTGCAAGTTAAAAATCATTTTGTTCCAACTCCCTGCCATAGGCAGGGACACCTTCCACTAGACCAGGTTGCTCAAATCATCCAGGGAACTTCTTGTTGTACCCAAACAAATTCTCACACGCTGTTAAAAAATCCCCCAAACCCAATAAAAGCTGTGCAGCCAAAGGTAATGTTTGCATCTGCCTTGAGAAGCACATGCACAAATTAATCTCAGGCTTTGGGATATATAAATTCCACAGCCAAAGTTAGGGGATTGTCCTTAAGTTAAGAACTTCCATGAAATGGATCATCACAGTCTTTTGATTTCCTACACTTTAATTTCCTGACTAATTCCCATCCTCCCCACGAGCAGGTCGTTACCCACAGCCCTCTAAGTACAGGGAAGATAAAACAGAAGGAACCAGTATCAGAGCAGGAATTGGGAGAAACTTCCCAAGAGCATCTCCACACCTGTGTTTTGGGAGGCTTGTCCTGGAACAGGACACTGGATCAGCTGCAGACCTGGGAAGGGAAGGATGCAGCTCTTTCCACCCGGGCAGATGGTGTGCCTTTAATTACTCCTCAGCATCACGTGTTGAATACAACATTTTTTATTTATTTTTGGTAAATAAATGGACTGTTGTCCTCGCCTTCCTATGAATGTTCCCACACTGAACATTCACGTGAGGGAAAGCAGGGGGGGGGGGGGGGGGAGCAAAAATCCCCACAAAACAGGGATCTTTCTGTAGTACTCCACAGCAATTATTTCCCAGCAAAAAGACCAAAGTTGACAGGATGAACATATGATCAAAATCCTGGGCAATATTAAAAAGCCCTGGCTGCATTTCCTAGTTACAGGAGCATAGGAGCAGGTTGCTTGGTAACAGCTCCAGCCACGATCCGCTCGGAAATCAGCCATAAAAGCAACTCCCAAGCCATTGCAGCGTTGCTACAGCAACGTGCACAAGTGATGGATCCCAAGTTAGAGACACACCTTAAGCAAGAATATGTTTCCTCTCATTTTAACCACTTTCCAGCCCATAAATACGTGGCGTCTGCCATCCCCAACAGCTCCCAGCCAGGCTGGCTCCTCCCGGGGGGTTTGTCGGCATCCGCAGCGCCGGAGGATTTGCACGTGTAAGGAAAGCAATTAGCAAGGGGGGGGAAGAAATAAAACGTGATGACTGCAGCCCCGGATTGCAGCAGTTCATCAAACCCCGAGGGGCAGGCGGGGCAGCCGTGTCTCTGCACCCCACAGGGTGCTGAGGAGCAAAGGGGGGTCTCTCAGGGGGGTTGAGGTGCGGTGGGGCTGCAGCAGGGACCGTGTGCCAGTGGGGCTGGGCCTTTGGAAAACCCGGGGTGCAGCAGAGGTGCTGCAGGCCCAGCTGTGCCAGGTGGAGGTGGGGTCTTCTGCCTGCACGTGTTCACCCTGTGGGACACCCACAGCAGAGCTGCTGCCACCTCAGCCCCCAGACAGAGCCCACAGGGCTGGAGGTGCAGCCTGACGGGGCTGGGCAAGCAGGGATGAGCTGCAGTAAGGGGAGGGCAAATCACACCTTTGGGTGACTGACCATGAACTTGCTCTCCAGGACACGGGATAAACAGCTCAGATGGAGATATTCGTGTATGAGACACCCACTTGTGATCCCAGAGATCCCACCCTGCTGCCGTGTCGGTGCCGTGTCAGTGCCCTGCTGTGCACGGCTGGAACGCAGCTGGACAGAATCCCAGAGTGGTTTGGGTTGGGAGGGACCTTAAAGATCATCCAGTTCTACCCCTTGCCGTGGGCAGGGACACCTTCCACCAGCCCAGGTTGCTCCAAGCCCCATCCAAGATGGCCTTGAACCTTTCCAGGGATCCAGGGGCAGCCACAGCTTCTCTGGGCAACCTGTGCCAGGGCCTCCCCACCCTCCCAGGGAAGGATTCCTTCCCAATATCCCATCTATCCCTGCCCTCTGGCAGTGGGAAGCCATTCCCTCTTGTCCTGTCCCTCCAGGCCCTTGTCCAAGTCCCTCTCCAGATCTTCTGGAGCCCCTTTAGGCCCTGGAAGGGGCTCTCAGGTCTCCCTGGAGTCTTCTCTTCTCCAGGTGAACCCCCCCAGCTCTCCCAGCCTGGCTGCAGAGCAGAGGGGTTCCAGCCCTCTGATCATATAAACTAACTTAAAAAGCTGCCATGTCCTAAAAAACCAGCCTGATAGGCGGAAAACTTTACTTCAACCACCTGGAAGAGCAAGTTTATTGACCCCTAGAAGTAAATTTTCGCCCTGAAGCACAAATTAGGTGGGTTTGCAGCGTGTCAGCCTTAACCCAAAGTGCAATTCCTTCACTTCCAGCAGCTGCCATCCACCACCTCGTCTTCCCACAGCGATCCTGCCACTAACCCAGACACACACCTCGACAGGGAACTTCACTTTTCAAAGCCAATCAGTGCCACTGTGTAACAATGACAAGTCCGTGTTCGTCTCGCTGGCGGCCCCAGGTCCTCAGGCAAGTACCAAGTGCAAAGGATGAGCAGAGACACGGAGCTGGAGCTCCTCTGTCTGAGCTGCCACACGCCAGGGACCGACAGCTGAGAACCAAGGGGGTTAACAAAAACTGAGTTCTTTTTTTTTTTTCCCTGAAAAACGTCTAAAACGGCCCCACGAACCAAAATTATAAAATAATTATACTCCGCCTCGAGCTGAACACAAAAAGGTTATTCACTACAAAGCCCTAGCAACCATCTTAGCCTTAAAGGAAAAGAAAGCAGACTGCCAAAGCAGTAATGAAATGACACACAACTGCTAATTTCATGTCTGTTTTTCAGAGGTCTGTAATAATAACCAGTAATTCCTTACAAAGCATCCATTCTTGTTCCCTAATTCCCACCTAGGGATATTAAAAGACTTAACCATTCCCTGGCTGTGTCTTTTAGGAAGGTAATGGCCACTTAAGTAGAAATATGCATATCTCTTCTAAGGGAAAAAAAAATCAGATGGATAAGGCCCCATAAAAGTGCTCAGGTGAGTCCAAAGGGCTGAGCAGGACCAGCAATGACACCTGGACGGGCAGATTCATTTCTTGCATGGCCCAGAGTGTGGCAGTTTGGTGGCCTCAGCACAGTGCTCTGGAGCAGAAGGTCACCTTGCAGAGCCTCGACAGTCTGAGCAGAAAAGAATGAGACCTGCCCTACCCCTGCACAGGTTTATGCTGCAATTAGCTGAAAATATACAACTTCATCATCACCATTTGTGTGTCTTCCAGGAAGACACGTATTTATTACCGAGTAAACAGAGATGTGAAAATAACAGCACAGGCAGCAGGAGTAGGAACAGCTCCTCTAATTTGCTGCAACGCGACGTTACCGCAGAATCGAAAAGAATTCAGTTCCAGGAGCAGAAATCTCTGTGCAGCTCCTGTGATCAGCCACTTGGGAGAAGGAACTGCCTCCAAACATCGATCCTGCTGCCTGACTCAGGGCTGACATTGCCAGGTCTGCTGGTCTCCCCCAGCTGCTCCGAGGTACGTGGGAATAAACCGGGATCCGAAGGTACCGGTGGCGTCAAACCCACCCCCCAGACGTGTTCACAGATGGTCCCCACTCGACACCAACAGATGCAGGCACACGAACATCGTGAGATTTAACGGGGGAATCTTCGGTGAGCAGCCACTCCACAGGAATTTATCCAACACTCATCCAATTCCCTCGGCATCCGGCACAGTCTGCGGCAGTTTTTGGGTCCAAACGCCGCCTCCTCAGGACAAGGCAAAGACAGAGGCTCCTGGTTTGAGCTGGGGAAGCCTCAGGGGGCTCAGGCAGGGCGGTGGCTGCACAGGCTCAGCCCCTGGTTGAATTCCTGGGGCTCCAGGACTGAGCTCCAGGTTCTGTCTCCACAGGACAGGTACAAGCCCTTCACGATCAGGATGCAACGATCCAACCCTCTGCCTGGGCAGTGAGTCTGGTCAACCCCTGGTGCTGAACAAAACATCAGCCCTCCCTCATCTTCCAACCCCAACCATTCCCTGATTCCATGGCTTTGGTCCCCAGTGCCAATTTCAGCCCGATGTTCCTTAGGAATTCCAAAATATAACCTACAGCACACCACCACAACCACCCTCTGTCACTCTATGCTGCCTAATAAGCAATTCAATGAGCATTATATTTTTATTTACATCTGAAAGAGCTGCAGTAAAATATTCTGGGCAGGCTATGCATAAATACATGAAATTGCTCCTACTTCACTAATGAACTATTGTGTGTAATAAAATTAATCTCATTCCACCCATGATAGATCTGGTTTAATTTTTGAAGCAGGGAAATTTAGACACATGTAATTTGTGGAAGGAGAGAGCCAAAATTCAAGAGATTCACTTTAAACCAATCAGGCAGTTGTTTTATTTATATAGCACCCTTCAGAAAAATTATCTGAAGGCACTTTACAATGCAAAAATAACTCTTCTTGGCAAACTTCCAGGAGGGCTGATGCTGACCGTGCCTTCAGACACTGCTTGGATCCAAATGGGTTCCTTAAGTCAGGCTTTTTCCACCCAAATTTGCTTTCTATCCTGTAGTTACAACTCCAGTCGCTCCACACAGGTATTTTTTGGGGGAGCTCAGGCACACAGCTTGCCTGCTGGCCAACTCCAGCTGGTCTGTGGACCTTCCTCACCCAGCTTTTGGGACAACACTCCTCCTCCCTGCCGTGATCCCGGCAGGGCTCTCCCTTATTTATTCCTGCATTTGAGGAAGAGATGGGAGGAGACAGGAAGCTGCCCGAGCCCTTTCTGCATTCTGCATGCTCTGGTGCAACCAGGGCTGTGTGTGCCGTGACAGATGAGCTGCAGAACCGAAGCTCTCGTGAAGCTTTATGGAAAATACCCCCCCAAACAGCCTCAAAAGCAAAGCCGAGCTCCCGGAAACGCGGCGGAGCTCTGAAGCAGAGCCTCGGGAAACACAGCTCTCCACTGACTTGTGCCAGCAAGCCCTGCACGTTTTCATTATTTATAGAGAGCTGGAGCTGAGCACAGCAGTGTGCAGGAGGTAAAATGCACTGTACAAACAAGAGGCAGCTCCAAAAACGCACCAGAGGAGCTCACAAATCAACACCGAACACACGCGGGACACGGGGCGGCACCTGGAGCTGGGAAGGGCCTGGGAATAGGGTCAGTCTCAGGAAGAATTCTCAGCAAAAATGGGTCTTTGTGAACTCTGCTTGGGCAGCTACTCCAAGCGCATGGAATGGCTCAGAACAAAGGGAAAAGCACAAAGCAACAGGGAGAAGGGAGGGAGAGAGGGAAGGATCGTGAACTGTGCAGGGCTTGGGAAGCCAAAGGAGCTGTGGAGGCACACTGGGAGACAACACTCAACAGCACCTCGATGAAATGGATCATGGAACGGAACACGGAATGGTGTGGATCAAGAATCTGAACCTGAATTCAGCAGCACAATATATTATAAACAAAGAGAAGGGAACCCTGGCACGGTTGATCGATGTTTTGCTTTTAATTTCGAATTAGAGAGACCCAACAGTGAATCTGGAGTTTAAAGCTGGCACTTCAAAATAAACCCAGTAGCACTGGCATTTTAATTTATGCATCGTCATCCAGGATTAGTTTCAAACGTTTGTATTTTCCACGTGGCTTTGTCTCCTCTCTGAAGGAGCTGCTGGGATTAAGCTCAAGCTAAAATTCAGCCTCAGCTGTCATAATCTTCACTACAAGAACATCTCCCAGGCACTACAATGAGATGGAGAGGCAGATCCTCAACAGGTACAATGCAACAAGTACATTTATTCTGCAAAGATTGATGCCAAGGCTTTTTTTCCCAAGTATTTGTCCACGTTCTGGATAAAACCTTGTGTGCACCACAGACAGACTGATTGGCAGAGGCCTCCCCTGCAAATTTAATTGAGTACCTTCACTAACCTGGTGCCCCTCCCCCAGGGTGGGATACACAATTGATGACTGGACCCAAAATCCTCTCCAGGAGGAGCGATATCCCTACAATCGTTAAGACCTTGACTGCAGCATTATCTTTGCTGCCTGAAGACATTAACCTTCTCTTATCTCCACTCTGCATAAAATCCTTTGTTAAACCCTGATCTCCCAGTAGTTTCTGTGCTGAGCACGCAGAGCTCTTGGCTCTGGGTGAGGAAAACACACTCCAGCACTAACTGTGCTCAGAAGGTCAAAGACACAGAATTGAGGTTTCTGTGTGTACAGCACTTGTGTTTATACAATAAGGTGTGTATTTAAAGGTGAAAAGCAGGATCTGTTGAGTAGTTTAACTCTCCAGTTCCTTGCTGGCACCACTGTCTCAGGTATCCAGCAGCACTAAAGGCTCCACGGTATTTTTCCACTCATCACATGCTATGAAAATATGTGATCCAGTGGGGGAGGGAAAAGATTGGCAATTGTTGGCATTGACCCAAAAGGCATCACAGGACAGACCCTGAGTAGCAGACAGTGAAGCCAGCCCAGGATCAGGACCTGCAGCATTCCAAGAGAGGCATTGGCACAGGTTGCCCAGAGAAGCTGTGGCTGCCCCATCCCTGGAAGTGTCCAAGGCCAGGTTGGACGGGGCTTGGAGCAACCTGGGATAGAGGAAATTGTCCCTGCCCATGGCAGGGGGTGGCACTGGATGATCTTAAGTCCCTTCCAACCCAAACCACTCTGTGAATCTGTGATCCACGAGGAGAAATAGCTCCTGTCTTCTGGTTTTCCTCAAATTCCAACAACAGGGACTCTCTGCTTTTCCCAAAAAATCCAGACACCACCCGTGAATTGACCAGTACCATTTCCCCTCTCTGAAAGATGATGTCTCCAAGTTCCTGTGAAGTTTCTCCCAACACATTTAATATCCAATTTGGAAAGGAAAAAAAACCTCAGAGCCCTTTTTTTCCCCCCAGGAAATTCTCCCGATCCCTATAGTACAACATGCACCCCATGGAATTGTTAGTGCTGCCTCTGCTTCTTGGGAACAGAAGGAATGAGGTGCAAAGCTAGAAGGGGTGAGGAAAATGAGGAAGAAATCCTCCTTCCTTCTGCAGCAGGGTTACTCCCAATATTTTTGAGGGAATGTTGCTCAGCAAGCTGGGAATGTGCCATACCAGGGGAAGGGAAAACTTACTCTGTGCTCTCACCTCTGAGTTACCAGATTGCCAAAACATGCATCAATTTATCAAATGGAATTTAAAACTCACTCAAGAGATTCAGAATTCCCCTTTCTCTTCCCAGATGAGGTGGCTGGGACAGGAGAGGAGGTGACACAGCACAGAACAGTTGGGGACAAAAGGGCTGGTCCATACCAAGGTCTCCTTTTCTTGAAGGCTGTGCCCAGTGGAAGCTGAGGGATTTTCCTGCCCTTGATAGTTTTCCCACTTTTTTATGTTTGGTTTGGTTTTGGGTTGGTTTAAGGCATGCTGTTCAACAGAGCTCTTTCCATTCTTTTCTGGGAAGAACATCCTACTTTGGGGAAGTTCCATCCAATGGCCACTAAAAGAAGGGAAAGCACAGGAATGGAAAACAAGAGGCTCGATCACCTCAGCAACACTGGGCTTTTTTTTTATGAGTACAGGATAAATAGACTCTTGTGGGGATTTTTCTCAAAAAAAGCACATTTTGTGCATATTTACATACATGCCCTGTGTACCTGTAAGACTCAAGGCTGTAACAGCCTCCCTGCTTGTGAAAACATTACATATAAAATGTTTAGTGGGCTTGGAAACATTTTGGGAATCGCTTTCAGAGGCCTGTAAGCAAGACACAGAAAATGAACTCAATATCCACAGGGGTTTTAACATTTCTGTTTGCCTCTCCTTATAACCTTCCTGAAAACACTTACCTCAGGCGGGGGGGGGGGGGAAATCCAGAAAAACAGATTGCATTGGGGTCAGAAGGATGCAGCACATCTTTGTGCTCTTAATGAAGTGAGTGCAGAGTTTATAATTGAGCAAAACTAGAACATGATTGACTCAGCCCATGTCACAAACTGACACAACCACTGAATGTCATGTTTATTGTTTTTAAAGTATATTTTCTCCACTCGCTGACTGATGCTCCATTAAAATTCTTGAGGCCATACCAAAAGGAAATTCTGCCAAAAGCTGCCCATTAACAAGCAATTAATATACAAGCTTTAAAGTACAAGGTTGCTCATGCCATCCCACAGAAAATATTCTTTGCCTGCTATTTCTCACTGGAGACATTTTCTGACAGAATGTTCTCTCTCTGCCAGAGATTTCAGAGAGTAGTCTGTAATTCTCAAGAAGAATAAAGTCTACACTTGCTCGTTCTCAAAATACTTGATTAAACTTTAATCTTAAAGGCTGTTTTCTGGCCCAGTTAACAACTGATGTAGTAACAGAAATGACACCATTAGCTCTGCAGCATCTGCCAGCTCTCAGACCAGGGGAACAAGGCCATTTAAATATATATCCTGAAAATGTAACTTGTAACAGGAGGATTTGGGGGGTGGGGTGGAGGAGAAACACCACTTTGGGTTTGCACCATCAGCGTTTATGATGTGGTCTCACTGTACCCACCAGGCAATAAAGTCCTGCCTCACACAGCAACATCTCTTTGCATTGATGATTCTCAACACGGGGAGCTGCAGAGATGAAAACAGCCTTTGCAGAAGTTCTGCTTCACATCCGACCCCTGCGAGGGCAAGGGAGGGGGGAAGAGGCAGAAATGGTTCTGCATTTCAGCTCCCAGCCATAATTAGCTGCTTACAAGGACTGACCACGGCTGTTTATTCTTTCCCCAAGACAGGCTGAAGGTCTGAACTGGATTCCCCTCTGCTCATGACCCGCACTGGTCCCATCCTTACCCAGCCATGAACCTGCACAGCACAGCCAAGAACAAAGGCCAGAGCAGAAAACCCCATCAAAAGGGCACAAACACAGCTCCACATTCCTCAGAGGACAGAGAGGACTGTTGTGGTTTCTAAGTAAAATATAGCATATAACCAACAGCACCAAATTGTGTGTTTTGCCTGGTACACAATAGTTTGGGGCTGGCAGCAATTACTGGCCCATGTCTCAGAGCCCAGCAGTGCTGGAGCTCCTCCAGCTGCTCCAGCCACACCTGCCAAGTGTCACTCGTGGAAATGGAAGCCTGGAAGTTTTCTGGCTTTAATTAGCAAAACCCCAGAGGCCTCATTGCCCCAATCCTGCAATCCCAGAGCTCTTATCAAGCTTTGTGTCCAGTGACCTTTATCGTGCCAGGGGACAAATAAAGGCTCTTTGTGACAACCTGAGTTCCTGGGCTGAGCTGCTGCACACACACCTTCCCACTGCCCTGTTTGCAATGACAGAGCTCCTACAGCACACAGAGACATTTTCTCACTCCTTTGCCTTTCTTGCTCCTGGCAACAACCAGTCACAGGTTTCCTGAGCCTGTGTTGCATTAAGACCATTGTATTATTCAGCAGTAACTGATGGACCCACCCTCTGTTCATGTGGAGAATCCCTTCCTCAACCTATTTATTCCTTTATCCTCCATGGGGCCACTTCCATCTTCTAATTACATGGCATTTCATTAGTTTATTCATCAAAATGAACAGAAACTCTTGGGATAAAATTCAGTGGATCAAACATTGATTCATTTTAATTACCTTGAGATATACATGAATTAAATATATTGCTTCCAATTCTAAACACTGTGCCTTGTCTTCTAATGAATTGTTTTGAAAGCAGCTTACTCTCATTCCTCCTTTTCTGAATTTTAAGTGTAGTATGATTAAAGTACCAAGGTGTACTTTTGTTCTAGCCAGCAGGATCTGATTTTAAAAACAGCCTGCAGTGAAGTGCTACTGTTCAACTTTTTGTTTATCCCCAGTTCTTCTGAGCTCATTTGTATTTGCACTTCAGTTCACACGAGAGAATCCAGCTTTAGAACACGATAAACAAGTTGTGATCCTCTAAGAATATATCCATTCCCAGATGGTGGAAAAAAAAAAATGAAACCAGATCTTCACGTGAAGATCCAGCTCTTAAAAGATTCCCCCCAAGGCAGCGGGGAGGCCTGTACAGAGCATGAACATAAATACCATGATATTCCGGTTTTCCCAAATGCCACCGTTCTCGGCTTCATTCGAGTCCCTGCCGTGGCCACGCTGTAATTCTGAACAAAATAACAGACTCTTCCACTTCAGAAACAATCTGAATTCAAATGTGGCTCCCAAGTGAGTCAGGTGAGGCTTGTTGCTGTTGTGGAAGACCTTATGTCACTTTGCTGAGACCCCACAATCCAAACTTGTCCCTGTGTGTGCAGCACTGCTGGCTCTCAGCTCAGGCCACCCCTGCAATCGAGGTCATGAACCTCATACCCATTAGCCTGATGTGACATTTTAAATACATGTCATTCCAAAGGGGCCCGACAGGGCTAAGACCTTCCCATTTTCATAGCCCTGAGCTGGATTTTGCAGTGTTTATTCCTAAAATAAAACGGCACAAAGCGGAAGCCTGGGCTTTGAAAAAACCATTTGACGCCGCCGGCTCGGGGGCACGCTGGAGATATTTTGCCACACAAGAATTCTAAAAGCATCTCAGGGAAGGCAAAGCTTCCTCTCAGGGCACGTTCCTGATTACATGCACCGCAGGACAGTGATTTTATAATGGTATCTCTGACTTGTGTGTGTTGAACACTGGACATTCTCTTTACGATGCTAAACTCTGATGCATCACACACACAGACGAGAAGGAGAAAGACATAATGCAGAGCACAGCCTGACATGGAAATCCAGAGATTCATGGGTGGGACAGAGCAAATGAAACAGCAACCTCAGTGGTGCTGCTTATCTAAAGAAAAAGCAACTTTAAATCATGTGGGTAACACCAGTTGGTTCTCATCTGGCAATTCTTTGCCTTTGTCGTTCGCCCGGCACAGCTCCTCGAGCGAGACAGGCAGCAGGGAAAACTCACTCCTGAAATAAAACAGGCACAGGGGGGAAGGCAAGGGCAAAGAAGAGGAAAAAAAAACAGCTAAAGATTCAATTTGAGAAAAAAAGGCAAACGGCTAAATGGTCAATTCTACATCCGTGGTGGTATCGAGTCTGTAATGAACTAAACTGATAATAAAATCAGTTTAATTTCAGTGGGGAAAGAGAGCAGGGCCCTTCTTTGGCACTGAAACGTGTAGGAAGTGTAGCTGGTGTGCACGGGCTGAGCAGATGTTGCTCCCAGATCCCTCCTCTTTGTGCACTGTAGATTATGGGCCAGATTTACAGCAGTATTTGGGGCCTTAAGCACATTAGTGGGTGTCACATGGGCTCGGCAGGAATGCCAGCCAAGGATACACCTCTTATTTAGGTTACATTACCACAGCCCTTGGAGGATCTCCTGAGCTTGTGTCTTTAACTCCTCCAGGGCAGTGGGATCGATATTTCATGAATCCACACACGGTGTTGGCACCACACCCAGGATGAGGAGGATGGTACACGAAGGGAACAGGCACAGCTGCACTGCCACAAGGAGGGCATTTCTGTTACTCTGACACCTCACACTCCTGGGCAATATTCCCCCTCTGCCTAATTAATATTTTTCAACATTTTAAGATTATTTTTTCCTGCTGCAATAAGAGATTGCATGAAGAGCGAAGAAGAAACCACTGCTAGAAGCCTTATGGGCCGACCTCCACAAACAAGAAAATTCCAGATTACAAGATACCACTGAGCCCTGAAAAACCTGACAGTATTAAGAACAGTGGAGGTGACCTAAAGGCAAAGGAAAGGCTTTAAATATAACAGTTCTTTGCTGGTATCTATGCTGCCCTTTTGTTCTTTTGCCCTTGTTAAGCAGGACAAAACCAAGCAGTGTCAGTGTGTGCCAGAGGGGTCACACGTGTAATGGGTCACTGTAGTTTGGATATATCAAGATATTAATAAAATTCCTTTTTCTACAGCTAAATAAGACCCCCTGAGTTTAGGAAGGTGTGTAGTTCTGAGCCTGCTCATCACTCACAGGCCTGATGCTGCACTGTGCTTGCTCTGAAAGATGAGCAAGTCAGAATGCAAACAAACAAAAGGTATGTCTGGAACACACCTTCCTTCAGAAGTAAAACCACAGCAGCTCTGTGGGTTGTCTGCTGGAAGTGCTCTTTAAAAACAAACCAAAAAAAAATCCCAGACCTGCTTGTTCCAAAGTGGGAATGGAAACCTCACATTCCCAGAAACCTCACCTGGGGGTAACCAGAGCAAACGTGCACAGGGAGAATAATCTCCCACAGCAACGTGCTGAGATGTGCCCAAGGCCTTGCCCCCAGATCCAGAGAATCAGTTAGTTTGGAAAAGACCTCTGAGATCATCGAGCCCACCCTGTGCCCCATCCCCACCTTGTCCCCCAGCCCAGAGCACTGAGTGCCACATCCAGTCCTTCCTTGGACACCTCCAGGGATGGGGACTCCAACCCCCCCTGGGCAGCCCCTGCCAATGTTTAACAACCCTTTCCATGAAGAAATTCCTCCTGATGTCCAACCTGACCCTCCCCTGGCACAGCTTGAGCCCATTCCCTCTTGTTCCCTGGGAGCAGAGCCCGACCCCCCCCCGGCTCCCCCCTCCTGTCAGGGGTTTGCAGAGCCAGAAGATCCCCCTGAGCCTCCTTTTCTCCAGGCTAAACAACCCCACAGTTCTTCATAGGACTCACCCTCCAGACCCTTCACCAACTTCCCAAACCTGCACCAGAGCATCTCCACAGCAGCCACTGGCCTTTCCCTCCCTGGACCTTGTGGGCACCCTGGGCTGCAGCTGGGGGGCTCAACTCTGGTCACCTCCAGCTCCCCGGGGGCAACAGAAGGGCTGGGAGCACCCACAGGGTCAGGGGTGGGCACGGTGCCTCCTCCTGCTGCCACTCCTTCCTCTGGGCCAGCTCCTGGTGCTGGGTCCAACCCAACCCTCACCAAGCCTCCCATGGGCACCCAGGGGACCCCAGGAGACCCCATCCCTGGGCTGTGGTAACAGAATGGCCACGTTAAACACTGTGATTGACACAGAGGAACCTCTGCAGGAACTCGGCTGCAGGACAGGTGATGGTGTTGGTGTTCCCTTGGCAGCAGGACAGGTGATGGTGTTCCCTTGGCAGCAGGACAGGTGATGGTGTTGGTGTTGCCTTGGCAGCAGGACAGGTGATGGTGTTGCCTTGGCAGCAGGACAGGTGTTGGTGTTCTCAGCTACATCAAGGGAGGAGAACAAGTGTCTTTGTTCCCTGTGTGTGCACAGCAAGACAATGCATTTCACTCGTAGGCCTCCATTTAATCCATGGACAGACAGTCATTAAACCACCACGGAACAGTTTGGGTTGGAAGGGACATTAAAGACCATCCAGTTCCACCCATGGGCAGGGACACCTTCCACCAGCCCAGGTTGCTCCAAGCTCTGTCCAACCTGGCCTTGGACATTTCCAGGGATCCAGGGGCAGCCACAGCTTCTCTGGGCAACCTGTGCCAGCCCCTCATCAACCTCACAGGGAACAATTCCTTCCCAATATCCCATCTATCCCTGCCCTCTGGCAGTGGGAAGCCATTCCCTGTGTCCTGTCCCTCCATCCCTTGTCCCCAGTCCCTCTCCAGCCCTCCTGGAGCCCCTTTAGGCCCTGGAAGGGGCCTTCAGGTCTCCCTGGAGCCTTCTCTTCTCCAGGTGAACCCCCCCAGCTCTCATCCTTAAGCCACCAGGCTTATGCACTTCAACCTTTCAGAAAATTTGCACCAGGCACAAATCAGAAAACAGAAGAGCCAGCAATGAACCCAATACCCCTCAGAGGGAACCCCCTGATGCTCCCAAAGCGCTTCCCAGGCCCCTGAGGGAAAAAAAAAATAAAGCTTCCCTACAATAATCTGCTTCAAGAAAAATAATCAGGTAATCAGTTTGACCTTAATCATACGAAGTGGGGAGATAAGCCCCACATCCAAAAAGATGAGTTAGTCTGGCATTTCCTAGGCTGCATCAGCCCACCCTGGGCCACCCCCTTCCTTTTTAGCCACTCTCTGGTGGTGAAAAAAGGCAACAAATAGTCCTCAGAATAAATGTAAGTGATCATGTCCTGCAGGGTCGTGGCCAGGGTCAGTCCTGCTCCGTTCCATGGCTGAACAGAGATACCCTGAAACGTGAGACTGGAGTTGTTTTGAGACAAAGCTGGGAGTGTTACAAGCCTGGTGAGGGCAGCAGGTGGCAATTTCATTTAATTCCCGACATCCATGAATTAAAGGAATGAACTGGGGGAAAAATAGATTCACACCCTCTAGGATCAGAACGAGCTGTGAAAACCACCCAGAGCAATCAATCAATTCATAGAGGACCAGGAGCTGGGTGAAATCGGATCTTTTAAGTGGATAACTGGCTGTGAACATCTCAGGTGAGCTCATCTCTGAGCTGCTCCACGGCCCTGTCACCCCCATCTCCCTCATCACCAGGTAATTGTGTGAGTGTGGTTGTTTCAGCCTCCCTGCAGGCAGAATATCTTGGTTTGCTCCTGTCAGTCTTGTCAAAGCCACTGTCAGGTGCTCCTGAAAGGTGTGTGTAGATACACACAGTGATCAAGTCACCTCTTAGCCTTCTTTTCAATTAGGCTGAATAAGTTAATCTCCTTAAACCTCACATCATTAAGGCTTGTTTTCCAGGACCTGGATTATTTTTGTGGCCCTTCTTTGAACTCTCTTCAGCGTTTCCACATCCTTTAAGAAAAGGGATGAAAAGCAGATACAACCTCTTCTCCCTCCTCTCGCCAGCTCACGGCAGAAGCAAAAGAGAAACTTCTTGATATTAATTTTTGGGTATCTAAGGACCATCTTAACCTTTTTTTTTCCCTTTCCTTCTCCTCTTGAGGCAGCAGTGTATTATAGAGAGGATTTTAGTTTCTTCCAGGGCAGTGTTTTCATTCAGCCTCACATGCAGTAGGCAGAGGAGAAACTCTTTCTTTATTATTTCTTCATCATTTGAGGGAGATAAAATGACCCCTTGATGTGAGTTCTTGCCTCCAGTACTTTTCTGTGAGGAATTTTGTTGATACCACTACGTACAACACTGATAGGCATCTGATTTGTAGGAGATAATACAATTAATAAATAAGGAAAAGAACATTGAGACAAAGTGTTATTTAGGTCCCCAGGCAACGAACAGCCCAACCTCATTTCTGCCTTACTGATGGAAATACATTCATACACAGCACTGGGAGCATGGTATTGTCTCTGTAATTATGATATTAGAATAGAAATTTGCATCTGTTTTTATTATTCCAGATTATCAAATCCTAAATACAGACTTTGTGGTGGGGTGTTCTCTCTTCTTAAACAACCATTCCCCTGCCTGTTCAACTTCTTTTGCCCTCTGAAAATAAATAGCTTTATTTCCTATAACAGTCTCTGATAGTATCATATTTTACAATCAATATAATACAATATTTTTGGATACCAGAATATCCAAGCCGACTCTTCATCTCTTTTATTTGCACAGGCTACAGCAAGGTTCATTCCTTTCATTTCTTTTACAGATGCTGAATTCTTTAGGCAACAAAAGAATCAACTCGAGATGCTTGCTAACTAAGAGTTGGTTATCAGCTTTCCTGATTCCTTTGTTCATTTGTGGTATCAGTTTCTGAAATGCTTTCTCAGAACATACATTTTGTACGTAAGAAACTTAGATTTTGACATTTCCTTAGAGATCTTTGATTCTTTCTGAAAAATGTTGTCATGGCACTTTGTTAAAGGCTGCACTGTGCTCCATAGCCTGAGTTTTGCTCTTAGCACTTCTGATTTATCTCCCTGGTTTCCCTGAGAATGCAGCTCCCATTATCTCCTCTGGTGCATGGAACACAGCTATTTTTACAGCCCAGTTGGAATATTCTCTCCAGAAATCTGCATCCAGCTCCCTGGCTCAGCTGCTCTACCTTTCTCTCACATTTACCCTTCCTTTGTTTCCAGTTTGGTTGAACAGGAGTGATGGAGCATTTGGATGTGTTCAAAAGGTGAGATGGTTTAGTGGGCAGCAAATAAATCTGCAGGTGTGCAGAGAGCTCCTGAGCACTCAGGGATGGATTCTGCCTCTGAAATGCAGCTCCAAATAGAAGGTAAGGTAGAGCTGCACTAAGGTCGCCAGATTTCTCAATTAGAAAGTTACAACTTTAAAATCCCCCCAGTAAATCAGGCATATTAACCAATCCTATGATTTGAACAGATGATACCAATGATATATAAAATAAATGATATATAGAATGATATATAAAATGATAAATGTCATGATATAAAACCACAAAGCCTAACTACTTCCACATGGTTCAACCAACCACATGGAAAATGTCCATTTTCCTCTCTTCCCTCTCCCCTACAGGCAGGAGCTTGGTTTTGTTCTGCACATTCTGAGTCATCCAGTTCCTGTACTTCCCTCTTAATGTCCCTCTCAGGCGTGTTGGGACAAGGTTTAGCCCTCAGTAACAGCTGGCACAGAGCACATTCTCCTTTTATGATTAGAATTAAGCCAAACTACAGAGATCATGGTGTTGGTTTAACCTGGTTAAACCAATCTTTGTGTCCAGTCTGGAATGATGAACAGCAGGATGTGTTTGCCATTCTAAGGAGAAACAGAGTGAAAATGAGTAAAGGTGAAGAAGAGAACTGTCCCATCAAGCTGGAATGCTGGGACCTGAGCGAGTTTGGCCAAAGGGAGCTCAGTCCATCCCAATGCTCTGCTGGGGGGGCTGAGGGCATCTGCTCACACACTAATCCCTAAAGGTTTCCATTTATTATTTCAGCAAAGACTTGATGACTCATCAGGGTCTCCAGATTGCTCAGAAAAGCCCATGAATTCTGCCCATAGTGTATTTTGGATTCTGACAATGTCTTACATTACTGGGATCAGACTCCCAATTTCCTGTCTGTGGAACCAACGCTCTGTTAGACCTTGATGCCACTAATTACTTGATAATGAACAGACCAAATTTATTTGAGGGAGTGGGCAGTTTTTCCAACCTCAGATCTTTAATTTGCCACCAATGGCAAGGCAGCCTTCCCTTAAATAGAATCCATTCTAATGGCACAAATGTTCTTGGCTTCAGCCAACTGCTGGGGGCTGGGGAGCACAGGAAAGACACAAATTCATCAGCAGGGAAATGTGAGGGAAATGCCACACAAGGTGGATTCAGAGTCCCAGGCAGGCCAGAAAGTGATGGACAAAACCACTGCAGTGTGTGTTAGGAGTTATTTCCACTTCAGTATTTCAAGTCTGAGAGTAGTTCTTTAAAATTCTCCAAGGTTGGACGGGGCTTGAAGCAACCTGGGCTAGTGGAAGGTGTCCCATCCAGTGGAACTGGATGATCTTTAAGGCCCCTTCCAACCCAAATCATTCCACGATTCTAAGATGGCTTTTTCTAAATTGTATCACTTTTATTTCACTATGTTTGTAAAAAAGCAACACAAAGTCCCACAGCGGCCTCTCCATCAGCATCTTTGCTCTGTGCAGGACTGCATTTATTTTCTGCAGGGCTTAATAATATTTCAGTATTTAATATACGGGTGTGAAATGGAGCCTCAAAGTCCTGTCTGCTCCCTGCACCACCACAAGCAGAATTCCTGCTCCCAGCCCTAAAATATTATTTACAACTGAGTAACACTCACAAGGCTCTGGAAGGATTAGGCCCCTGTAGCCCACTTGCTGTTTAAATACAGTAAAAGGCTCTGACTACCCCTAATTGCTCACTAAACATCGACAGCTATTCAGGGGAGCATCTGGAGCCTCTTCTGCTTCGTGCATCATCAAAATAATTCTCAGCTCAAGTCTGAATGCTAGTCTTTATTACTGGTAATTATGTAAGAGGCAGAGAGATCACATTACGGATTTTAGAGCCAAGCTGAAATTGGTAAAGGGGATGGCAGTTAAATCATCTGTTGATCTGCAGATTGGGCTGCTTTGATATGGAGTCACCAGAAGTAAATTTAGAAGTCTGCATTTGTGCAGCCCCGTCCCCTGGCTTGTGAGGCTCGAATAGATTGTTAAACGAACTAAAATGGGAAAACTAAAGCAGTGAAGGAAACATCCGGAAGGAAACATCCAGAAAGAAGGGCAGAATGTGGTGTTGTCACACTGAAAGAAGTGTATCTGTTTGCAGCTGTTATCTTACTGTCAATAATTTAAAAGCCTAAAGGGCAGGAGGGAAAACTGAGCAGCTTTTGGGAGGACCAGCACATTATACAGTGTCTCCAGGATGTAAATTAAGAGTTTCCTTGGCAGGCAAATCCACTCATTCAGGCAGGTGCAGACTATAATATTTATGGGCGAGGTTGTGAATCTGTTGCTTGTATTTCTGAGAAGGTGTACAGAGCTATTTCATTGTAGCTGTTCACTCTGTAAGCAAATGGGACTTGCAACCTGGGTCTGACAGCACAATTTCGGGCAGAAATGGGTTTGTAGGTAAATAAATGTTGCAGAAATTTGCGTGTTTTGAAGACTTTTGAACGAATTTTAGTTTTTCCATTAACTCCAGAAAAAAAATCTTGGTTCTGACCGAGCTAAACTACTAATAAATGCTACAAAGGCAAACTTTGGAGCATAGAATCAAATAAAGGGCCAGTGAGAGAAACTTAGAGTTTCTTTTATTCACTTGTTTTGGGGGCAGTGCTGAGTCCCAGCCAAGATCCAAAAACTAGATGGAAAAAAGCATCATACAAATATTTGTCCACAAGACCCAAACTGCAAAGAAAAATTGTTTCCTAACTGAGCAGTATTTCTTCCCTTCCTGATTTTTTAGTGGTTTTTAACTCCTACAATAGTTTCCCAAGGAATTGCACCCTGACTTAGCTCTTAACTCAAGGCTCAGCTCTGGTTTCAGAGCCACACCAACACACAGAGGGCATGTTTGTACAGTGTGCAGGTTCCCAGGGTGCAAATTCCCAGTGGGCTCCGTGTCAAACAGGGGGTTTGCCTGCTCCACATTCCCAGCCTGTGTTATCTCAGCTGCTCAAGGAGCTCCTGGAGGAGGTTGAACAGGCAGGAGGTGATTTTACCCCTATCCCAGTGCTTCAGATCCCAGAATAACTCCCTTTTATAGACCACACACTCTGCCCCTGCTCCCTTTGCCCCCTTTATTCCACCATGCCAAGTATCTGTGGGGGATGGAGGCTGCTCTGTGACAGGATATTATCCAGAGATTCCTTTTTTTTTCTCGGGATAATGCTGGAGCAGGTGGATCTAACAGCTCTGGTTGTCCCACTTGAGCAAATTAACACTGACAGCATTAAAATAGGACCCCCAACCCCTCTGATCACCGAGCACTGGCACAGCAGGAGCCCTGGCACTGGGGGCATTTCTGCCCAGAAATAATCAGAACACAAATCCAGGCAGTTTTTACTCTCCAGGATGAGTTTTCCTGACAAGCAAGGGGAACAGAAACTCCAGGAAAGCATTGGCTTTATGGATTTTTATCTCTAGGGTTTAGCAGTGGGAATCTTTAATAGGATCACAGAATAGTTTGAGAAGGAAGGGACCTGAAAGATCATCCAGTTCCACCCACGGGCAGGGACATCTTCCACCAGCCCAGGTTGCTCCAAATTTATCCAACCTGGCCTTGGACACTTGCAGGGATCCAGGGGCAGCCACAGCTTCTCTGCCCAACCTGTGCCAGGGCCTCCCCACCCTCCCAGCCAAGAATTCCTTCCCAATATCCCATCTAACCCTGCCCTCTGGCAGTGGGAAGCCATTCCCCTTGTCCTGCCTCTCCCTGCTCTTAGAAATGTCTCTCTCCATCTCTCCTGTAGGTTCCCTTGAGGTCCTGGGAGGCCACAATTAGGTCACCCCTAAACCTTCTCTTCCCCAGTGAGCTCCAATAAAGCTCTGCAGTGTTTGTTATTTGTGTTTACCAAGTTTCTTGCATCACCAGGTCAGGTAATTATTCTCATCAGTGGTGAGCTTAGTCATTCATAGTGGATTAACCTTTTTATCACGTGATGCACCCCATAAAAAAATTCGGATTATAAACACTCAGACATGAGATCACATCACCCAGGTGCACAGCACAGGAGAAATGACTCTTGGCACATCTGAGACAACAGAAGCAGAGCAGAGGATGGGCTCTAATTAAATAAAAACCCCACACAAGGGAAAAGCAGAGGGGGGAACCCCAAAGCTCTGTCTTTGCTGCAGGCAGTTGTGACACACTGGGGCCGTCAGACAGACCAGACATCAGACAGGTGACTCAGCTTTGGTCATAAAAAAAAAGGTGATGCAAAAGGTTCCATTTTAGAGCACCTGAGTTAAAAATCCAAAAGAAAACCAGTAAGAAATGAATGAAATGAATCTGAGGAAAGTGAACTCGGGTAACAGATCTATTTTTCAGGAGCCCAGCACGGGTGTTCCTGGCAAAGCTGCACTTCCACAGCACAGGGAGGGAAATCTAAAGCTCACAAAAGCCCCTTATTGCTGAAGAAGGCAAGGAACTATTATGGGGTACAGGTTAGAAAAGTGCTGCTGGAATGACTGGATTGGTATCAGTAAATACAAGTGATCCCAACAGTGATGGAGTGTAATCAGTGCCATGTGTAATGTCAATAATAATAATATCAATAATATGAATTCAATAATATATAATACAATATGATATATAATATTAATTTGTTAATATAGTATCAATAATAATATCAATAACATTAAATCAATAATATATAATACAATATGATATAATATATAATATTAATTCCTTAATATAATATCCATAATAATATCAATACTATGACTCAATAATATATGATAGAATATGTTATAATATAATATATAATGTTAATTCATTAATATAATACCAATAATAATACCAATACTCAATACTCAATACTCATAACACAATACTCAATACTCAGTACTCAATACTCAATACTCAATAATATATAATATATAATATATAATATATAATATATATAATAAATATAATATATATATTATATATATTATTATATCTAATAATATATAATAATATATATATTATATATATTATTATATCTAATAATATATAATACAATATGATATCATATAATATGTAATATTAATTCCTTAATATAATATCAATAATAATGTCAATAATATGACTTGATAATATATAATACAATACAATATAATATAACATATAATATTAATTCCTTAATACAATATCAATAATGATATCAATAATATGACTAAATAATATGTTATACAGTATGATATAATATATAATATTAATTCCCTAATATAATATCAATAATAATATCAATAATATGTATAGTATCAATACTATCAATGCATTATTATCAATAGTGATGCCTGTATTATCTTCCTGTTGTCCTCTCTACATTTATTTTCTGTTATCTCTTCACCATCCCATGGACCAGAAGTGCAGTTTATACCACGTGCATTATGGGATGAGGTCCCCCTGATCAGCAAAAGCACCTTGGTTATGTTTTCCTTGAACTTGTTCCGAGTTTAAGGCACTGATAATTCAAATATTCTCCAGTTTGTGAGGTATTAATAAAGCTTCACTCATCACACCGACAGGAAGGGAATTATTTGGAGTGTTCTGCCCTCTCCAACTGCTCATCCATAACATACAAGCTGGGCCAGGGGTGGATTGACATTAAATCCCTCCCACTATAACCACATATATTGGGGGTTGGAACTGGGGGATCTCTGAGGTCCCTTCCAACCCAAACCATTCTGGGAGGTTCTCTAAGGATTGGTTCCCTTATAAAACCACATTAACAAAAAAAACCCCTTTTTTATTCCCCACAGAATAGTGCACACCAGGAACTTTGCTTGAGTTCTACAGGTGGCAAAGAGAAATTATTATAACATATTGAGCTGTGTTAATACTGCCCTTTCTTTAAGGGAAAAACACAATTTTATTTTTTTTTTTGTCTTGAGTTTGACAGAAAACAAATCAGGATGGAGGGAGCTACCACAATTCTTGTTTATCCTTTGTGCAAGCTTTCTTAACCAGCTGCTTGCTGTGTTTTGCAGGCTAGAAATTACAGAAAAAAGCAAATAAACGTCTTAGAGATTTGAAGCAAACCAGAGAAAACCTCTGTTATAGAAAAATCCAGGTAAATCTTCTGCCAGTGCCATCACGGGGAGGAGGCTCTCAGAGTTAAAATGCATTCAACATGAAAACTCAGAGCTGCCTCTCTCATCAGAGTGTGAGATCCCTCCAAACAGACACAGCTCCTGGCAAAGGTTAACCTGTTTTCCAAAACATTGTTTGGTAGCTTCGTTGAACTCTTGTCTTAATCCAAAATTTTGTGAGAGACTTTAGAAAAACGCTCAAAGTGTATTAACACAAGGGGTTCTTTGGGAAATCACCATTTATTTATTGATTTACCAGCTGGCAACCCAGAGAATAAAAGCCAAGAAGGGCTGAATCTTCCAGTGAAGTTCCCAGGAGAGCTCAACAACCCTGCCCATGACCATGTGAGCACTCAGGGTAGTTACTCTTTTTTTTTACTTGTGCCTAAACCCTCTCCAGAGCTCCAGACCTGACATATTCCCTACCCACGGGCCTGGGAAACGGAGTTTCAGGGAGGAAATTTCACTGAGGCAGAAAAAGAGGGAGGAAAACCTCAGTTCCAGCCTGCTGACACCGAGGTCCCTGCACTCTTTTGCCAGCCCCCAACTACAGCTGCAGGAACTTCCTCCTCACCAGGATTTGTTTGCACTCCATGGAAAGGGAACACTGTGGGCAGGAAAACTGGAGGACTCCAGAACCCCCCTCTAGAGACAACAGTTTGGTGGTTGGTGTGTTCACAGGGAGACAACCCCGGTTCTCCTACATCCTGAGTGAGCAGCCTGTGTGCTAAACTACTTAGTAAAAAGGCGGAGTTGGGATGTTGCTTCCGTGTTTTCCCAAGGTTTTTATGGGACAGAGCGTGGCCATCATTCCCAGAGAGGGATAAAGGGCGTGAGTTGCTGTTTCTGATGTGGAAACCTGTGTGAAATTAAGCCTGTGGAGTAAACATCCTTCGTGTGGTTGAGTCTGTTCTCAAAACAGGTCACTCCATTTAGGTCAGAGCCATTCCCAAACGTGCACACTGCTGGAAAATGCAGATGATATTCCTTTGGCTTGGCTGGATTCAGGCTGTCCTGTTCTCCAAAGCAAAGCAATCTTACCTGGGCTTGGCACACACCAAACACGAGTGGATGTTCTGGCCTGGTGTGTGTGACCCTCCCTTTTCAGTGACACGACCTTTGTCATGGCTGGATTTGGGGTTTGATGCATATTTCTGATGGCAGTTTGCATTAAACTGCTCAACTCCCAACCCTGCTGCTATTTTGGTTGTTATACTGCCATCATCAGTGGAGTAGGTGAACAAAGTAACACACATTTCTCATTTCTGACTCGTGGGGTTTTTTTTCCCCATCGTACTTCCAGTGATAGAATTCCACACTAAGGCGGTTTGATTCCCTCCCTGCCCAAAAACTCTTGTGATGTGGATTCATAGTAGAGAAGAACAAGTCCAAATAGAGCATGCAAATGTTGGTAAGGTCAGAAAAGGCTTCAGGACTGGCCCTACTTCCCTGGAAGTTCCTTGTACCATCCCAGGCTGGTCTCTGGGTGACTCTGGGTTCCATCTCCACAGCAGTGCAAGCCTGACAGAAGCAGAGGTACAGAGCAAGAGTTGGAGTTGAGGACATGACACCCACGTTTTCTGCATTTTAAGGGAGTTTTTTTTCTGCCTCTGGCTCAGCTGATCATGTCAATGAATGCTGGTGAGCAGCTGGAGCCTGTCTTCCAGTGGAATTGCATCCACAGGGAATGTGTGCTCTCCCACACTGCTCCACACTGAGTGGGGACCAGAGAGGTGCTTCAAAAGCACCAAATCTGAACAAAACGCTCCCACAAATGCACCCTCTGTCCTCTAATGACTCCTGTAAGTTGTACTTTATAAGGCCACCTTTCTTAGGGTGTTTTTTTTTTAATATATTTTTTCTTTGAGGGGAAGTCAATCCATTTAAAAAATGAACCTGAGACAACCACACACCTGGAAGGATTTTCTTGCCACTGCTCAGTGCCTTTGTGGTGTTTAAATTCATTTGGGTGGGTCCCAGGTAAAGTGGTGTTACTGGTATTGTCTCAGGTGCAGGATAGACCAAGGCCATCTGTCCAGCTCAGGCTGTTGAGGAAAACTTCATCCACAGTGCAAATCCTTTGCTAAAGGCAAATAATCTATTCCAACAGCTTGACTGGAAATAATTTTTAGCCCCATGCATATGGCAGACAAGGAAGGGATATAGAGAAATTTTGTTGGGTCTACACACAATCAATAGATTATTGATATTTAACACATTAATATTCAAATGTTATGATTTTATAACCTTTAGGAAAATATGAAGTCCATGGGGGTTGGACTAGATGATCTTTTGGAGGTCCCTTCCAGCCCAAACTATTCTATAATGACACCCCATATTCTGTAAAGCCTGGTTTGCATTCCTGAAGTCTTGAACGAGCAGTAAATAATTATTTACCCGTGATATTTTCGATGGAGTTACGTGGAACAAGATTTCCAAGGGAGCACTGTGGTGAACTGAGCCTGGTTCTGGAGGAACAGGCAATCAAACTCCTTTTTGGTTGAGTATCTGCCAGATCCAGCCTTTTTTCCCTGCCAGGCTGTGTCAACATCCAGAGCTGTGTTTGCTCCGGGTTTCCCGGGAAAGGGTGAGGAGCTGAGCAATCCACAGCTGGTTTGTGATCAGAACACAGGGACAGACAGGGATCCAGAGGGATCCAGTGACAGGAGAGTCTCACAAGAGTCTCACCAGATAACTTAAAATATGTGGATGTTTTATGTCAGCGTGCCAGGGGACTTCTGTGCCAACACATATATTTGCCTTGTACATATTTCATGCATTAAACCACCTGATAAGTCTTTTACATCATGCAGCTTTTCGTGGAACAAAGATTACCCTCCAGATATTTCTATTTGTCTGACTTTGAAACTATTTGGTGGGGATTCAGGCTGTTTGCATTGTTTCATACTTATTTCCAGAAGAAACATGCCTGTTTATTAAATAAGCTTTCTTCTCGTTGCTGAGCTCATTCAGTAGCCCTCAACAAATGGAGCAATCTCCTGGTTCATCATTCCTTTCCCACCAAAGCTTCAGTATTTTTAATTTCCACCGTGTAGCATTTGTCTAGACGTTTGTTCTGCCGTTCCAAAAGTGAAATGAGAATGTTTTATGCGTTGCTAACTGAATAAAATATATCCATTTATACCTTCAAACGACAGGACAGATTAATTCAGTTCTTCCACTTGTCCTCACATTTCCTTCCCTCTCCTTCTCCCTGGTACAGGTAATAGATGTGCTTCCACTAGACCAGGTAGTCCATGTTTCTGTCTTAATTAGCTATCCTCTATCCCCCCTCCACTTAATTATCTTCCCTCTATCCCCCTCCACTTAATTAACTATCCCTTATCCCCCACCCCCTCCGTGCTATTACTACGTATTTGGGACCGTGAAAAGAGTAGTTTAATTGTCTTTTTTTTTTTTTTTTTTTTCCCAGATAAACGATAATGGAGCTTCTTTGTGACTGATTTGTGAACAACAGCTCCCTCTAGTCCCTGTCCTGCTCTATTTGTTGCCAGCGGGGAGTCGAAACTCAAATAAATCTCCCCCCAACGCAAAGATTGATCCTGGTGCCTCCCTTCTCCATTCCGACACACAGTGTTTATGATTCTCATCCCGAATTGAGAGGCAAATGGAATTAAAACACTGGAACTAAGTATGTTAAAACGGGCTGTGAGATTAGATGATTATGCACACTTTATGGTCTCGGCTTAAACAAACATTTAAAGTATCTGGGTAAAAGAAAGGCAATTACAATGCCCCCCGAGAAAAGAGTCTAAATCATTTTAGAGCTGAATAATGTGGTTCTTATTTCTAATCTGAGGATACAGAACACAATTCTTTGTCTTTATTGCCTGAAGTTTGTACCCCAAGCCAGCAGCCGAGCACATGTGGCTGTTTGGAATTTTTCATCCCTGCCCTGCTCCTCGTTTGTGCCACACCTCAGGATAAATTCCCTGCCCCTCACTGCCTGTTCAGACCCAAAGCTGCATCATCCAGAGCTTGGAGGTGCCATGAAACGCTTGGAAGGAGACCTCCAGCAACAGGGAACATCCAAGTGTGGAATCCCCATCCCTGGAAGCGTCCAAGGCCAGGTTGGAGCAACCTGGGCTGGTGGAAGTTGTCCCTGCCCATGGCAGGGGGTGGAACTGGATCTTTGAGGTCCCTTCCAACCCAACCCATTCCATGGTTCTATTTAAACTTTCCTGGGATGTTCAAACAGGAGTGAAGCCATGGCAGAGCAGACTACAGACCTACTTGGGCACCACCACACTTTAAACCAGAATTAATCCCACAGTTAGCACTCCAGTTTGTGCAGAACCTGCAGGAAGATGAGTTATGTGTTCTCAGCTCTTTTATTTGTCAGAGAGCAGGAGCTGTGGTTGAAAGCTTAAGTTACAAAAATAAAATGTGAAGGGAATGTGCAAAGTTTTTTATGCTAAGCAGTTAATCACTGAACAAGTTGTTAACATTGTGGTAAACGCTCCATCCTTCAGAATATTTACATAAGATAGGACTAAATTAGAATACTTAAGACCACAAAACCTGCACATAACAACAAACAAAATGCCTCCAAGCAAACCAAGACCACGCAGCACAAATAATCAGAAATAAGGTTAGAAAGCAGTGAGGTTGGGAGCTCAGAGGTGGAAATACCCTTTACTTCAGAAAGGTTATTTTTCCCCTCAGAATAAAGCCCAGTTATATTCCAAGAACGAAGCGAAAAACAGAGATTTGTCTGAATATTTTAAGTAAACTGGTCTTATCCACCAACTATCACTGATAAAGATGTAAATTCTGTGAAATTAAAAAAAAATTCTAATTTCATAACAATAACCCTGTGCTAATCCTTTTATCTGCAGTGTTTTTTAATGTGAGATCTTCAAGATGTGTCATAACAACTTCTTTTTTATAAAAAAAAAAACAGACCAGGAACATTTCACTAATCCAAATGACAAAATATTTTCTACTTCTCATTGAAATGGTGCTACACCAGTAACAAATAAAGCAACATCTTGGCCGTACAATTGTGGTAGAGCTTAACAAGTTAATCCTCATTAAAATATGCAAGTTACTACAGAAAATAATTATGCTCAGCAAAGTGCTTGGCAGAATCAAACGAGAGAGAGCTGAAGAGACAGAACTCCGGGAAGAATTAACAATAATATTGATTTTCACTCTGAGATGTTTTCATATTTATCACCATTTGACAGCGGCCCTACAGAAGATGTTTTAAAACAGCCTCTTAACTGGATTGCTTGGCATTTATCTTCTTCCATGGATGTTTTCCTTGTTTCTTTCTTTCTGCAGGAGGTTCTGCAATCTTTGTTTTGAGCCATGTAAAGGGAGATTCCACGTGCACAGAATTTGCCAGACTCTGAGTAATGGATGTGTTGGTACTTGCTGCAGCTCTTTGACTCCATCTCTCTGTGTACATATAAATAAACCCCAAACCCTCCTCTTGCACATCCTATTCCAACTCACTCTTACTAAAGATCCCTGAAATACGGGAAAGGAACGTTTTAGTGCCATTAAAATTAAGACTATCACTGTAGTTTCTGTATTTGAGTGGTATTTATGTTCCTCTGGCCCAACACAGATATATATCATAGGAAATGTATTTCTTTTTAAACCCTTGTTCAGGGAATGAATGTAGATCTAAACTTTCAGCAGAGCCATGTATCAACTCTCTGAATCTGCAAGAGAAAAGAGGCTTTAGTTGTTCCTTGTGACATTTCATTAATATAAGTAAGATTAAGGTGCTTATACTGCAAAATATAAGGGTGCTGCCCTTACACAGGCTTCTGAAAAGGGATTTTACTTTCAAATACTGCTTTTTAGACCAACCTAGAGAAGTGCTGTGCTGGTGAAGCAGGTAAATGTAGGCAAACATAACCTGGGAAGTATTTACAGGACTCCACCAAGGACCCCTTGCCTTGTCTCCTCTCTCAGCCCTGTGCATCCAAAACTGTTAAACCACATCATGGAATGTGTTTGTCTGTGACTGCTGGAAAAAGTCGGATGTGCACGACATTTTTTACATCATATCCAACTCTTTTTCCCTTTTGGATTAATGTAACTTTTTAAATTCGAATTTTAAAGACTCAAGCAGTGGCTATTCCACTTCCCTTGGCACATCAGCCTCACCTTCACGCTTCCAGAGTAGCTACTCCAAGACTGAAGCTGTTTTATCTCCAGGAGCTTGTTATATTCTTCCCCTAAACTCTGTGAGCATTGATGTGATGTGCTAATTTGAAAACTTGCAGCCTTCAGCACTCAATATCTGTATTTGAGCACCCCAGCAGCATAAAAGGTGCATTAAAAAAAACACTTTATCTCTTTACGAGGAGTTTGGGAAGAGCAGAATTAATTTCGGGGGGTTTATTGACAAATGGCTACATCCAAATGAAAAAATGCTGAATTGATGACAAAGGTCAGGCCTGGCCTCTGGAATACAGAAGGCAGAATTGTTCAGTGGGAAAGGGAATATATGAAGTGTTTCATCACTGCCCCACCACGACTGGGTGTGAATGGCTCACATTGTAGTTCCCCCCATGGCATTAACATGCAAAAGGTCACGAGTCCAAATTAGAGTTGCCAGTTAACAGATCTAATAAACTGGGCTGGGAACAGTCACTTGAGGGGCTGCTCATGTCCTGTGGGTGCTTTCTTGCTTTAGAGAAGCCCAGCTTTCACTTTTATTCACAGTGATATCACTCAGGCAAGTCATCTGTGAAATAAAGATTCTGGTTCCAGAAGGCCTTGGTTTGTACAGGGAAAAGTCCCATATTCCACAAAAAAGAACCTGGATAAAGTGCAAACAAAAAAATGAGAAACACAGTACGTTATGTGGAAAAATCTGCTTTCATACATGTTAAACAGCTTGGGGGAGAGAGAAGAGAAGAGAAGAGAAGAGAAGAGAAGAGAAGAGAAGAGAAGAGAAGAGAAGAGAAGAGAAGAGAAGAGAAGAGAAGAGAAGAGAAGAGAAGAGAAGAGAAGAGAAGAGAAGAGAAGAGAAGAGAAGAGAAGAGAAGAGAAGCGAAGAGAAGAGAAGAGAAGAGAAGAGAAGAGAAGAGAAGAGAAGAGAAGAGAAGAGAAGAGAAGAGAAGAGAAGAGAAGAGAAGAGAAGAGAAGAGAAGAGAAGAGAAGAGAAGAGAAGAGAAGAGAAGAGAGAAGAGAAGAGAAGAGAAGAGAAGAGAAGAGAAGAGAAGAGAAAAGAAGAGAAGAGAAGAGAAGAGAAGAGAAGAGAGAAGAGAAGAGAAGAGAAGAGAAGAGAAGAGAAGAGAAGAGAAGAGAAGAGAAGAGAAGAGAAGAGAAGAGAAGAGAAGAGAAGAGAAGAGGAAGAGAAGAGAAGAGAAGAGAAGAGAAGAGAAGAGAAGAGAAGAGAAGAGAAGAGAAGAGAAGAGAAGAGAAGAGAAGAGAAGAGAAGAGAAGAGAAGAGGAAGAAAAAGGGGATTTCTGTTTAGGGATGTGCATGTGTTTTCTTTCTGCTGTTTACAAGATTTGTTCTTATACTGCTTTATTTATTTTTCCAGGTTTTTCCCTTTTTATTCTTTTTTTCCCCTCAGAGTTGGAGATGTTCCATCATCTCTTTCTGTTCTAGACCCTCACAAATGAGAGTTCTGGAAGTGAGCATGGATCTGTCCTCAAATCTTCTGGGAACAGACCAGGCCTTCCATTTCCTATTATAGACAATTTATCAGTGAAGCAGAAGCTGAAACACAACACAAGCTTTAAAAAAAAGTCAGGAAAAGTGTTCTTGACCCAAATAAAGTCACCTCAGGTGAGCACTGGCTACATGAAAACAAGTAATGTGTCCCATTATTAGAAACAGCAAACTGGATGGATGCTTTGTATATGAAGAAAGGAAGATTAAATCAAACAAATTAGTTTAATAACAAAAATAAAGTTTCCAAATAGAGATCCCACTTGCATTTTTAGGTAATTTTTGACCTGCCACAGAATGGAAGATTTGAATTGGAATTACTCCTTTAACCGTGAACTTTGTCTCAGTAAATCGAGTGAAATGGTTTAGTGGTGTGATCCAGGACACCCAAAATTGTTTCAGGAATAAGGAATCCTGGGATATGCAGAAATGCCTCTCAGTTAACTCTGAGCCATGGGATCAAAGGGCAGAGATAAAACCCAGCAAAGTTCTCCAGGCTTTGAGTGACAACAGCACCAAGTCCATATTTCAGGCAACTTCGCAGTTGGTTGAGATAAGAAGGGCAATTTAAAACAAATTATTTGTGTTTAAAATATATTTAAAAAAAAAAGAGGGGGGGGCGAGTCCTTTACCATCGTTAATTTTATCAAAGCACCAAATAAATCCCCCATAATTTACATAACAGCCGTTAAACAAGTTCTGACCTAACAATGTGCTCGAGCAGATTCTCAGCAAACAATGTGAAGTTTGCCAGGATTAGCTAATCAGTTGATTGTTTCGGTGAAGTCAGGCAGCCTGAGTGCCAGGAAGCTGCTTTTTAAAGGGATATTTCATTTTTTTTAAAGCATTTTTAAGCTTCAGATATTTACAGAGCAGAGCTGGGGCACTAACTCTCAGAGCAGATGGATGGTTCCTCTCTCCTTGAGGGAGACTGTGGGAGCACAGTCACACCTCTGGAGATAAAAACCAGGCTCATCCAAACAGGGGTTTGCAGGAATGACCATCTTTGCAGGTTTATATCTCTGTGGGAATAGCTGCACAAACACAGAACTGCTCTGATGTTGGGTTTGACATGTGTAATTAGACTGGGGCTCTCCACACATCAGGAATGTCACTGAACAGTCAAGACTCAGGTGTTGTACTTTTAAAGTTTCAGAGAGGAAACGGAAAAGGTCCTTTTCTAACTCTCCTTTACTGGATGTCTGCATTCCACCAACTCAAACCCAGCGCCATTCAGCAGAAATAATTATTTTTAAATTAAGATTAAAACCCCTTTAAGGGTGCATTGGTGTAGGTCTGAGGTAATCCCACTTACATCAGCGTTGTTTCATGTCTTTGACTTAATTTAGAACAGAAAATAGGCCTCAGGTATTTGGGGAAAAAGTACAGTCAAAATTAACCAGTGCCCTGATCTTGTAACCGTGTAAGGACAAAATCCTGTTTCCATTCAAAGCTTCCCTGACATCAACCCAGAGTCTCCCGAGCCCAGGACTCCTCTCCTCAGTCCCACAGTCCTCTGCAGAGAGGATCAGTTGTCTTTCCCTGTCCTTCCAGACCAGGGAACAAATAGAGAGCAGCATAAAAATAAAGCAAAACTCAATATTGCTGTGGGCTGGGCTGGATGGAACCGCGTTTGTCCGAAGGGAAAAATGTCACTTTGCCTTTAATTTATCAGCAAGAAGTAGTTCAAAGGAAAGATTATCTTAAAGGTCCATTCCCTGTGACCTCCCTGTTCTTTTCCTGCTGCATCATCACAGAATCACAGGATGGTTTGGGTTGGAAGAGACCTTAAAGATCACCCGGTGCCACCCCCTGCCATGGGCAGGGACACCTCCCACCAGCCCAGGTTGCTCCAAGCCCTGTCCAGCCTGGCCTTGGACACTTCCAGGGATAGACTGAGGATTTATCCATCACATTCCTAATATATATTCTGCCTTCATCTTTTCTTCCTCTCCCTGAGTATTTCCCACTCCTCTCTGCCCCTCACAAGCTGTTCCTCACTCTCCTCCACCTTCCCAATGATTTTTGTCTTTAGGGCACCCGGGGGCTCATTTGCATGGGAATGAGCAGCTCAGGCACAGAACTGATTTAGGTAGGATGAGTTTGAGCAGACAAAGCCGAATCCAGCCTTCTTATCTTCCACATGAGGGTCCCAAGTGCTGGTTTTATTTTCCATTCCAAACGTGTTTGAGGCTGGGACAGGCTCTGTTCCTGCTGGGGCCGCGGGCAATGAGGCAACTGTGAGAAATAACACAGCTATTTTTCTTCCTTTGCTGTCACCACCGTGGAATTACCACTTTCATTGACTTCAGGAACTCTCAAATTGCCATCTAGAGAGTGAACATCATGTTTTGAAGAAGAGAAAGCAAACCTCAAACTTCTCTAGGCCAATGAGATTGCTGCAGCCCCAGTTTACTCTTACACTATTATTTTTTTATGATGCCTTGGAGTTAGAAGTAAAATATTTATCATCTAGATCATATTTTAGTGTATATTAGACCAAAAGAAGGACAAGAAAAACTAAATGTAACAGGAAATGTTGCCTTCTGCACCATGTCTTAGTGAATTCTTAAGTTTCTATGAGGTTTCTCACAGTAAAAGCAGTTTACTTGACCCAGCAGAGAGGACATACCCCCAGTAAAACATGGGACAGTAATCATGGAGAGAGCAGGCATTTTAAAAACTGCATCACAATTGGAAATTGGAAATAAATACGTTCATGTGCACCCATGGAGCAAGAAGAAACACGATAAAGCAGCCCCAGGCAATTTAAAGGTCTGCTGTGTGAATGAGCAGAACTGGAGCCCAAATATCTCCTTGGGATGAAAGGCAAACACACACTGAACAACCAAGGGATGGAGCAGGGCTGGGAGAATCCCACTGGCTGCAATTCCACACTGCAGGAACGGCAACAGCCTCTACCTGGGGGGTTTGAGCTGAGTGATCTGCCCAAAAATAAATCAGGCTGTGAGAGGGATTGGTTTCTCTACCTGGACAATGTGGATTAAAGGTTGTAGTGCATGAGGCAGTTCCAGAAGAAGGCACAAGAAGGGGCTGCCTCTCACTTGTTGAGCAGTCAGGGATCCACCCAGGCAATTTGTATTCTGCACTAAACAAGACAGAATTTCTTGGAATCCCAGAATGGTTTGGGTTGGAAGGGACCTTAAAGCTCATCCAGTTCCACCCCTTGACATGAGCAGGGACACCTTCCTCTATCCCAGGTTGCTCCAAGCCCCGTCCAACCTGGCCTTGGACACTTCCAGGGATCCAGGGACAGCCACAGCTTCTCTGGGAAATCCATTTTAATGCCTCCCCACCCTCACAGGGAAAAATTTCTTCCCAAAATCCCATCTAAACCCACTGTCTTTCAGCTGAAAGCCAATAATTTGTGCAGTCATCTCCCGAGATTTATCACATTTCCTAATGTTTTATGAGACATTTTTTGTAACACAATAACAAGAATCTCTAAAACCTCTCCTTTTTTTGTGTGCGTGTGTGTGTGTTTCCAGAACATATGGTTTGTGTATAAATGTTAACACGCAGCGAGCTTGTTGCAGGGTGCCCTGGAGGATTAGAACAAGCCTCAGACCTCCCCCAGAGTCTGTATTAAAAAATCAGCTCAGCTCCACATCCAAACTGGGGCAGATCAAAGTGCTCCCTCCGAGTTCACATTACTGGGTAATAAGCAAGTGAGATAAAAATCCTTAAAACTGAAAATGCCTTTTCTTGCTCTACATAATGAAACCCCCTCAGACAAGCTGGCAAAGCAGTGGCTCCTGGTTGCACAGAGGTGGGTCCTCCTGGAGCTACAAACTCACCAAAGCAGGGGCCAGGTGGGTCAGAACTCATTCCAGGAAGGAGGGAAATATTAATTGGCTTTCTAGGTGCCTCTGCAGCAGTTAGTAATATCTATTAGTGTTCCTCACATGTCCTTACACACATCCTACCAGACGAGCTGGATTGATTTGCTGTCTCTGCGCCAGAGACGCTCATGAATAAATTCATATTGTTAACAAGAAGCCTCCTGGAATTAGAATTGCCAATAACTGGCTGTGCCATTACATCGATACCAGGCTAATACTCTTAAGCCACTCCAAACCTGTGCTAAACACTCAATACAAAAGTCAAACAGGATTTTGACAGGTTGTTGGCAGTTTTTTTTCCCCTTAATTTCGCACGCAGACCTTGGCATCCAGCAAGGGTTGTGCCAGAAAATCAAGTGAAGCTGCATTCGAGAACAGGAAGAGATCTCAAAGGAGAAGGAGTTTGAACACAGTGCTCTCATCTCAGTCCAGATCACAGAGGCCTTGGGACAAAAAACAAAATAGGAATTATTCCAGGCCGGGCTCAAGCTTGGGCGTCTCTCAGCCACCTTTCAATCCCATTGATCCACATGGATCTCCCAGGGAACTACTGGCTCCTTTAGAGGAAACAAATTGAGTGGTTCACCCCTTCTGCACCGTGGAAGGGCCCCTTTTAGGTCCAGAGGGAAAAGCTTTTGTTCCATTCAGTGTTTAACCATGGAAGACAGTGGCCACACCAACCAGTTTAAGGAAAGTCCTCCCCTGAGCATTAACCAGGTTCCCACTGTTCTGTGACACAGGAACAAATTCAGTGGGATACATTTAGCACGAGGTGAGAGACTTGGAAGAAGGTGGAAATGACAAAAAGCCATCATCAAGAGGGGGTTAATCTTCCCCTTGGCTTTAAGAGAGCACAGAGTGATGGTCACTGTCGTAGAACTACAGCAGAAGAGCCTAAGGACAGTGACAAATCACACCCTCCAGATGGGAACTGTCAGGAAGATGCAGATCATTCTGAATGTGAAGACAGGCCAAGTCATTCATCTATCCCAAAGCTGCTTGGTGGCTGGATCATTAGGAGTAAGAAACTGTGCTACAGCAAAGTGACAAACTCTGCACGTTTCCAAGTTCTATTTTCATCATAGCTTGCTTTGGTATCTGACTTGTCTGTTAAAGAAAGGGCTACAATTTTCTCTGTTTCAAGTTTTTTATGCAACTGGAAGCACAGAGGAAAGTTAACAGTCCTTCTCTCCACACCTTCATCACTCACAGGTGGCTTTCAGCTGGTTCTACAAGAGACACTGCAAACCCCTCAAGAGGCAGATGGTGACTGCATCCTGATACTTCTACAAATCACACACTCAGCTGCTTCATCCCTGAACATTAATAAACACCACGGAGGCTTTAACCAGCTTTCTTGGGCAGAGGGAGGTTTGTGGGGTTTATTGTTGCAGAGTTGGAGGCAAAACAATAGATTGCTCAGCATGACAGAGTCCACCACAACCCACCAGTGTGTTCCTGGGCACTGCTACCCGTGGCTGACAGCAGAGTCACAGGACTTGCCCTTTCATCCCCTCACAAGGCTTCCCTTTGGGATAGATCCCATTAAACCAGCACTGAGTCCTTTAAGCTCAGCTTCTTTATATATTCCAGACATAATCAGAAGTTCATGTGAAGAGACACAGCTTTGTCAAAGTTATTTTTAATGGTTTGCTTGTCCTATTTTCTGTCTCTGATCTAAATGCAGTCATTTCTGTGGCTTTCAAGCAGAGGCAGAATGGAGGAGCAATGGGTTTCCCTGCTGCTCTCTGTAATCAACAAGCTGCTCCCTCTGTCTCAAGAAACTGCTTCAGCAATTAGATCCCGAGATTGTATCAGGAAAAACATCTCTGCTCCCAGCTTTGCTGCAAATAAACCAACTGTCTGCATTTCAGTGTTTGTCAGCAGTCCCAGGGGACGGGGCAGGCAGCTGAAGAGAAGTTTCAGATGGAAACTTTTGTCTTCAGAACGTAAGGGAGGTCAGGGCTGGGGGTGTCACGTTGCCTGGAGGTGACAGTTCGGAGGGAAGGAACATCTGGAGGTTTCTGGATGTTCATCTTTCCTGCTGTGGCAACGGGAAGGCTCCTTTCTCTTGAGTCTCCTCAGTTCCTGATGACATGAGATGGAGTTAGTGATGGTATCTGTTCTGGCCAAGAGATTTAGGGGGACACATGCCAGAACACAGGAGAAAACCCAAGGGCAGACTGGAGAGAAACTCAAAGGGCTGCAGGTAAAGGGACCTCCTGTTACTGCACAGAGTCACAGAATGGTTTGAGTTGGAAGGGACATTAAAGATCATCCAGTTCCAATCCCTTTCCATGGGCAGGGACACCTTCCACCAGCCCAGGTTGCTCCAAGCCCCATCCAACCTGGCCTTGGACACTTCCAGGGATCCAGGGGCAGCCACAGCTTCTCTGGGCAACCTGTGCCAGGGCCTGACCACCCTCCTAGGGGACAATTCCTTCCCAGTATCCCACCTAACCCCATCCTCTGTCAATGGGAAGCCATCCCCCCCTTGTCCCATCAGTACCTGCCCAGGCAAATATCACAGGTTGGAAAAGACATAATTTTCTAGTGTTTGGTTGGGATTAAAACAAGATCTTTGCTGTTAAGTGCTGAAAGATTTAACGAGTCAACCCACAGCAATTAGTAGGTGAACGTCGAATTTTGCAGGGAACATGAACTGCACAGGTAGGACTAACAGGTAAGAGAAATGACTCAGTGATCAAAACCAACCCAAACATAAAAGGAGATGAAACTCTTGCAAGAATTCAAACGGGGAGAGAAGGAGAAATATGAGCAGGATGAATTTTAGCATTCAGGAAGGTGAAACCCTAGAGCTAAAGAACAGTCGTGCTGATTATTCTGATTATTCTTTGATTTCACCCTCACTTATGCCAGCATGCTTTTTTCCCCTTTTTTTTTTCCTTAAGCACTACTCTTGCTGTGCCAATTCTAGTTCATTCTAAATGAAGATTATCAGTGATGTTATACCACTGTAAGCTCAGGTTTTAAGTGCATTTTCACAATATGGCCCCTTCCTTTATCAAGAGATTGAAGGTAATCACAACAAGACTTGGTTTGGGGGGGTTTTATTTATTTCCAGACCCATTCTGCAGTGGTTGTTAAACACTGGTGCACTGTGGCTTCTGAGGCTCCTGAGCGAGTTGTATAATTTTCAACTTACTCCTTGCAAGCGAGCACTTAAAAATACAAATTAAACCAACCCACCATCAGATAATAACATGAAAATGAACCCCCAGAGAGGATATAAGTAGGTCTGTGATATACACACCCCAACCCAGTGTAGGCTGTGTAAAATGCCAGTCCTGTACCCAGGCAGAGAGCAGCTGATGCCAGTTTTGTTCCCCCAGTCTTTAAAGGCAGATAATTTATCAGTGAAATCCTGTGTACTTGGGGCCCTGCCAGGCCTTGTTCATTTAAATTCCTGGCCTGCCCCCAGCTCGGGGGAGTGATTCACATTTCCCAAACCTTCCCCAAATCCCGTCCTCACGGAATCATCTCGGTTTCCCCTCAGGGATCTCATCCAGCCAGAATTCCTGCAGCACTTTGGGAGCCGGGACATGAAGAGGTGATGGGACACCAAGCAGTGAAAGAACTCAGTGGAACCTTGGCCCAGGTGTGAGGAGGTGGCAATTTTATCAACAGAGCTTTGGCTCCTCGGTCCTGAAGTGTGTGGGGAGGCTCTCGGAGTTTTTTGGTGGTTTGCCTTAGTTTGGGTGGTTTTTTCTTTTCCATGCACGTGGAAAGCTGGGCTTTTGCCTCTTTGGAAGCTTTTGTTCCACATCTTCCTTTAGAAGAAGAGAATCAATTTGTAGGGTAAGAGCTTACCCATTTATTTGATGGCACTGAAAGGAAATTCGTCGTTGTCTTAAAAACACCAAGGGGGAGATGTGAGTAAACAATTCCAGGCAATTCCTTGGCTTCCTTGGGACTGACAAGGCCTCAGACAGGGGTTTATGGATGGAGTCATTATAGCATTTTACATCACTGTGGCTCATGGTCCCTCCACTTTTATTCCATAAAAGCTACAGATTTTGTCATCTGAAAGCAAACAAAAAATCCAGCGCAGCCATATATCACTCTGAATTTAACAGAGGACTATTCCAACTATCCCTATTCCAATTATCCCTGCTATTGCACGAGTTTAGTGTTAAAAAATTCCTTTTCCCTACTATTACACGAGTTTGGTGTAAAAAATGCCGTGGTTTCAGATGATTCAGGAGAGCTCCAATAAAAAGAAGCCAGCTTTAAAATCAAACATTTCCTCCTTCCAGTTTTACAACAGGCAGGATGAAGTTTGAGGCTGAAGACTTGATTTTTTTTTTGCCTTCCTACAGGGGTTGAGAAGACTCCAGAACTTCCCAAGCACGAGCTGAGCCTTGGTGTGGACAAAGTGAATGTGAATTGCAAAAAAAAAAAATCACCACAGGCACGGGGAAGAAACTGCCTGTCTTGGGATAAAAGCCCATAATCCTATTTTGATCTTGCTGCCTTGCAATATTTCCACGTGCAGGGAAATGTCAGCATCGACTGGAACCTGCTAAACTGCCAGGAAGAGATATCCTCACTCCTGCAGGTTTTATTCTTTGTGTAATCCCAGAGCATTTCATGGAACTGCCCAAGATCTGGGGGCTTTGCATGGAGAAAACCTGTAATTAAGTGTGGCAATGGGGAAAAAACTCCTGTTTGTTGGGCAGATGAAGGGAGAGCAGCCAAGGATTTCATTGTTTGTCCTTCACAGCAGAACTGAGCAGGCTGAGCACCAGCAGAACAGAACATCTTCCCATTAGGGTGGGGTTTTTAATTTAAAATTCGATGTTCTTTTAAAAAAAAAAAGAAAGAAATATGGGAATGAGGAGCCAAAGTATTGAAACCAAGAGCCTCCTTTTTAAATTACAGCTGCAAATACCCTGTTTTCTGAGAGATTAATCCTTCCACAGCCAGATGTATTGATTTCACTACAAGGTGATGATGGTGTGAAGGAAGAGATGGACATGCTCAACAACCGAAAAAAAGCCTCCTTACAAAGATTTCAACACGTTATTCTTGCATTTTAATGCACAAATCCTATTCTTTCATTGCCAAGATTCCATGACCCAAAGGGCAGTTCAAGCCAGGACCCTGCTCTGCAAGCTGTAGGTAAATAAGTACTAAAATAAGGTATTTTAGCAAGTTGCAATAGAAGTTGGCTTCTCCAGAGCCATGCAAACCTCTTGGCTTCCCTTGGAGTGCTTGGTAGGGGTTTGAGTCCCCAATTCTACACAATCCTTCTGGCACAAGCAGCCAAGTAACAGGGTTTGCAGGTGACCCACGTGCCCACAGTTTGGGTTTGAAGCTTGGAATTTAAACTGACGCCTGAATTCAAGCCCAGTTTTATAATGCAGAGCAGCCTGCTCACACATTTCCACACCAGGAGAAGCTGCAAAGCTCCTTCCCTCCCCACAGGCATTTTAGAACCAGGATGAAGCACAGAGATGAATAATTACTGGAGTATTTAGAGTAATTAAGACTAAGTTGTGTTTCTTTCTTGAGGTGTTTTGTACCATGCTGCTGTACTTTTAGGGTATTATTTGTGGTGCCTTCCCAGTGATGCCAGAAGCTTCTAAAACATATGGCTAGGTGCCCTTTTTGGCATTTCTACTCATCTAAATAAATAATTCAATGTGCCAGAGTCCTTCCTATCAACCAGGAGAAGATGCACAATCTGGTGGAAGTGTCTTTCTCGAATTATTTGCAGTAAACAGTGCACATTCTCCATCTGATGCCTTCAGGCCTTGCTTACTCACAGAAAAAAAGTAAATTATTTCCCAGGGTGCCCTGACAGAGCCAGCAAACTATTTTCTAGATGATTGATTTGCCACTATGCTGTAAAATACACAGGAACAGAAAGCCTCTTACTTAGGCTCAGATTGGCAGTGACTCATTGAAAGGCTGGAGGAAGAACATCATCAGGGCTTGAGAGGCACAGGAGGAACAGGGGAATTTAGGGGGAAAGGGTGGAGAAAGAGGCAACAACAAAGAACAGTTTGAGGAAAATTTATAAAGACATTTAAACATAGAATTACAGCACAAAGGATACACCAAGCCAGCTCCAACCTCTCCTATCAGAGGGGACACACCAGCACCCCCCAAACCAGCTGAGCAAAAATAAAAGGTGTTTTGATCAAAGTGGGATAAATTCAAGGCTAAGGGTGATGCTGCTTCTATTCAGAGGCTGCCTGGCCCTGCCTCTTCCTACTTACAGTTTTTAAAAGGATTATGGTAATTCCCAGAAACACCATTAGTAGCCTTAAGGCAGCTTTAATCCAGCTTGGGTTTACGTTCAGCATCCAGTGTGTGCATTCTGGAGGAGCACATGTACAAAAATCCCTCCCCTCAGCCATTGTCCCTCTCCCCACGCACACAAATGCACTTTATACACGTATTATTTGTCTCTAATCAGTGGGATGGAGCCCTCTCCATCTTGGAATGAGGGCTACTTTTCCAGGCCAGCAATATTGTACAGTGCATTTACAGGGGGGAAATAATTATTAATTTCTATAGTTTCATTATTGGCAGCTGGCACTTTAATTACAGAGGCAAATGCAAACAAAACACTCGTTTGTCAAGAGCGAGGCAAAATAAGTGTTTTGTCCCGAGGGCTGATTGGATTCACTATTTTTAAAAAAAGTGCTCAATTAGACCCAAGGAGTGGAAATTTGGGGAGGCAAAATCAATTTTCCCAATGGAACAGAGCCAGGATGCTGCCTTTTATTTTGTGACAGTTCCCAGTGCCATGAAATCTTCAGTACCCACAGGTGGTCAAGATCTCTGGCTGCATCTCCCTGAGAAATGACACTTTTAGAGGCAGCTCATCCCTCTTTCATGATCTGTTTTAGGAAATCTTCACACCATCTCCTTCTGCACCTGGTTCCCCACAGCTCCCCAGGATTTTCCCTCGAGACCTTCCATCGAGGAATGCAGGAAATCCACTCCTTGTTTTTCATACTAGTGATTATTATCTACGCTGCAGTTGATCCAGATTAAAAAAAAAGGAAGCAGCCACCTCCTTCCAAAAACCTCACACACACAGTTCTGCATTTTACAGCTGTGGTTTTAATTGCACCATCTCTTTATTCCTGTTAAGTGCTGCTTGGTAGTTGCCACTGCTCCTGTTTAATCAGTATTTGACACTTGCTTTCTTCCTGATCTCCACTAATATTCACTGGGACAGACACATTTCTCTACTGGGACTTGCCAAGTTCCATTCTGGACAGGCTTTGTTACATCCCATTGCTCTGTTTTATACCCAAGACCAAACTAAACGTTAATCTTTCAGTTACCTGTGTTCAAAACCTTCCTTCTTTCCTTTTTTGTAAGGGTATTATCTCAGTAGAACTGGTAACTTTGCATTTTTGGAGGCCAGGACTCAAAGTTTAAGAGAACACCCTCCACATCCTCCCTCCCTCCCTCCACATCCTCCCTCCCTCCCTCCCTCCCTCCCTCCCTTCCTCCCGAGGGTGCTGAACCCTCCCAATGGACCAGCAGTTGTAAGTCTTGTAGTATCACACAGAACATTAATTGTGAAAGTAATTGGGAGTTGATAAGTGAATTGCATTCAGTAAATCAGACAGTAAATCAGACATTCAGACAGGAACAGCCACATGAGGTTATTCTGGTCCCCCTCCGTCCCAGCCTCTTTGTTGAGGCTCCAACCCCACTCCAGTGCTGCACACAGAATGTAAAATCCTGTCCTGGGTGCTGAGCTGTGACAGGAGCACACACAGGAGTCCAGAAATAAGTGTCACTCGTGCCCCTCACCAGCTCTGGTTCATGGTGGTTGTGCTTTTCCAGCCATGCCAGAGGCCACTCAGGCAGCTCTGCCCTCCTCCTGCTCAGTGTGTAACCATGGGGCAGCTGCTTTTTAGTCATTTAATATGAGAAATGTCAATGAAATGCAGGGATAAATCTCTGTACAGCCACGAGACAGGTCGTCACTGCTGCAGCTTTCTCTAAGGCTGCAGTTAGTTCTGGCATCCTCCTGTAATTCAGCTCAAGGGGGAAAGCACAGATTTAGGGTTTCCATACAGGCACAGCACCAACTGACAGGTTCAGGTCTTTAACATGGACTGCATCACCTTTAAAAATGAATATTTGGTGAACTCTGAGACTGAGCTGCAGGCTGATTATCAGAAAAAAAGGTAAAAAAGAAGCAGAAGTACAGAATTTCCAGCTGAGTTACAGCAATTCACTGTTCCTCTTTTGCTGTCAAGCTCTTCAACCCACACAGAACCAGCAAAGCATTCCCAAGCAGACCCTCCTCTTCAGAAACCAGCCAGTGAACTTGTTTGTGCAGCTTCCTTACAGGTGTACCTGAAATCACACCTGATCCTCACCCCCTTCTCCACATCCCAGTGCCAGGCACTTCATGGCCCCGTTGTCTTCTCAGTTATTTAAATTACCTTCACAGTGGCAGCTTCACCAAAGTCACCTGTGCTCACACTGCTCACCAGTCACAGCATTGAAAGTTTTTTTCAGGAGAGAGCCCAGGTGACTTTTGGGATTGTATGCCTGGAAAATGCACCTGGAATGACTGAGGAATGAGACCCACAGGGACTTTTTTTGACTGTGATAATTGAAATGAGGACAGACAGAATCCCTTCCAGCTTCCCTGGTCACTGCTAACAAGTCACCCACTCCTTTCAGGAGTTTTGGCAGTGATGAATTAGGGAATCTTAATTAAACTAAGGGTGAAAATGAGGGGTTTGATGAGGCTTTTTGCCAGCCCTCCTCCTTAGGGTGAGGATCCCAACCCTCGTGAAGGCTTTCCTTGGCTTGGTGAATATTATTTCCATCACCCTGAGAGATCCTTCATTATCCCACTCATTTCAGGCGTGCAGGCAGGGAGAGTCAGAACCCATCTGTGGTGCTGTCAGATGTGACCAAGCCAGAGGGTCAGCACCCTGGACATGTCAAATTAAACCCCATTTCCCTTGTCTTGTCTTGCCTTGTTACAAACTGCGAAGCTGCAGACGAAACTTTCCCGTTAATTGGCAGGCCAGCTCCTCCCGGATCTGGGGCCGTGTTCTGGACCTTGCCAGGCTCTCTGGAATGACATTTTGGATGGTTTTAAATTCATAAGACCGTCCTTTCTGCTGGAGCATTAGGGCTGCAGTTGAGCTGCCCTAAAAAAAGGTCCCATCAGCTGAGCCAGTGGCTGCTTGTGGTTTGTCTGGAGTCTTTCATCAGTCATCCAGAAACTGCAGGGATGGTGATTTCCAGTCCTGACTGTCTCGAGGTTGGAAGGGATTTTAATTAGAACCCAGGCTATGAGATGCTGGACTCTCATGATTCCTTTCTAGTCTTGCCATTTTGAAATATCCGGTTTAAAATAATACTGGCATGGTGATAAGAATAATTCCTTTTCTTTTGTTGTTGTTGTATGTGTACCCTTACAATTAGTGGGTATTTCTGGCTTCATTATGGCTGGACATCATTAAAAACAAGACAAAACAACTCAAAAAAACCCCAAAGAACCTCTCAGTTTTCTCCTGAGAAGCCACCAGTCCAGATGAGAAAACAAAAAGTAAAGTAATCCTTTCAGATGTAGCACATGAACCACCTGTGGTGCCTCAGGACCTGCCAGTTCCACAACTTTAACTCTCATTTTGATTGTCCTTTGTAATAAATAATTTAAAAACCTTTCCATCTGCCATTCAGAAGGGTGAGTGCAGCTCCAGTGCCAGCTGAAGGCAGTGATTAATTCAACACTTCCAAAAATCGGGCAGGAGAAGGGGGATTAATCTCTGCTTGTTTGAGACATGCCCAGTACAAAGCCAACATCAGCTGGCCACGATTTTTTTAAGGTCTGTGCAGACAAGAAGGCAAGTCTGAGAGACAAATATTCTGTTCTAGATGTGGCTCATCTCACCTTGCAAAAAGTGACTTAAACTGGTCCCAGGAGCCTCATTACAGAGCCTCTTGTCTTTTTAATGGCCTAAGTAGGTAATCCATAAATACCTTTGGAAAAGTTGGGTTGGGGTGTGAGATACCAAGGAAGAGGTGAGATGATTAGGTGTGGAATCTGCCTTCCTGGGTAGGCACAGGACAGAATTACAGCCAGAATGAGCAACCTCAATTATCTGTAAACAACCCCACAATACGTGGTCAAATATGCTCTAAATTAGCCCAACTCCCTCTCCTGTTAATAAAAGCCCAGCTCATCCACGTGGAACGTTTACTGCAAGCACCAAAACGCTGGAAATTTTGATTTGACATCATTTTCCTAAAAAAAAAATAAATAAAATCAGGGATTGAAGTGACAGCTTTAATGTCAAACAACACAAGGCTGCAGCCAGAGGTTCCAGATGGCCTGGTGGAAAAAACTCTCCTCAGGCAGCAGGAAAGAGAAACCACTTCCAAACAGACACTTCAGAGAGAATGGGGAATTAAAACACGGAGCCACGGGGGGAGTTGGTGCCGCTTTTCACAATCATTCATTAGCTGGTCATTCAGATCCTTTGATACAGCACCGTGTACATTCAGTTTTGCAGGAATTGTGCCTCCGGATGGATGAGTCAGTCCACTGCATGTAAACAGATCCCAGGAGGAGAAATAAAGGAGCAGTGGCCCCAAAGGTGGAGCTGCTCAGAGGTGGAGCTGCAATAAGGGGCAATAAGGAGGCTTTGAGCCCGTGTTTGTAAAAGTTTACCCTCGGTGCTCTTCTGCTCTTTGCATCCTTTAACCTTCCACCCACGCAGGTCCCTGTCCCCGCGGCTTGGATGGGGAACAGGGAGTGAACTGCAGGAGCCTCTGGCTACAGGAGACCTTTGGGCTTTGAAAAGAACCCTGTCCACCCCCTCACAGCAGCCCGAGTCCAGAGGGGTCCCAGAGGCTCCCTCGTGCTCCAGGTGAGGAAGAGGGAAAAGACCCTGAGCTGAAAGGACCACACAGAAACGTCACCTTTGTGCATCTCTCCTCCTTCAGTCTCAGCTTGGATTGGGCTTGGAAATGACAAATCCCAGGAGCAGGTGCCCCACTCTCCCATGGATCTCATACCCCATTATTCCTAGTCTAAGTTCAGTTGTACCCCCAGGTTTGAACTCAGTTGTACTCCCGAGTTCAATTATCCTCCTGAAAGTTCAAGTGTTGTTAGCACAAAATCATTATTAAATCCATATAAATCTCTGAGGTTCTGGTCATTTCCCCCTACGTATAAATTTTATTTTAGAAGCAAACGGCTTTAAAAAAAAAATCCTAAAGTAAATTACAACCTTAGATTTGTCTTAACACCAGCTGCTTAAATGAAACAAGTCTTTTAAAGATAAAGTAATAGATGAGTAAAATTTAATGGCAAACCGGTTTACGAGTCATTTTGCTATTAAGAGTAATCCAAAGCTGTGTTGTATCTTAAGTATTTCCTCACTTGTCCAGTTTTTTAAGCATTTCCATGCTTTCATTCTTTTTACAAAGCATTCTCTTTGCTTTTTCCAGCTCTATTAAATCGTGTGTCTAATCAGTGTTAAAATGGGAAAGTTTATTAATCCTGGTTGCCTTTCTCCGAGTGCTCAAGGCAGCCTAAAGCAGAGGAAAATGAAAGTCAGCTTTGGAGCTTAGAACCCATTTCTACAAAATTCTTGTTTAATTGTTCTCATTAAATATACACCATCTCATGAATTGGCAAGAGGGACACGGATATAAAAGAAACACATTAAACATCAAAAACAGGGGGAGGAAAAAATGCAGGAAATGCAAGTTTCAGAAATTAGGAAAATTTACATGATATCAAGTGTACAGTAAAGATATTTAATTGACGTTCTCCACAAAAACAATGAGCAGGGAAGAGGAAAAAAAAGAAACCCCCCACAGTGTACAAGTTCTGGCTGTTGGGCTTTAGTCCTTTAATTCTTTAAAAGTCTATTGCAGTAAAACTCGATTGGTTACGGGTTTGGTGTTCTGGCCCTCCCCTGATTATTCGATTCAATAAGATGTTAAATTGCCTTTACCAGCATTTATGAGTTTTTTCTGGAAGATCTAAGAAGAAGGCTGGCATCTTGTTAAAGACTTTATTCATTTAATAAGGCTTTTGTTCTCCTCTAATTCTGTTTTAACAAAGTCACTGTGTTTTCTTTCCTTTGAGCCGATCAGGAAATTCCCCATCCCCATCCAGTTTAACAGAGCAAGGCATTGACATTCTCAAACCAGGGCAAGGAGCCGGGTTATTTTTTGAGATGTAATCACAGACTGCAAGGAAAAAAAATGCTTTGCTTTCACTTGCAAGGTGGTTTTGGATCCTGTGGGTTAGAAAACGGTGTCAGAGAGCAGAGCTCCACCAAACACCCAGGAGGAGCCCCAAGCTCTTCTCCACACCAGGTTCAGGTCTGAGCAAACAGCAAGAGAAGCCTCATCCTTTGAGGAAACTTCCTGGGGTTGTTTCTCCTCTCAGGGTTCAAAATCTAGAACCCCACCAAGCCATTGGATTTTTAGGTGTCTGCCCCTGCTGAGCTCAGGAGGATGTTGGGACTCCTACTAAAAAAAAAGAATAAAATCCCCAATTGTAATTTTAATTTCTTTTACCTCACATTCCAGAAGGGAATTTTAAAGAGGTGCTGGTAATACTGATTAAAAAAATCTGTCTTCAGCAGCCTGAAACAGTCTTTGTTCCTCAGTAGTTTCTGTCTGTGTCCCCTTCTCCCTCCCTTCAAACCCCCTTTTGCCTCTCAGTTTTTCCTGAACGTGACCATTAGTCAGGATACATAAAATATCTTCAACCCTACAGTGCTTCCAAGTTCTTAATTACGTACCCTGGACTATGTTCTGTGAACAGTGGGGGGTTTAAAATGAATTAATGAGAAGGAAAGAAAAATTTTGAAAGGTAGTTATGATATTTATTTGAACTTATTTGCTTATTGATGCTCACTTCTATCACCTGAGTCAGGCATCACTCACTTCCACAGCTGAGCACAACTCAGTTTATATTTGTTCTTTGCCTTGTAATTGTAAATCTGCTGCCTCCAAAGTTCCTGCCCACAACCTTCACTTTGACTTTCAAGTTAAACTACCCATTGCCCGGATATTTTATCTATTTTCCATTACAAAGATAATTTTCTTTGTCCCGGCTCTGATTTTGTAATGGGTATTTAACCAAAGTAAACTTCATATTTAGATAAGTTGCGTAGACAATGATTATTGGCTAAAAAGAGATTAACTCCCCGTTCCTGATGGAAACGCTGCTGAATTGTGGTACAGAACAGGGACTCCTGTCCCTCAGCCAGCACAAGGGCTTGTATTTCCCTCAAAGGTTGAAATAAAATGGAAATAAAAGAGTAAGGAAACTTTCTCTCTACTAAATCATTTATTACCCTCAGCATGATAATATTCTCCAGAGTGTGAATTTGCCTTCTTTGGCCAAACCAGCTGCTTTTCCTTCACCTTCCAGGTTCTATTCCAACCCCTTAGTGAACAGAAAAAATGAGAACGCATATTTTAAATCGGCATTTCCCCAGCGACTGACAGGTATTTGTTATCTCGCAGCTCCATTTACCGAGGGGCTGAGGATGAGCTACCAGACTAAGAAAGGTTGCCAGTCACGGGAAAAACACCCCGTAAAACCAGGATTTTAGTGGCTGGGAACGAAGCTAAACGCCGAGGGAGTTGTTTCACTCCGGAGCAAGGCTCCAGCTCCCGTGTCCGGAGCGCAGCTCGTGTCCTGGGAGCTGGAGGACTCTCGTTCCTTTGTTGGACGTGCTGCCCTTTCCGTGGGTTTTTTGGCCAAGGAAAAACCTTGGGTTTTTGCTCCTCGGGTTGTGTCGGCTGGGGCTGCAGTGACACCTAGGAACTGCCCGCCTCATTACAGCCCGGGCTCCATCCCGACAGCTCCGGCAGGGCGGGATTCCTCATCCTCGGCAGGACGGGATTCCTCATCCTCGGCAGGACGGGATTCCTCATCCTCGGCAGGACGGGATTCCTCATCCTCGGCAGGACGGGATTCCTCATCCTCGGCAGGACGGGATTCCTCATCCTCGGCAGGGCGGGATTCCTCATCCTCGGCAGGATTCCTCATCCTCGGCAGGATTCCTCATCCTCGGCAGGGCGGGATTCCTCATCCTCGGCAGGACGGGATTCCTCATCCTCGGCAGGACTCGCCTTTTCCAGCCTTCCAGGGCTCGGGGCTGAACGGGCCGAGCACCGAGAGACAGCGACTTTCTCATGCCGGCACACTCCTTAAAATATAAAACCTCGCTTTGAATCGGAGATTTTAATTAATCGGTGATAGTGTCACTTCTGCTTTCCACATCTTACATTATCCCACTGTGCCAGCAGGTCATTCCCAAAAAGAACTCCATCTGTTACTGTACAGACTATGTTTACTTCTTATTTAAGAGTTAATAATGCTATGGAGCTGACAAGCCCAGCAAAAAGAAAACAGCTTTTTTCTGTGTTGTAAATAATAACTGTATTGTAAATAATAACAGTATTGTGAATAATAACTGTATTGTAAATAATAACTGTATTGTAAATAATAACTGTATTGTATAATACTGTATAATAGCTGTATTGTAATTAATAACTGTATTGTATAATATTGTATATTATAACTGTATAATAGGAGTATTGTAATTAATAACTGTATTGTATAATACTGTATAACTGTATAATACCTGTAATTAATAACTGTATGTTATAATACTGTATAATATTATAACTGTATAATACCTGTATTGTAATTAATAACTGCATTGTATAATACTGTATAACTGTATAATATCTGTAATTAATAACTGTATGTTATAATACTGTATAATATTATAACTGTATAATACCTGTATTGTAATTAATAACTGCATTGTATAATACTGTATATTATAACTGTATAATATATGTAATTAATAACTGTATTTTATAATACTGTATAATATAACTGTATAATAGATTTATTGTAATTAATAACTGTATGGTATAATACTGTACAATATTATAACTGTATAATATCTGTAATTAATAACTATTTTATAATACTGTATAACATTATAACTGTATTGTTATAGCTGTATTTACAAGAGCTGTATTGTAAATAATAACTAATCTAAGCAAGCAGGACTCTGCAAGTTTTGTGTGATTTGCAACCAATTTTCACTCGAAAAAGTTTTCCACGTATTAAAACTTCCCAACAGTACTGTAAGGATTACAAAATTCCCATTTTAGGCAAAAAGACACCGAGGCACTGGAGTGTTTAGGAGAAGTTTATGTGTGTTGAGAAGGCCATATTTCCACCTTCTACTTTCCCACAGCAATTCCAACTGCACAAACGAAGGCTACACCAATTCCCAAAGAGCCTCTGAGCGCTGAGGAAGCTGTTGGACCTTCAGCTGGGCAGCAGAACCGAGTTCAGAAGGGGCTGTGCAGGTGGCTCAGAGAGCAGAACAGCAGGCTGGCACTGCAGATAATTGGCAATCAAAATAATTACTCCGTGATTGTTCTCCACTTCCAAGCTTAAGAGAAAGCAACGGCTTTTCATCTCGTTAACTCGGGTTAGGTTTTTCCCTGTTGATGAAGGAAGGAATTCTGAACCACCCCTGGGTCTTCATTTACAGATCCTGACTCTGAGGGAAACAGTTAAAACTCTCATGACCTTGGAATTCCACCAGGAACCCTTTGTATCAAGTACCTTTTCCATTGTTTTTTTTATACTCCTACTTTTCTCCTACCTTAATTAAAGCCAAAACAAGTGTGTTTACATCACACAGTCCTTTTTGTAGTCCTACTGTTGTCTTTAAAAGTCCAAACACTGGCAGCTAATTACTTTCAAAGAGCACAGGTCAAGGTAACCGGCAGTGAAGCCAACTTGGCATTTCTATTGATTATGTCCCAAAAGTGCCTCACCTAATTGGAAACAGTCACTGAGTTGGGGTTTTAACTGAACTCCTCTAACCCCGAAAATCACAAGCTATGGAGATGCCTGTGGCCCCTTTACTGTGTGTTTGGAGTCGCACAGAACACCGACATTCTTTGCTTCTGAGGTTTCTTCTGATTAGAGTTTTGTGCTTCTGAAGTGACGTGATCCTGCCCACAGCTCCCAGCCGAGGGGGCCAGAGCACACTTTGACTTCTGGGACCGAACGTGTGTGACAACAACCATCGGGTGTTTTGCCTCAGCTGGAGTGGGATGAACTTTCCAGCAAAGTTCTTGTATTTGACATTCTCTAACAACTCACGCGGCCTCAGCAAAGAGGGGATTTTCCTTTGTTTTAGAAAGCAGAAGGAAAGCAGTTACTCAGATCTTGACTTGAATGCTGACACACAGAGTTGAATCCACGCAAAGCAACCAGAAATACTGCTGTTGTTTGGAAGCAAAACTAGGAAAGAGCCTGAAGGCTTCACTGTACTGTACAGATATTTGTACCTCAGCAAAAAAACTGGATTGATGAGTACAAATTTGCTGTAAAAATTCTTCTAAGCCAGGTTTCTTCTGAACCTTCTGAATTCTTGTCTGATTACATTTCCTAACTTCTCGATTCCACATGAACCTGAAATATATTACTTAATGCATTATAATTCTTTTTGCTGTGTGTGATGAGAGGGTATAATTTTGTAAATTTTAAGGGACTTAATATCCCCTGTGCTGCTGGTTAACAGTGTGCTGGTTATTGTCTGTCACTGGAAACCTGATCCACACTGGTGGCTGCACTCACTGGTCTCCACACTGGGCCTTAGAAACTTTGTATTGACTGCATGAAATAAGAGATGACTGTTAAACATGAACTCTACATGATAATTTGACCAATAACCATCCCAAGTGAGGAGCATCCGGTATATCTGAGATTATTCCTGAACAAAATTCCTCACTAAGCAGGCACTGCACACACAGAACGTTGCATTCCTCCTTTATCCAGCACAGATTAATAACTTCTGAGTCAGACTTAGGCCTGGCTTCTGGGAACGAGGAAACAAAGATCTTGTGGTGACTCGTTTTGCACAAACTGGTTGTTTTCAGAGTGGTGGTTTTTACCACGGGGTGAAATGAAAACAGCTGCCAAGTGCAATTTGCTTCAAAACCTCGGCCCCTGGTCACAGCCCGGGCACGTCCGAGGCTCTGCAGAGCCCTGATCTTTGCTGCCCCTGAGCTGTTCTTGTTCCTGAGCATTTAACACCGAATTCTCACCCTCACGAGGAGGCAAAGAGCAGCTCAGCCCAGCAGGCTGCTCACTCTCTACAGCTCGCACACAAAGCAGTGTGTCTGCAGCAGAGGATTCTGCACCGCCCGTGCCACGAGGTCCCAAATATCCTGGAGTGCTTCCCACACTCTGGGGATACCAGGACTGTCTCAGTGCAGATAATGAGCAAGTCCTAAACAGCTTAGGTCTGGTTTTACCTATCAAAATGGAGGGAATCAGCCTCTGAGGGCAGGATTCTGCTCACCCGCCAGCAGGTGTGATGTGGACACTGCAGCTCCTTCAGCTGCCCCAGTCTTCTGGTTTTATTCAGGAGAACGGGGCACTTTAGGTCACTGCTCACCTGACCCAGTTTAGACCTGGCAGTGCCCAGGGAGTGCATCAGAGCTGACACAATTGGAGCCTCAGGCTGTGCCAGCACTGAGTGACTCAGGTTTAGCAGATGAAGCCCACCCCGGGGTCTGGGTGTGGTGGGCTGCACTCATGCTACAAACTAAAATAAAAATAAAATAAATTTCTGAAAATAAACTTCTGAAAATAAAGGGACTGTTTCCCTTCCAAGCCCTCACACCAGCCTGTGATCCAGGGGCTGATGGGCAGCTCACCTGCCAGTGACTAATTTTAGAGTGTCCTCGTTGCCTTCCCTCTGTCTGATCCCTCAGTATTCAGTAGGGAAATTAAAGGGGATTAAAATAACGAGACTATTTTGTATCCTTCTCCAGATGAACCCAGCCTGAACCAGACCTCATGGAATTTTCTAGTAACTCCCTTAAAATGGGTGTGCTCAATTCAAGTTCAGAAGAGTAGATAAAAGGTGGAGACTCTTCATCTAAGTGAGAAAGGGCCTTTGGTTGCTACAAGCTGCTGCTATTTGCCCCAGGGGCTGGATTTCTTTCAGATTAAAAAGTAAATAAATAAAGCACATTCTGAGCTTCACTGTCTCACACCAGCAGTGCAAGTTTCACTGGGGTTCCTTTGAAGAGAAACCACATACCTGAACTCAGGTCAGGTCACCCTGAGAGCGTTTAAGCTCCAGAAGGAGGATGACTCCAGTGTCCTTTCCCTGCTACACTGTGGGGTCAGCAGTGTTATTTCCACTGCTGTTTGCAGCTAAAGGGAGCAGCCCCCCCTGAGCTCCCCTCATCTCTCAGGAGGAAAACAAAAGAAGAGAAAAATCATGTTTCTTCAAAGCATCTTCTGCTCCAGGTGTGTCTGCCCTGTGCCCTTCACCCAACCAAAGGCAAAACCGAGCGGCCCCGGCAAACCCAGGAGAAACCTGGCTGAGATTTAAAAGCTGTGTGGATGTGGCACTTGGGGACAGGGGTTAGTGGTGGGCTTGGCAGTGCTGGGGAAACGGTTGGACTTGAGGAGCTTGAAGGTCTTTGTCCAACCCAAATGATTGTGTGATTCCACAATTAACGAAATCTCATCTCTCCCAGTGAGATCTCAGTGTGGGCGAGTGCGGAGGGCGCCGGCTCCGAGCCCAGGGAGGGGAGTGCTGGATGTGGGGAAGCCCCAAAGCAGAGAGAGGTGAGAGAACAGCACCCTGAGGGCCCCTGGTGTGAGCAGGGGAAGCCTGGAGTGCAGGAGTGGCAGTGCCCTGATGGATGCCCCGTGCCCTGGGCCAGGAGGGTGCTGCGGCCTCGCTGCTCCAGGAGAGATGCTCCGTGAGCTGTGGGATGGAACAGGCTCTGCTGGACTGCAGCCCCATCTCCCAGTCCTCAGTGAGAAGTTTCTTTAGGAAAAAATTGTTCTCTGGGAGGGTGGGGAGGCCCTGGCACAGGTTGCCCAGAGAAGCTGTGGCTGCCCCATCCCTGGAAGTGTCCAAGGCCAGGTTGGATGGGGCTTGGAGCAACCTGGGATAGAGGAAGGTGTCCCTGCCCATGGCAGGGGGTGGGACTGGATGAGCTTTAAGGTCCCTCTGAACCCAAACCATTCTAGGATTTTATCAAACAGAAACTCCAGTGCTTTCCCAAGGACCCTGCTCCACCTGACCCCTTCATTGAGCTCAGGAGTCACAGACAAATTAATGTTGCCCATTCTCCTTTCCCTTCTCCCTCCAGCCAACTCTTCCAAACAACCAGCAGAGCAAAGCCATCGTATCCAAAACCCACAAGGAATCAATACAACATCCCCCTTACCTGGGCAGCCTTGGAGTCTCCCCTGCTGGAGGCAGGTTAAGTGTCATTTCAACTTTGTTTGCTACTTGTCAGGGACACAGGGAAAGACAACTTTTGTTTTTCCCAAATAAAAGGAAAAAAAAAAAAGGAAAATAAGTGGGGAAGGAAATTTTATTTCCAAGCTTCTAAAAGGATCTTACAAACCACAGAGAGTAAAAAAAATGCAAAACTATATATTTATATTATATATATATATAATTGACAGGGTCCTTTTAAGCAATTCTTCACATTATCTAATGGTGATAGGAGATACCACGTAACCATATATGTGTTTTCCTGTAATCCTGATCACTGCCAACAGCTGACAAAACTCTTCTCAGACAACATTTCACCTAGACTGTACAGATTCCTTTTCTTGAAAGCAAAGAGAAGAAAACAAATTAATCAAGGAAAAAAAAAAAAAAAAGAAACTCTCTAAAGCGAGGTGTTCCAGGTTGGTCGTGGGAGAGCCAGGGGTGACACCTCCTGCATGGCTGTGGGACCTCCTTCCCAGCCCTGGCACTCCATGCCTCTCCAGGGCACGGATTTTCCTCTAGCATGGATAATTCCCCACCATCCCAGCCATACCTCCTGTGTTCCCACCCTGCCCAGGGTCTCATCACTTCTCCAAACGAGCCCCAACCCTGCCCTGACCTCAGCACCGCTCCTCGCTCTCTCCTGCCCACCAATCCTGACCTCCACCTTTATTCTTTAGGACTTCTTAACACCTCTGCCCATCCAGGAGGAGTTCATCCTGGACCTCCATCCCCAGCAACAGCACAGCTTCAAGCTCAGCATCCCTCCTGCTATTCCAAGCATCCCAGCCGCAGGAATGTCGGCTATGCTGGGGATGAGGAGGGATTCACGCTCAGCTTTTCAGGATCTAGCACTCACATCAAGAAGCCACGGGCCCGTGGACAGAACCAACAGCTCCAAAACAGAGAGGACCTCAGGAAATAAATGCAAAGAAAGCTGAGAGAGAAACAGAGCTGGGGCAGCTCCGTGAGCTCCAGATTCTTCCTCACCCTGAAATGTCGTGGCAGCTTTTGGACATTGCCAAAAAGTAAACAAAATCCCAATGGTCCCTTGTTCCCCCATCCCACCCCCAACAGTTTCTTAAACACTTAATGTCCAGCTTAAGTGAAATCAACAGATTTTAAAATCCGCGCAGGTGTCAAAAAAGAGAGTTACAAAAATTCGCTTGTTCCTGTTGCTGCAGCAAAACCAACCCCAACTTAAGCCTTGGAGGCAGAGGGCTAAAGGCAACATCTCCTGTAGGGCTGTGCCACTCCACTTCAGAGGTCCAAGGGGCTCTTTGGGTCCCATTCCCAGCAGGGAACCCCCCTTGGGGCCCAAACAACTCTCGCTGTCTCCAGGCATCCTGTCCTGGGGATGCTGCTGCCGGCAGCTGATGGAGGAGGATGGCTCAGCCCAGGGCACTCCTGCTCCTTCTTGCACAGCTTAAAAGCCAGGCAGGGGCTTAGCTACACACTGCCTTCCTCCTCCTCCTTCTCCTCTGCTACACCCTACATGGGAAACAGGCAACCACACACACCCCAGCCAGCTGTGTGAAAGAACGTATATATTCAGCACGCACTCAGTACAGTTTAGCAACAGAAGCTACCATCGTTCCCTTAAAAAACCAACAGACCACCGAGCTTCAAAACAGCCACCAAGGCTTCCAAATCCTCCCCACCCTACAGCCCTGACCCTCGGCCTTCTGGCCCCAGCAAGGCACCAGTGGCAGGTGATCCCAGCCCCGCACTGTCCCTGCCCGGCGAGGGACAGAGGGTGGCCCCGGCTCTCTGGCAGCGCCCTGTTCCACAGCACCCAGCTCCTCCCACGGGGCCTGGGCTGCTGGGGATGCCGAGGGTGTTCCCGTTGGAGGGCCCTGGCCAGCAGTTTGCTCCGGTGCTGCCCCCTGCACTTATTTGGGGAGAGAGGGAACACACCAAAGAAAACGGGACGAGCTGTGGCTGCCGGCCAGAGGAGAGGAGATCCCATCCCAGGGAGCAGAAAGGATCCCATCGCTGATCCCGGGGGGGTCCACGCTTGGATCTCTGCGGCGGCGTCTCCGCTGCTTTCTGCTGGAGGGGGGGGACGAGGCCGAGGAGGGGGAGAGGAGCGGCACAGTGGTGGGGACGGGGGTGGCAGGACCCTCGCTACTGCACGTGGAGGGGAGGTAGATCGGCTTCGGAGACCTCTTGCCAGGGAGGATGGATGTCTTCTGGGACACCAGCTCGGTTCCTGGGGGGAAGAGCCCTGAACACCTGCCCTTGCCTTATCCCAAGCGGAAGGTGTCTCAGAGCCTGGAAAGCTCTTGACCTTGGAGGGGGGCAACCTTCCTTGAAACCTTTTAGCCCTGAAAGTGCCTCCACGGCAGCTGGGGACAAGCCCGGAGGTGACCTGTGGGGCAGGAGGGACCCCAGCTCCCTCCTCGTGCCCACCGACCCCGAGCCCGGCCCCTCTCCCTGCCCCACTGCCCCTGCCCCGCGCCGGGGGGGCTGCGTGTGCCGCGCTGCCCGTCCCCCCCCCTCCCCAGGCCCCCGTCCCCAGCGTCCCCCCTGCCGTTAGTCCTGCTGCTCGTTCATCTCCATGTCCGACACCAGGATGTTCTTCTCGGCGGCCTCGCCGGGGTTGGAGGTGGTGCGGCTGTAGCGGGCGCTCTCGAAGGCGCCGCGCTCGGCGCTGCGCCGGCGCCGGTACAGGAACACCACGACCCCCAGCACGGCACAGAGCGCCAGCGCCGACACCACCACCACCGCGATGGCCGTCGTGTTCTCCGGCAGGGCTGCGGGAGGAGAGGCCGGTGAGAGGCAGTTGGGGGGCTCCCACAGCCTCAGTCAGACCGCGGTTTTGGGCAGGATCATGGAATTGGGGGATATCCTGAGCTGGAAGGGACCCACAAGGATCATCCAGTCCAGTTCCTGGCCCTGCACCACATCCCTGTTGTCCAAACGCTCCTTGAGTTCTGGAGCCTTGGGGCTGTGACCACTGCCCTGGGGAGCCTGTTCACTGCTGTTCCCCCAAGGATGGGTCAGCACAGGAACCTGCTTTGTTGTTCTGGGGACATCCTGCCCCTGGCAGAGCTCCTGGGGCTGGGCAGACACTCTGGGTCATATGCAGGAACATCTGGCAGCTGCTTGGGATGGAAGCTGGGGATCCCACCAGCAGATCTGGTGTCCATCCCCCAGCTTGGCCAGGCACTGTGGGCAAGGGCAGGAGAGCCTGGCAAGGGGTTGGCCAGACACACACCTCCATGGAGGGATGGTTCCTGCCGCTGGGGAGTCCTAGTCCAGGGTCAAAGCCACTTGGGAATGGGATTTCCCATCCACAAACCCCATTCTTTGGTTATTTGCACAATCCAGGCTGCAGCACAGGTCTCCAGCACTGGTTACCAGTGCCCTGACTGTGCCCAAGCTGACAGTGCCACTCACCTGCCCTGGAAAAGCTGCTCTCCTCCACTGCAACAGCAACACAGACAGGTGAGTGCACGGCCATGCCACCCTCCCCTCTCCCCAGTGCCAGCACCACTGGTTCCACACCCTCCACTGCTCCCAGCACCACACCACGGACACCGGGTGCTGCACCGGGGGTCCTCTGCTCTGCTCCACTCATGCCCCACCAGCCTCATCCTGCCCCAAGAGGCCAACCCAGCTACTGAGACATGCACAGCCCACCACTGAGCCCAGCGGGGACCTAAAACCCCGACACCGGCCCCTGCACTGGAATTACCCAAAACACATGGCTGGTGCTGCCAGCAGGACAGAGCTCTGCCCCCCAGCACTCTGCTCAGACCCTCAGCTCACCCCACCACACAGCAGAGGGGTCCTACCTCGGGGGATCTTGCAGATGACCCCCATGGTGACGTTGGTGCAGGAGCCCAGGCGCCACACGCCGTTGCTGCTCTGGATCCAGTAGCAGCTGTTCTGGCTGAGCATGCTGGGCCCCGTGTCGTGCTGGCCCCAGTTGGAGTAGTTCACAGCAGTGTTGTCATGCCAGACCAAGGTGCCACCTGGGAAATGGGACAATTAGGCCTGGGGAGGCTGAAGGGGACACCCCACCTCTGTCCCACTTCAGGAAGCACAGGCAGGTGTGATGGGGCAATGGGATTTGGAGCAACCTGGGCTAGTGGAAGGTGCTTCTGCCCATGGCAGGGGGTTGGAACTGGACGGTGTTTAAGGTCCCTTCCAACCCAAACCATCCCATGATTCTGTGATTCTGTGATGGGAAGGTGTGATAGGGTGATGGGGAGGACTAGAGGGCACAGGGCTCATTCCTGCATCTGCAGGCTTCAGTGTCTTAGAGAAGGCTCTGGGCTTCCCATCCCACCAAGCCAGAGGAGGACATACATGGCATGTCCAGCATGGCCTGAAGAACTGGTGTTCCTGTCACACCATGGCATGAGTTCACCTCATTGGTGCCACCAGCAAGGGCTTCCTCTGCTCACTGCAGACCCAGTGGGAATTCATGGGGGTGCCTGGGGGAATATCTCAAACCTCACTCCTTCCTTTGTACCTTTGGGGTTGAAGGTCATGCCCAGCCAGGCGCCCTTGGAAGGGCCCTCGTACGACTGGAGATGCTCCCACACAAAGACATTCTCCATCTCGTCCTGGATGGACAACACTGTGCCACCGACTGTGGAGGGAACAGCGACATGGAAGAGCCCAGAACTCAAAGGATGGAGCTGGGGGAGCAGCAGTGCCTGGGAGCACAAAGCTGAGGAACCACCCATGAACCACCTGATGGTTGGGCAACCCTCACATGGAACAGCAAGGAGACGATGATTGACCAAAGCCAGGCATGGGCAGAGGGACAGGGGAGCTCTGCTGCACCCACAGACATCCTGGGCATCTCACCCTCTACCACCTCAGCCCCCTCATACCTTTCTGGCACCTCCTCATGGCGTCCTTCTGCCCCAGGGTGATCTCCATGTGGAAGGTGTAGCAGTGGTCCCGGAAGGGGATCCAGGACGAGTCCTCCAGCGATTTGGGACAGCTGCCACTGTAGCTCCACTTGTGCGTGCGGGGGGCACCTGGGGAGCACACGGCACACTGAGGGGGGTGAAGGGGCACAGGGCACCGAGGTCCCACGGCACGTCGGGGCACTCAGACCCACAAGGACATGCAGAGAGCCCTATCCGGGTGGGATGCCATCTCCAACCATTGGTGGCACCCCACCTGACCACCCTTGGTCAGCACCTGCTCGGAGCTGGCAGATGCCCCCCTGGAGCTTGGTGTCGCAGCCGGCCGTGCGCCAGCTCCCGTCCGCATCCATGTAGGAGCAGCCCGTGATCTGCTGGGGCTCCCCGTCCTGCCAGTTGGTGTACACCACGTTCTCCTCCGTCAGCCACGAGTAGCTCCGGCCTCCCTGGAGGAGAACCAAGGGGAGGAGACGCTGAGGGGGCTGCCATGACCCCCTTAGGGTCACCCTGCCCCAGGCGCCTGCCCCCTTCCCTCACCTCGTCGGCCAAGCCGATCCAGAGCGGGGCCCGCAGGCTGCTGACGGCCTGGGTGAGGAAGGCCTGGCTGTAGGGGTCGGGGATGGTGGCCAGGGTGGCGTTGAGGGTCTCGCAGAGCAGCAGGGCCTCGTGCCACCTGAGGGGTTTCTGCAGGATGCGGTAAGTGCTGTTGTGGTAAAAGAGGGCGCCGGTGGGCGAGGGCGGGTACGGCGTCCGCGCAGGGCTCAGGGCCGGGTCTGGGGGAGCAAATAGACACAGTCAGAGGGCACGGAGGGCACTCCTGCATCCCAGGAGGGGTCACCCCCTTGTCCATCCCTACCCAGGCCTGGCTGTCCCTGTAAGTGCTGCACTGGTGCAACCAGGGAGGGCAGAGGGACGTCCCCAGGGACGATGAGCAGTGACACCCTGGCACCATCCCCACCTTGGAGCCTGTCCACTAGGATTCACATCCCTATGGAACATGCTGAGCCAGGCTGACATGTACAGCTTTGGGGCTGTCCCACAGATGGCTGTGATGGGGGACCACCCCCCAAGTCAAGCCTGTCTCCCTGAGCTCCTCCAGCACCAGGAGCTCCTCCCAAGCTGAGTCAACGGCTTGGAGCTCCCTGGCCCCACCACTCATGGGGCATCAGGGTGGCAGTGGCAGGTCCCCAGCCAGCAGAGCGGGGGCTGTCCCCTCATGTCCCCCCTACCTATGCTCCGCTGGCAGATGTAGCCGTGCTTCTCCTCCAGGCAGCTCCTGTCGTCCCAGCGTCCCGTGAAGAGAGGGGGTGAGCCGTGCCACACCACCACACAGTTGGTCTGCAGAGCCAAGCCACGGGGTCAGCACTGTCCTTAGCACCATCATCCCACCCTGTGGGCACCCCCACACCAGGGGTGTCCCCTGGTGGGTAGGTCCCCACCCTGCAGGGCCGGATCCTGGTGTGCCCTTGGAGAGCCACCCCTGCTAAAACCTTCCCTTCCCATGGTGGCACAGGGGACTGAGACCTTCCCAGGGGCTGGGGGTGCTGTGGGGGTCTCTCTCACCGGCTTGTCGCGGGGGCTGGAGGCGCTGCAGCCCGAGGGCTCCCCGGGGGCCCAGCTCACGTGCCGCAGGGGCTCCCCCTCCACCCACTGGAACTCCCTCTGCGTGTCGTGGAGGCCGATCCAGAGGTCGAAGGAGATGTTGGGCAGCATGGACGTGATGAAGGCTGCGAGGGACAGGGGAGGGGCTGAGAACCACCCCTGGCAGGTCCCCAGCCAGCAGGGCTGGTGGGGTTGGTGGGGGCAGCGGGGACCTACCCTGCTCCAGGGGGCTGGAGATGGTGGCCAGGACGGCGCCCTGGCTCTCGCACGCCTGCTTCGCCTCCGGCCACTTCACTATCTCGCCTTTGTTGTGGCCATTGAAGCTGAAACACTGCACAGGCAGCAGCACAGGATGGTCCACGGGGGGCAGCTGCCCCCCACCCTGAGCTCTGCACCCTCCCCATCCAACCACCCTCTGCAGCCCCACTCTGTCCCGGTGGCCCTTCTCCCCTTTGCGCCCTCACATCTACCAGCCCCCAGCCACTCCTGCACTCCCACCTCTCTCCTGGCATCCCTGTGCACGCACCTCACCACCCCCTCCTGCACCCCCACCCCACAGCACACCTCTCCCAGCATCCCTGTTAATGCACCCCCAGCATTCCCTAAAAAACACGTGCAGGAATCCCTCTTCGTCCTGCCATTCCGCAGCCACCCACTCTCCACCTCCACAGGGCTGGTGGAAGACCAGGAGGTGACCATCACCTCTCCCTCCTGCCATCCCCTCCCCATCCTGCTGACTCCTGTCCTTCCTGCCACCCTCTGTCCCTCCAGTTCTTCATCCTGCCATCCCCTCTCCATCCTGCTGTCCCCTCTCCATCCGACTATTCCCTCTCCCGTCCTGCCATCCCTTCCTTCCAGCCCTCTCCTCTTTCTCCTCCCATCCCCTTCTCCACGCCGCCATCCCCTCTCCCTCCTGCCCTCCCCTCTCCACCTTGCCATCCCCTCTCCCTCCTGCCCTCCCCTCTCCACCCTGCCATCCCCTCTCCCTCCTGCCCTCCCCTCTCCACCTTGCCATCCCCTCTCCCTCCTGCCCTCCCCTCTCCACCCTGCCATCCCCTCTCCCTCCTGCCCTCCCCTCTCCACCTTGCCATCCCCTCTCCCTCCTGCCCTCCCCTCTCCATCCCTCCATCCCCTCTCCCTCTGGCCGTACCTTGCTGAGGAATTGCACCCATCCTCGGGGACAGCCCCCGGCTGTGGGGGCGGGTGCCGGAGGGAGCGAGGGCTTCACGGTCGTCGCGTTGCTCCGCTTGCAGATGTAGGGCAGAGCCGTCATGCACTTCTGGTCCCCCCAGTCCTCTGTGGGGAGGGACAGGCTGGGCATGACCCCAATCCTCACCGAGCCCCTCATGGCCCTGCCCTCACCTGGGCTGGCCCTGCCCTCACCTCTGCTGGCCGTCATGTACACACACTTCCTGTCCTTGCCGATGGGCCGGGGCTTGCCCGGCGCCCAGGAGATGAAGTTGAGGAGGGACCCGTCAGACCACCTGGAAAAGCAGCAGTGGGAGCACAAAAAAAAGAGCTGAGTGGTAAATGGGACCAGCTGCGTGCCCTAACTGGGGAGCATGTCCCACCACTGCCCTCCTGGGTGAGGATCTCCATCCCAGCACCCCAGGATGGCAAGTGCTGAGCCACAGTGCTCAGAGCTGGGGATGGTGGTGGAGGGACGAGCAGGGCCATGGTGGTGTGGGAATGTGCTGGGGATGGTGGTGGAGGGACGAGCAGGGCCATGGTGGTGTGGGAATGTTCTGGGGATGGTGGTGTGGGGACGAGCAGGGCCATGGTGGTGTGGGAATGTGCTGGGGATGGTGGTGTGGGGACGAGCAGGGCCATGGTGGTGTGGGAATGTGCTGGGGACGGTGGTGTGGGGACAAGCAGGGCCATGGTGGTGTGGGAATGTGCTGGGGATGGCGGTGTGGGGACGAGCAGGGACATGGTGGCTCTGTCTGTGACTTACTTGAACCTCCCATCGTTCTCGTAGGTGTTCAGCCCAATCCACCAGTGCTGCTCCTGGCCCCTGGAGAACTGCACACCCAAAGAGGACACGTCAATGCCCTGCAGGGACTGGGTGTATTTGGGGACAACAGAGGCTGTCACAGGGATCAGCCCTCCCCTCCCCGCCCTCAGCTTGCACCAGGACACAAAACATCACCTCACTGAGCCCCAAACCCACTCACAGGCACTGCACAAGTCCACTGTGACCCCAGCAGAGCCCAGCGCCCCCAAACAACGCGCCCCCATCCCTCCAGCAAAGGGTGAAAGGAGACAGGGAAGAGCAGCCTGGGGGGTCCCATCCCCCTGGTACCTTCTTCAGGTTCTGGCCCAGGAAGCGCAGCTCGGCCTCGCCGTGCACCGACGCCAGCTCGGCCTGGAACCAGCTGCAGATGCGCTGGGCCTGCAGCCACGTCGAGTGGTGCTCGAAGAACTTGTACTCGGCCTCCTGGTACTTCACCCACTCTTTGCTGCCTGCAGGCAGGGACCGGGGTCACGCTGAGGCCGTGACACCCCTGCCATGGTCACCTCGTCCCTTGGTCCCCGTGTGTTTTGAGCCTCTCCTGCAGTGGGCAGGCCTGATTCTGCCCAGACCCTGCTGCAGTCCCTACAGCCATGTGGTGCAGCAGGGGGGGATGCCTGGGCTCCCCGCCCTCCCACTGCCCTGTCCAGGATCCATCCCTCTCTGGGTAACACTGCCTGGATGCTCTGAAGGGATGGTGCTTGTGATGGGGCAGCAGAGGCCCAGGGAGGACAGTTTATGCCCGACGAACACACAGACAGCCATGGTCAACGCACCTTGGGTCGTGATCTCCGGCTCCTTCACGTCAGCACCTGGAGAAAGGGCAAGGAGAGGCTGTCAGCGGGATGCAGGGCTGCGATGCTCCCACTGATGCTTCCCTGCAAACCGCCTGTGGGCTCCAAGGCTGGGATGCCCTCCCGAATCCCCCCAGGAGGAACAGCACCTCTCTCTGACCCGGAACTGGGAATCATCCTCCCACCTCCCAAGGATTCCCCTGCACCTGCTCCGCGGCCCCGCAGCCCATCCTCCTCCAGCTCAGTCACAGCTGGGGGGCTTGGGGGCCCCTTTGCTGGTACCTTTGGGCAGTTTGCAGATCCAGTCCAGCTGGGCTTCGCACTGCATCGGCATCCACTGCAGGGAGGCCAGGTCCAGCACCGCGCACGGCCGGATGTCGTCGTCGTCGTAGTTGCTGCGGTCAAAGTTGTGGTAGAAGAACTGGGGGTCGAGAGAGATGGGTGGTGTTGGGCATTTCCACCAGCACCGGATTTGCCCCCCCCCCTGCACCCCAAACGCCCCAAGACTCACCCCCAGCCCATCACTCCACCTCCAGCTCCGGTCCCCCGCAGGGTCCCGCCGGTTCAGGCCGATCCAGAACCAGTGCTGCTCGTGGAGCTCCGGCTCCGACTCCCTGGGAGAAAGCCAGGGGGATGGGTGAGAACACAACCCCCCTCCAAACCAGAGGGGTTTACATTTATACACAAATATCTATTATTAAATTACATATATATATATAAAATTATATATTTATACACAAATATACAGTATACAATTGTTATTTTATATATTTGTTTATACACGATTATATATTATTTATATATACACAGATATGTATTACATTTATACACAAATATATATTAATAATCTGGCCTTTTTCTGTTTGTTTTCAAAGCCTGCCATCCCCACACACTGGAAGGCAGGAGCTGGGATAACAGGCTCAAGGCTGGAGGCGTTTGAAACCCAAGCTCCATCCTCTAATTACACTGAACTTCCTGCACTTCTCCCACACCCCGTCTTTCCTGCACATTTCCCACATCAGCCACACCTACTGATGCACCTTCTGCACACCAGTTTGTGCTCAGAGAGCCCCATTCATGCCTCAACCCCCCATCCACGTGTGCCAGAGCGCTGTGAGGGCTGCAGGCTCGTGCCAAGCACCCTCTGGCAGCGGGACGTGCTGGTGCCACCAGCTCCTCACCCAAAAATCTTGTTGAGGGTGTTGGCGACAAAGTGCTCCTCCTCGTAGCTGCCCAGGCTGAGCAGCTGGGCCCCCAGCTCCCGGCAGAACTCCTGCGCCGCGATCCACGTCTTCTTCTCGTGCAGCTTTTCGAAGGTGAACACCTGAGGGAGGAGGAACCCGTGGCGTGGGGGGCTCAGAAGCAGGAGAGGAGCAGAGCATCATCCCCACACCCTGGGCCACGCTGCCGCCACCCAGCCCCAGCCAGGCTTGTGTGCTCTGGGCTGCCTCTTGCACCAGAACATGCTCCTTCACCCCCTGCACCACAGGAGGCACAGGCACCCCCCAAACAGCCACGGGAACGCCTCTCACCTTGTAGCAGTGCCGGAGTTTGGGGTCGGAGCTCCAGCCCGGGGGGCAGGTGGCGGTGAGGCTGGGCGTGGGGTAGGGCCCGGGCAGCTCGGGGTTCACCGGCGTGCCCAGGTTCTGCCGGCAGATGTACTTGGCCTTGAAGGTGCTGCAGTTCTTCACCTCCCACAGCCCCATGGAGCTGCCGGTGGCCAGGGCCACGCAGCCACCCTTGTTGTAACCTGGAGCGCTCACGGGAGTGGAGGGGACGCAGCCTTAGGGTGGGGCCGTGCCGGGGGGCAGAGCCAGCACCCCCCCTGTTGGAGGGGGTGTCCCCGGGCCACCCCCGCCCCCCTTACCGGGCTGGTCGCGGTTCCAGTGCGTGTACATCACCTCGTCCCCGCTCAGCCAGCGGAACGCGCCCGTCTCGTTGATGTCCTGCAGGGCTGTCCAGAAATACTCCCCGTCCCAGCCGTAGATGAGGCTGCTCACATAGGCCTGCTCGAACCTGGGGGGCGGCCAGAGGGGGTGATGCTGCGAGTTGACACGGCCTGTGATGCCCCAGCCCTTGTGGGGTCACTCCCCACCTCAGGGGGCTCAAACCCAGCGCCGGTGTGGCACTGACCTGTTGGTGATGGCACTGACCTGTTGGTGATGGCACTGACCTGTTGGTGATGGTGACCAGCGTGGAGCCGTAGTCGGAGCACATCTTGCGGGCGTCGCTGTAGGGGACACGGTCCTCGCCCAGCCAGAAGCAGGAGGGGCTGTGCCACTTCCAGCCCTGGGGATGGGTGACAGGGGACATCCAGCACTGCCCGCCCAGACCTCCCCAAAGGATGGGAGCAATCCCAGGGCGCGGGAGCAACGTCCCACGTCCCCTGCCACCACCTCTGCCTTCTCCCGGGAGGTCTCCTGCCCCCGGCCGCCCCAGCTTGACCCCGCTCAGCTTTGAGTTCCAACAAGCCCCTGGCCCCAGGGGACGGGGCTGCAGGGAAAACAAACACCCAGGCAGCTTCAAAGCCGGGGAAAAGGCTCTCCCTGCCAGGGTCCGGCCCGGCCGGGGCGCGGGGAGGGGAACACAATCCTCCTCTTCACGCCGCGGGGCCGAGTCCAGAGCGAGTCCCACCACAGCCGGCTTTAATCCCCCGCCTTGTTGATGTTGGAGCCTCTCCGGGGCTGGAGACACAATAGTGCCTGTTTTCTGCCAGAGCAGGGAGCGGGGCGGCCCCGGGGCTGGCAGTGGCCCCTCAGCGAAGCGGGGAGGGACACGGGGGCTCATCCATGAGAGGGAACACACGCCCTTCCCAAGGGTGGAGCAGCTGGGGCAGCAAGTGGCCTCAGGCTCAGGGATACCCTGGAAGGGGAAGTATCACTGGGATTCTACTCCTGGGTCCCCTGGGCACTGGAAGGACAGTGGGGGACACGTGCCATACGTAGTGTCATCAGCATGGCGAGGAGGGAAGCAGGAGTAGCTTTAGGAGATGAAAACAACCCCAAATCCCATTTTTGCCCTACAAGTTCCTGCTCCTACAGTCTTTCCCCAAAGTTGGCAAAGCCAGGTACAGACCCACCAGCTGGGTCCCTCTGGAACAACATGGATGCCCCTGAGCAGCCAAGAAAGGGCCCATCCTGGGACAGTGTGGGTTCCTGATGCCCCCAGAAGGATCTGGATGTCCCCAGAGGGATCCCCAACCAGCCCCATGCCTCAGCACCCCAAAAACCCCATGGATGCTCTCCCACACACTGGCCACCACAGGCAGTCCCTGTGATCCAAAAGAGGGCCAGGATGGGATCCTCAACCCCAACTGCTGCCTCCAGCTCCTAATGCCAGTGTGTCCCCACATCCCTCTCCAGCTCTGCCATTCCCACTGCCCAGACCTCCAGCCCTCACTGGTTCCTTTAAGGCTGTTCCAAATTTAAAGAAGGTTTAGAGAAGGGAAAAAAAAGCAGCAAAGCCATCATGAAAAACCAGCATGGTGGCTGGAGAGGACTGGGGCCAAATCCCCCGAGCAAGATGATGATCTGGGTGGCAAAAGGCATCATTGAGGATGAGGAAGGGGAAGAAGGATGGGAAAAGGTCTTTCCCTGGTTGATTTACCACTCCCAGTTTGTTTCTCAGTGGGTGCATCTCTGCTGGGCACCCGGGGCCAGGGTCAAACTGTGGCTGGGGAGGCAGGAGGAGTTAAATCTCCGTGGGGACATCTTATGTGTCAGGACGTCCTCTGAGCTCAGGACTGTTCTGGGGACATGCAAATGGGTGGTGATGGAATTTTGCCCACCAAGTGCCTCATCCCCAGCACCTGCTGACACTGGGGCTCCTCTGGCTACAGCTGGCAGCCCCCATATCTGGCCTGGTGTGGCAGCTTGCTGTGCTGCCCTGAGCTCTGGCAGAGCCGAGTGGCTGCTGGGGTTTGGCAACGGGATGAGGACCCAAGGAGGAGCCCAGCAGCACCTCTGGGAGCTGGCCCAGCGTGGCTGCTTGGTAGTCTGAGCGTGAGAGCCTGCTCTGAAACATTGGGAGAGGTTCAAGAGTGGCAGCACTGCCAGGCTCAGCAACTGGAGACTTCGCAGAGCCACAAAAGCCACTTCCCAGCAAAGCGTGGGAACGGGGTGGCCTCAGCCCCCCGTGGCAGCTGGGGAAACTGAGGCAGAGCATGGGCTGGGTGAGAATCTGCCAGTTTGGTGTCCCCAGAAGGCCTGTGCCCCGCCCAGGGAGGGCAGCCTGCCAGCAGGCCCAGGCACGGGGCCGGCAGCCGCCTCTGTCCCGCCAGGCTCCCACGTGCGGCAGCTTTGCTGCCGTGTTTTGGCACGGAGAGAGGCAAAGGGAAAAAAATGAACATCCCTGCTGGCAGCCAAGGCAGCCCGAGGAGGAGGCTCTTGGATGATGTTCACAGACACATGTGTGTCGTGTCCCAGTTTCTTCCCGTGACCTCCCGGAGCCACGGAGGCAGCGAAGGGCTCGGCAGCCCCGGGGTCTCTGCTGCACCAGCAGCTCCCGGGCACAGACCCCACAGCTCCGGGTGCTGCCCATCAGGGCTCCCCAAAATGGTTTCAGGGAGAGCCCTGGAGAGATGCAGCCGCCTCCAGCCCCAGGGGCCCCTCACCTTTCGGCATCCATGGTCATCCTCCTCCTTCTCCTGGCTCACCCGACCCGGTTTTTTGCAGATGGACGGCAGGGTCTGGTTGCAGGGGCTGTCGTTCCACCTCCCTTCCTGCACGGTGGGAGAGGAGCAGGAATGAGCCTATCCCGACAGCCTGGGGAATTCCCCAGCCCACCCACCCCCACCTCGGGTCCACAGACTTTCCTTCCCTACACCAAATCCCTAAAGATGATGTGCTGGATCCCTCCCATCCCAACAGCTGGGATGAGCCAGGTTCAACCCAGCTGGAGGTGCTCCCTGAGGAATGCCTTCCTCAGGCATAAGGATAGTGCAGTGCTCCCTTTCCCCCTCGGGACCCTCCTATTTCCCCTCTGGGACCCCAAAACCCTCCTGAATTCCTCTGAATCCCCCCTGTTACACCCCCTGGGACCCCCTGCCCCCCCGGGCTCTCACCGGTCCCCAGATGGTGACACAGTCCTCCAGGCTGTCACGGAAGTTGTTGGGCTCGAAGGGGTGCCAGTACGTGAACCTCACGGGCGTCCCGTCCGACCACTCAAAGTTCATCTGCAGCTTGAGGTCATTTAGGCCAATCCAGAGCTCCTCCACATCTGCCAGGACAGGAGGGGAGGGCGTGAAAGTTCCTCCTCCTGGCTGACATTGTGCAGAACCCACCAGTGACACGAGCCCTGCAGGGCTCAGCTCTGACCTCGGGCAGGAAAGGGCACAGCAGGGCAGCTCCTGCCTGCAAGGGTGGACCCCCAGAGTGGGAAACACAAGGACACGGACCCCCAGAGTGGGAAACACGGGGACATTTGCCAGCAGCTTTCAGAGAGCAGCTGGCAGCAGCAGAATGTAAAAGTCCAGACCTGCAGGCTCAGGTCCAGTGAGCTACTGGTTTTCAACCATTCCCTTCCATCCCGTCCCAATCTGCTCCCAGCTTGGAGGCTCCAGCATTTCCCCTCCTTGCTCCACCCTCCTATGGCTCATTGCTGGTCTCCTCCAGCAAATCCAGCAGGATTTTGTTTCCCCATCTTTTCCTACACTAACCAGCTGGGACCAGCACCATTCCCAGCTGCAGCTGTGCAGTTTTTCCTCAGCACTGCAGGCTCCTGGGAACAGCTTTCACATTTGCTGGATGGGGGATGCACCCGGATTACAGGCTCCTCCAAGGAATACATCACCTCCCAGCCTGGGGCCTCCACTCCCTGCACAGCCACAAAGTCAACTTTGCAGCCTCCAGCACACCCAGGGACGTTCCCATGGGCCCCACAACCGCATGGGAAGGGGGCTGCTGGCACAGCGGGCTCCTCCTCACCTTGCTTGATCTGCTTGGTGACGAATTCCAGCTCGGAGAGGGTGTGGATGCTGACCAGGTCCCCCCCACTCCGCAGGCAGGTCTTCTTTGCCTCCTGCCAGCTCTTCTTCTCTCCCACCAGCCGGTAGCAGTTGGACTGGAAGGGCTGCCAGCTGGGCTCGCAGTCCACCTTCACCTCCGACCACGAGTCTGGCAGGACACAAGGCAGCCTGAGGGTTCCTGCCAACCCTCCAGCCCCGTCCTTGGCAGGGAAGGGGCTGCAGTCCCACGGGGTGCTCAGCACAAGCCAAAGCTGCGGTGGGAAAGCCACGGCCAAAATGTAACAGGCAGTGGCAAGGTGAGGGAACGGTGGCTTCAGAGCTCCAGGGACAAACCAAATCCCTCCTGTCTGCAGAGGAGCGAGGGCAGAGCAGAGCACAGAGCACCCCCTCCCCTGGGGACCCGCTGCTCTCTGTCCCTCCCTCACCACCCAACCCGGAATGGCACCGAGCGCTTCTCGGAGATGACTTTTCCCAAATCTTGGGAACCCTGAGGAGCTCAACCCCTGCTCCGCACACCCAGGGCAGGCCGGGGACACCACGGGCACCTCCGTGGGCAGCATCCCCCGGCTGTGGTGGGGTGGGAGCACGCCCGGTGTGCCCGTTCCCGGTGCTGCTCCTGCCCCTGCTCACCCGTCAGGAAGGGGTCAGCCGTGGCGTTGGGCTTCTTCTTGCACACGTAGGGGAGGGCGATGCCGCAGTCGCGGTTCTGCCACCCCCCCGAGGACTCGGTGCGGATCACCCCGCAGTTCTCCTCGCTGGGGTTGTCAGGCTGGTCTGGAGAGCAGGGTGAGGGGGGACAGGCTGCTGAGGAGCCCCCAACGCAGCTCTCCCCGCTCCAGCACCGGTAAAACCCCATTTATTTCGTTATTTTCTATGATAAGATGTGACTCCGCGTGCCCAGGTGGCAGTTGGGGGTCACGATACCAGACCTGAACTGCTCCTGCCTGTCCCCAAACCTCCTGCGAGGGCATCACTGTCCCCAGGGGTGTTTCTGGGTCCTTCTGCTCCCTGAGCACCTCAGGTTTAGGGAGGGGTGTCTGCAGCTGGGGACCCCACTCCAGCACTAAACAGGGATGCAACCCTCCAAACAGGGAATGTCAACCCAGGTTATCAGTGGGACCACCGAGGGTTTGTACATGGCCAATTCCCCCTCAGCACCCTGTGTCACCCCTCCAGCTCCACAGATGTCCCAGCTTGCTCCAATGCCCCCTGGGGCTCTCTGTCCTCAGGTAGTGAGGGGACACCCTGCAGCAGCCCAGGCCACCTCCCCTGCCACGTGGCCATCTCTGGTGGTCACAGGTTGTTCCCCAGCCCCCGTCACCACCACGACCCCCCATCTCACCACTCTCCCAGTTGAGGTACTTGAGGGGCGAGTTGTCTGACCACTGCCAGCCTCCATTGATGTCCAGGTCGTTGAGCCCAATCCAGAGTGTGGAGCTGTACCCAGTCAGGAGCCCTGAGCCAACACAGCCAGAGGGGCAGGATCAGTCCCCCCAACCCCAGCTCAGTCCCCAGCCTGTCACCCCCTCAAAGCCAACCACCCGGGGCAGGCAGAGCAACCTGGCAGTGGCAATGCCCACGGTGCCACCAGCTCTGCCCAGGCAAGGAGGGCACAGCCAGGCTGCCACAACCTCACCGTTGATGTAGGTCTGCTCGTGGATCTCGGTGATGCTCAGCAGGTTGGCCCCTTGCTGCTCACAGCTATTCCAGGCCTCCCGCCACGACAGCGTCGACTGGAAGTTGAACTGGTAGCAGCTGTTGGTGAGATGGTCCTTGTCCCAAAAGGTCTCGCAGTCGTTGCCTGTGGGGACGAGCAGGGTGAGCACCCAACACACCCAAAATACCCCAATAACCCCGTGAACCCCACAGCCTGCTGCTCCAGCACTGCAGGCTGCTGGCAGGAGGAGGGACGAGGCAGGACGTCAAGAGAGAGGAAGAAAAACCCCCAGGAGGGATGGGCACGGAGTTCCTGCTTTTCCCCATGGAATGTTCCCCCCTACTCACTCTTTATGGGGCAGAAGCCCCACCGCTCGTCCTTGCCGTAGTCCTGGGTGGTGGCACACCAGAGGTGCCCGTCCTCCCTCCCCGTGCTGGTGCACTCATGGAACCACTGGTTGTCGTACTTGAAGGGGATGGTGCAGGGCTTCCCGTGGGAGTTGCCCTGGATGGTGTAAATCTCTGGGGGGAGAAGAGGAGCCCTTGCTTGAGGCTGTGTCTACAGGGCTGGAGGGAGGTTTGGGGTGAGGGGTGGTGTGGGGGGCAGGGGGTGCCCGGGGGGGCTGCCCCGCTCCCACCAGCCCAACCCTGCCTGGTTCTGCAGCCCCAGCGAGCCGGGACCGAGCTGGACCCGCCCGCTGCAGCACCGCGGCCTCCGCTCACGTTTGGGGTTGGGTTACGGCACAACACGGCGCCCAGGGGGGGCATTACCGGAGTAGGGCACGGAGCACAGGTCCTCCTCGGTGCCATAGGTCCTCCACTGCGAGCCACGTGCCTGGTCCCCCCTGTCCAGGGAGGCGTTGGCGGGGCGGGCGCCGAGGTGCTGCGAGAGCTGCTCGCCGAGCCCGCGGCAGCTCCAGCGCATGTTCACCGACTCGCGGTCGCACTCGTAGGTGGCCAAGGGGTGCAGCCCCGCCGTGCTGTTCCCCCCGTGCCACGACACCCCCAGGCACTGCATGGCCCCCACGTTGAAGAGGCGGTTTCGGGAGACCCATTTCCACTGCTGGGCCGGGGCGCTGCCGTTGCAGCCCTTGGCCAGTCGCACCAGCGAGTCCTTGGTCTCCAGGCAGCCCTGGGAGCCCGTGTTGTAGATGAGGAAGACCTTGGAGTCTGGGGAAGAAACAAATGGGAAGGGATGAAGCATCACTGGGGACTCAGCACGTGCCATGCATCACCTCCGGCCCCAACAGGACATCCTGGCTCTATGCACAGCAAGGTTTGGGTGCATCCCTGGGACCTGCTTCCTGCAGCACTGACACAGAGTTTGTCCTGATGCCTGTCCCTGGGTGAGGGACTCCAAGCAGGGTGACACGGGTGGGTGTCTGCACCCAGGGTGGCATCACCACGTGTGGCTATTGGGCCTCGGAGCCGGAGCAGAGAACTCACCCGCGCTCACCACGTCATTGGAGTGGTTCAAAACTGAGCTGCCATGGGCAGCACTTGGCCACAGCATTCCCAGGCATTGCAACGAGCCTGTGCCAGTGCTGGAGGAGCCAACGGCTTCAGCACCAGCCATCTGCTCCAGGCTGAGGAAAAGAGAGCAGGGACACAGGGAGCGCATCCGTCAGTGCCGGGCGTGTCTGGGGACCTGCTGAAAGCTGCAGAGCAGACAGCAATGCTGGGAGAAGGTCTCCCTTGCTGTGATGGAAAATGCCTCTACAGCCCCAGCCCATACAGAACGTGGCATCAGGACCCTCTGGAATCCCAGCCCAGGTGTTGGGAGGTGGGAGCTGAGCGAGGGGAATCACTGCCAGCAGATAAAACACGGCCACGGAGGGGAGACAGGCTGAGCTCAACCCCAGCTCCACACACATCCCACGGCCCTGCCACGGGCCAACCCTGCATCCCCACGGCAATTCCCTGATCCCAGCATCACCTTGGTCCCACCCCACCACGAGGCCCCATCCCAAAACCTGTATAAACCAGTAAATCCCGGACGTCACACTGGGACTCGCTGCTCCAGCTGACCTGTCATTTTTAAGGGATACTTTATTTATTCCAGTGAATGTTTCTAAGGTAAAAAGCTGCCCCAGGGCTCCTCACCACCTCGATCTCCCCCAGCTGCCCAAAGCACCACATCAACACCACCACTCCTGTTGTTCTTTTTTTTGTTTTAAAACGACCCATTTTTTTCCACCACAAGCGTTCACCAGAAGTCCAAGCGAGCTCACGGGCCCCGCTATATTTAGCTCTGGTTTGCTTTGGTTTTTTGCCATTGTAGGAATTTTTTGGGCTGAAAAGGTTTTCATTTCCTACTTCCCACCCCAGCCTCACCCTGCCCCAGCTCTGTTGTTACAGGAGGCTCCTGCACATTCGAGCGACAAACAGCTCAGAGAACTTCCTTGCCTTGTCTGAAAGGGAAAAATAAATGGAGGAAAACAGACACCCCCATTGCAGTTGGGAGCTCCAGCATCCACCTGGCTCCAGGACAGAAATGATGCCAAAGGCTCCTTCCCCAGCCCAGATGATATTGGTGATGATGTCAAATAAACAAACAATGAAGCCCCTTTGCAGGGCTTCATTTAATTCAAGGGAAACATTTAATTTCACTGAAAATATTTTTCAAACCAGGACAAGTGGGAAAACAAGCAAAAATGCAGGCAGGGCTGGTTCTGGCTGGCAGAAGCTCAGGTCCCTTAAACTGGTGCTGGTGTTTTCCCAGCTGGAACTGGCCTGATCCTGACTTGGACAGCAGGAGAGCAGCTCATCCCCTCCCCAGCACCATCCATGGCATTCCCAGCCCAGCTCTCTCCCCTTCCCACCTGCAGCAAGGGGGGTGCAGCTCCCCCCAGCACTGGGGACATGGGGGGGGGTCTTTAGGCAGTTTTGGGTGATGCAGCATCACTGCCATGACCCACTGGACCCATGTAGCAGCACTGGGGCAGGATGAGTCCTCCCTGGGGCACAGGTTGATGCCACAGAGCTCTGCAAGGAGCCAAACAGCAGCACTTTGGTCCTTGGAATAGAAAAAGCTGCTCCACTCTGAACATCACCACGGCCAGGGTCAGCTATGGGACACCCTCCTCTGTTATCTGTGAGCCTGTCTTTGCAAGAAAAATTAACATCAGCTTGGAAAAGCCCTGGAGCCAACCCAGGAATGGTGCTGGGGTGCCCAGTGCCATGTCAGGGCTGGCAGCACCGTGCAAGGGCAAGGGCCATGCTCACACTGCTCAGAGGAAGCTGTCCAGACTGGAGGGGGCAGGCCCAGGGCCAGAAAGGCACAAAATATCATTTTACTCTAAAAAGAGAAGAGCTGGAGGTAGGAAATTACAGGGTGAGGGTTCCGGGCTGCCCCCGCCCGCTGCAGGCAGCTCAGCACAGCACAACACGAGCCCACCCCCGGCTCAAAGAAGGCAGCAGAGGCCACCCAGCGTGTCCCCAACCTCCCCTGGGCCACGGAGGAATGGGAAAGATCCACCCCCTCAGCACTTCCAGCTTCTCCCCCTGCAAAACCACCGTGCACTGCCAGGGGGGAGCTGGGGGGTGACCAGCACGAGCTCAGCACCGGGCAGCAAAGCTGGGCTTCACCCAAAACACACTTCCCTTTTCCTTACTCCTAGGGAATTTGGGGCTGATTGACCCCCACTGCTGCCCACGACATTGGCAGGGGTGCTTGGACAGGTCCCTGATGCACTGAGAGGAGTGTTCAGCCTCCCTGACCCCCGGGATGGATGTGGAGTTGGGGGGGATGGGATGAATTTATAACTGTAATTATGCTCTCTAATTTTTCATAGCCAGCAATCACTGCCAGCAATTTTTAAACAGATGGACATATGGCTGAAAAAAGATAATAATGCCATACAACATGGATATAAATTGTCCGTTTCTTGCTGTACAAATAATAGAAGCAAGTTTGGCAGGCTTTTTTTGTTGTTGTTTTTTTTTTATATACATCTCCCTTCTATGTATAACTAAAAAATGTGCTAAAATTAATATAAAATGCTTTTACTATAAAGTAAATCCCTTTATGAATCCCTTTGTCCAACCTGGTATCCCGCAGAGCAAACCCAACCCTTGCAGGAGGCAGCTCCAGAGGAGCATCCCAAAGGGGCTGGGAATGTCCCCATCCCTTCTAGGGCCTGCCCTCCACAGCCATGGTACAGCTCCTCAGGTTTTGGCACCCACCAGCAGACCTGAAATCCCACAGGCAGAGCTTCCCAACCACCCTCCAGTCACAGAAACCCACCCACAGCAACCCCAGATCCTCCCCAAATAGGAGCTGCCCTCTGGAATGGGACAAAGAGCACTGGAAAATGCAATCCTGCTGGATGCTCTGCCTGGAATCACTCCCAGGGCTGAGGTGGGCACCCTGTGCATCCTCTGCCTCTCCCTCCTATATCCTTCATCTTTCCAGCAGAGCCTGCTCAGAGCAGCTCTGCTCCATCACATCCTGCTCCTCCTCCTCCTCCTCCTTTTCCTCCTCTGGGGAGGAACAATGTAAACAAAGGGAAAACCCACATGCTTCCAGCAAGGACAGGGTCTTGTCCCAGCCATGCAGCCACTGGGATGCTGCTTCTGGCTTACTGGTGGGACCATGGAAACCAGTCAGTGCTACAAGGCAGAGTGATGGTGGGGACAGGGAGGGGCTGAGGTAAGAGCTGGACACCAGCTCTGCCTGCAGGAACACTCTCCATGTGGGAAATCAGCAGGAGAAACTGGCCTTGGCACTGCTGGCTGAAGGCTGCAGGGATGAAGAAGCTGCCACCCTTTGGGGCAGCCCTCAAGGCAGCTTTTACCCCCCACACCTGGCTGCGGGTTCTTTTTCCTTAATCAAAAAAAAAGCAAGTTCTCAGCCAGCAGGAAGCCTGAACTGAGGGAACTCAGCTCAACCCTCCCCACAACAGTCCCCAGCAAATAAGGAAAGCTTCACAACCTGCAATTTTGGGGAATGTGGGCAGCACCAGATGAGAGAGGCCACGGGGCTGGGGAGGCTCCAGGGGGCAGAGGTGGTGGTAAACATAGAAAGCCCTGCAGCACAACAGGGATGGGCACCCTCAGCACCAGCACCTCCCAGCCTGGCCACCCACACCAGAACACCCAGGGCATCTGTCACCCTCCCATCACCAGCAACAAATGCAGGCAGTAAATTTAAGAGAGGACTGGCCCCCAGCCCTGGTTATCCCAGGCTGGAGCAGCTCCAGGGCTCTGGCTCATGGCAGCCCAAGGGGAATGCTGGTTCCAGCACAGCAGTGCTGTGAGGCTCTGTGCCCACACCCCGCCAGCTCCTGGGCTCCCAAGTGATGGCAGAGCCCCTTGAGCAGCTCTGGGGCTCAGCCCCCTCCTGCACCCACCCCAGAGAAGGTGCTCCCTGCCCTCGTTCCACTCAGGGCTCCCCTTTATTTGGGGAGCTCGTGGCACTTGTGCAGGAGGCTGAGCACACACAGAGCCAGGGGTGTGATCCCCTCCTCGGGGCTGATCCCCTCCTTGGAGGTCCCTGTGCTGCAGACACACCATGGATGTGGTTTGCTCCAAACCACCCAGCACAGGCAGCAAAGCCTCAAAGCCCACGTGGTGCCCCAGCTCCATCAGGGCTCCAAGACCCAGGAGCTCCCTCCTCCAGGAGCTCCCTCAGGGCCTGCAGACCCCTGAGCTAAAAAACACCTCCACAAAGACTTGGGAGCCCAGGGCAAAAGTTGTACCCATCAGGTCACTTCACTCACATGGTGCAGAAACAAACCCCTGTTCAGCCCAAACCTCCTCATGCCACATGCTCTCACCCACCAGAAAACAGGGCACCTCAGCCCCACATCACCTGCTCCAAAACACCAGCTTTTCAGCCCATTATTGCTGCCCAAAGGTAAGGAAGGGCTCCAAAACCCACATGGCACTGATGGAGGAAAAGCTGTGGGAAGTGAGAGCTCATTACACAATAAACAAGATGGGGAAGTGTGGGGGATGATCAGCAACAGAGAAGCAAAACCCCCCTGGAATAAAAAAACAACAGAAAATGAAGACAAAAAAAACCCCCCACAGATAGGCTGAGAGAGTTGGGGTTGTTCAGCCTGGATCAGAAAAGGCTTCAGGAAAACCTCAGAGCCCCTTCCAGTGCCTAAAGGGGCTCCAAGAGAGTTGGAGAGGGACTTGGGACAAGGGTTTGGAGTGACAAGAAAAGGGGGAATGGCTTCCTCCTTTCTCCTGACAGAGGGCAGGTTTAGAAAAAATATTGAGAAGAAATTGTTCCCTGGGAGGGTGGGGAGGCCCTGGCACAGGGTGCCCAGAGAAGCTGTGGCTGCCCCTGGATCCCTGCAAGTGTCCAAGGCCAGGTTGGACGGGGCTTGGAGCAACCTGGGCTAGTGGAAGGTGTCCTTGCCCATGGCAGGGGGTGGCACTGGATCATCTTTAAGGTCCCTTCCAACCCAAACCACTCTGGGATTCTGTGCAGAACCAATAATTGTTGCTCACTGAACACAGGAGGGTTTTGCCTGAGAGAGCCCCTGCCAGGCCCAGCCTGCACAGCCCTGAGGAGGGGAGAGAACTGCTGGGATGGGGAGAGACCAAGCCCCAGCTCCATCTTCAATTCCATATTACTGGATGAAATACTCCTCTAGATGAAAACCCTTGTTCTGGAAAGAGGTTCCCAGCAAAGCCCTGGTGTCACCCCCAGCTGTCAGTCCAGTTGACACCATCCCCTTGTGGAGAAGAGCAAAAGCACGGCCATTGCCATGAAGGGCAGCAAGTTTTGGCCCCAGGAAGGAGCCTGTGCATGCCCCTGAGGGCTGGGAAGCGACAAAAGCAGCAGCTGTGCTCGTGGGAGCTCCCAACAGCAGAGCTGGAGTATCCCCTGCTGCCATCGACCACAGGACACGAGAGCATCCCCACCCCACCCGTGGGAAGGGTGTCACGGCTCTCCCTCCCTCCTGAGCTGCTTTTGGCATCAGTATCTCCATGGAACTGCTTAAAGAGGAACTTCAGACTGAATAGAAAATAAAAGGGAAGGAAATACAGCTGCACCAGCAGCCCCAGACACGCCGGCAGCCTCTGGCTCAGGAAGGGCACCGGCCACGCTCCCGTCTGCTCCAGAGCCCGGGGCAGACACAACCTCCCACCTCCAACACTCCTAAATTAGAAGTTTGCACCAGATGCTGCCTGACATCCCACAGATTCACCCAGCCCAGCACATCCCCGGGGCTCAGCTGGGGCCAGACTCCTCCAGAGGCAGCTCTGGGTGCTCCAAGCCAAGCTCCAGAATAAAGGTTGTTGGTTGTTTTTTTGGTTTTTTAAAAATAAACCTCCAGGAATAAGGAGCAGATCACTTGTTAGGGGGAAGAAAGCGAAGCTCCTGATGGCCTGGTTGGGGGTATGGAGCAGCAGGATGTGCACTTGGAGCTGAGGAACTCCTCTTGGCTCGAGGAGAGGAGCTGCTGTTTATATGGTGGGAGCTGGACGAGACGAGCTCCTTACTTGGCTGCGCCACCGCCGGCTACCTACCACCCTCTGCCTCGGGAAGGGCTTGGATGAGGGCCACAGCCTTCACTTCAGCCTCTCTGCAGGCACTGAGAAGCCCATTCTCCCTGCACCCTGCCCAGGACACACACAGATAAATGCATTCCATGAGGGATGCTCAACCAGGGCAGCTCAAGGGACTCACCCAGGGACGAGGGAGATGGGAGGCTCAGCATTCACCCTCTGATACCCAGCAAAGAGGGGAAGGATGGAAACTTTCTCCCATTTCTCCCCAGACTTGGCCCAGGCTCCAGCCCCGTGGTGGCTGCACGCATCCAGAGGTGCTGACTTCCCAGGAATGCAGAGGAAGGCAGCAGCATCCAACAGGCTCCAGGCGGGATGCAGGAGTGTGACAGACCCACTGAGGGCACAGGGGGAGGAGTGAAGGCCCCCTCCCAGGACACAGTGGCCAAACACCCACCCCTGGCAGTGCCATGACCGGGCACTGCTCTGGCCCTGGCTCCTCTGACCACCCCCATCTGCTCATCCACCAGAACCACAGACCCCCTGGCCAGCAAACTGCTGTGGTGGCCACCTCCAGGGGGGTGAGGTGAGGTGCAGGACACCCCTAACATGTCCCCAAACACATGGTGCTTCCAGCACAGTTGGCTGAAGACTCACCAAATTTTTCAAAACTACTAAAGAAACTCCCTGCAAAAACCAGATAAAAGATCCATAGATTTCTCTTCCCTTGTTTCTCCAGCACCATTCCCAGTATTACTTCCCCAAGCAGTGCTCCAGAGCAGGATCCCAAATTTCACCAAACCCAAGCACATCCACACCACAGGGGGCAGCCCTTGGTGTCCCACAGCTTTGTTTGTTAATTGAAATGATATTTCCCATGAAAATCCCCCCTGGGTATCCTTTGCCTCATGCCCAGCACTCCCAGACCAGGCATTACTGGGGTAAATGGGGCTGTTACTGCAGAACCCAAGTCTGGATTTGGGGGGAGGAAAGGGAAAGGCTCAATCTCCCCACTCCCATCTCAGCACCATCCTGCAAACATGGAAAGTCCCATTTCCATCCCAGTTCCTGTGACATCACGAGGAGCAGTGCAGGACTGAGCAGTGGGATGGGGATGGTGCTGGAAAACACCCTGTGCCCCCTGCAAAGAGCCAACCCTGCACTCCTGGGCTAAGCAGTGCTCCCAGGAATCTGCAAGGCAATCCACTAATCATTTTCTAATCCTTAATTAACTAAAGATGGGTCCTTTAAGAACAAGAGCATCTGTGTGGCTCTTTTGGGCTCCGAGCAATCTTAGGAATGACAAAAATGTCGATGCTCCGCGGGCTCCGCACGGTTCAAATTAATTAAAATCCTGCTCCTCGGCTGCACGTGAGGAACCAAATCCTACAAATTGCTTAAACAACCTTGGAGAAAGGCTGGGTGGGGATGGGCTGGAGTGGGTGGGTGGGTGGGAGGGCACTGCTTCCACTCCCACCAGAGATCCATCCACACTGGTGGAGCTGAGCAGGGCACAGTGATCCCCTGGGCAATGCTGGGACCTCCAGCAGAGCTGGGCAAAACCCTTCCCTTCCTGCTCCGAGCACCCACCGAGGCACCGGGATCAGAGTCTCCCGTGATGGATTTATCAGCTGGAAAAGATGCTTTAGCAGGCAGGAATTATACCCCTCAGCAGACATTTGCTTTGATCTGGGGGCAAAAAGTTTCCCTGGAAAACACTTAAGGAAGAGGGAATGCAGCAGAGGGAATGCAGCAGAGTGCCTCTGCCCTGCAGGGAAAGGTGCAAAATCCAGCCAGGAATAAAGCCAGGGAGAGAAAAACCTGCAACGTGGCTTTAACCATCACCAGGACCTCACGCCTGAAAACGCCTCCGCACGTGCCCACCAGGAGCACCTTCCCATGGGAAACCTCCCAGGGCCCCCACACCAGCAGGGTGGCTTTGGGGGAAGGGGACAGCTTTGCACTGAAGGTTAAAATAAATCTCTTTTGCTTTTCACTCTTGTCACTCTTGCGCAAGAACCATCCCTGGCCCCGCTGCCGCTTCCCGGCTGCTGCTGCAGGCGCCAGCGAGGTCCCCGCTGTCCCCTGCCCCCTGCCAGGCTCTGAGCAGCAAAGCCACCACCTCTGTTCCCCTTTCCTGCTCCCAAATAATCCAAAGAAGACCGAGTTATAATTTCTCGGGGCTGCATTTGCCGTGCAACAATCTATTTCCATCAGAAAGGGGAAAACGGGGAGGAGGGAAATTCCCGCAAGGGCTGCTCTGTCTGTTGTAAATTCTTCCCGGGTCCCTTTTGTCCCCTCCCTCGATGCAAAGCCCACACAGCAGGTCCCACACTGGGCACTGGACAGGTGGGAAGATGATCCAGCACCAAATCCCGGCATCCACACAGGGACCTTGCCCTGCCTGCAGCCACGTCAGGACAGGAGGTGCTGCCTCGGTTTCCCCGGGATGGGCCCGCGGTGCCCACACGATGCTGCAGAGACGGGGCAGTGGGAGGTGATATCCCAGCAAGGAGCCCCAAACCTCCTGCCAAAAGAACCACTCCAGCTTTCCTGGTGGAGGAGTTTTTTCCCCAGAGGCAGGAGTTTGGCACCAACCCCTCGAGGAAGCAAGAGCTCCCCAGGGGAAGCAGCGCTGCCCGGCCGGGCCGGACACTGCCGGCGGTGCCCTTGCAAACAAGGGACTCTTGGGACCACTCTATCCCCATCCCAAAATCCCAGTGAGGATCCTTCCCGAGCTGCAAACCCAGCCTGGTGCACTGGATGTGGTACTTCCACTGGTGCCATCCCTGACCCCTTCACTCACTGGGGCCGAGCCAGGGCTGATGGTGGGGGGAGCAGCCAAAAGTGAAGATGGGGATGGGGAGGGGGACGAGCTGAGGGTGCTCAGCACCAGCAAGGCACGAGTGACTTGGCCCCGTGGCTGGAGGCCTCTGAAAGCCGCCTTGTTCCTCTCCCAGCCCCTGCACGGGGTCGGTTCTCCCATCTCACCTCCAGGACAGAGGTGCCTCTGTCCTCGGGATCGCCAGACCTGGATCCCACCGACATTTTTTAGGATGAAACAGCCAGAACCGCCCCTTAGAGGTAGCAAAGCCCTGCTGAAATCAAGCAGCCCCCTTAAAACCCACAGAAGGAGGAATTCACGGCCCTCAAGTAAATTATGGGGAGGTTTAACAGGAATTCAGCTGCGGGAAGTCGACGGCTCCTCCAAGCACCTCGGGGGATGGGGGTCTCCTCATCACCTCCTCCTTTCTCCACCTCCCAGACCAGCAGTTTCTCCTCTGATCCCAGGACAGATCCCTCGCCTGGCATGGGATTGCTGCCCACCGGCACCGTGTCCATGACCCCCCTCGTTTTCCCCTCGGGATGCTCCAGCCCCAGGCGCTGCGGGACTGGGGGGAGAGGGGAAAGGGAGGGCAAGGGGGGAGGAGAGGAGCAGTGCCCTCCTGTGCTGCCGCTTCCAAATCTGCTTTGGATTTGCTAAATGTGCTCTAATAAAATAGGCCAAGGGTTTACTGTGGTTATTTTCAGGCAGAAGTAGCCAATTCTGCTGCCTTTTTTTGCATTTTTAAAAGTTTTCTCAGTAGGGCCGAAATAATTCAAGGAAGCCCCAAAAGCAGCTCCTTGCTTCAGGGCTAGACTATCCCGGGATAAAAAGTGTCTCAAATGGCAATTCCAGGGGCAGTCCCAAGGAGCCTCCGGTGTCTGGTTCACGGTGTCTTCAGAAGGTTAAAAAAAAAAAAAATACAACCCGTTGACTTTAGCGTGAGAAGTTACAAAAAGAAAAGTTTGGAAAAACGCACTCGGGCCCCGGGGGGGGGCACTTTTCCATAGGATTAACACGTCGGGAGAGGGGAGGGGGTCAGGATGGGAGAGGGAGGAGACCTCCAACAAACCCCTTCGGCCCCTTCCCGACCTCCCGCTCCGCGAACAGCCCTCCCCGGGGAGACAAAGGGCCGGAGCGGGGCTGGGGGTCGGCCGAGCCCTCCCCGGACCCCTCCCGCGGCCGCGGAAGCGTTTCCGCGGGGCTCGGCGGGCGCCGAGCGCGGGGAGTTTTACACACTCGGAGCGATAAAAAGCGAGCGAAATAACGCGGCGAGAAAAACAAACGCGGCGCGGCCGGAGCGGAGAAAACAAAACGCGGCGGAACGAACGGCGAGCGGAGGGGGATGGAGCAAAACGAACCGTGGCAGGAGCAAATAAAACATCCCGCGAGGAAACAAACCGGAGCGATTCCACCGGCGATGGAGCGAGGCGAACCCCCCCCCCCACCCCATCCCCGCCCTGCGCGCCCCCGCCGGGGTCCCGCCGCCCCCCGCCCGGCCGGGGGGGTCCCCCCAGCCCTCCCCACCCTTTTTCCCCCCGGGAACGGAGCTCGGGGGGTGCGGAGGGAGGGGAGCGCGGTCCCACCTGGGTGCGCAGCGCCGAGCACCAGCTGGAGGCCGAGGAGGCAGCAGAGGGGGGCGCGGAGGGGGGGGCGCGGGGGGGGGCAGAGGGGCCGCGGTCCCGCCGAGCCGCGCCCCATCCCCATCCCTGCCCGCTCCGCTCGGGCCGCGCCGCTCCTGCCGGGCCGGGGGCGGGGAGGGGACCGGGGGATGGGGGAGGAGGAGGAGGAGGAGGAGGAGGAGGAGGAGGAGGGACGCGAGCGGGAGAGGGAGGGGAGGATGGAGGGGGGGGAAAAAGTTAAAGAAAATAAAATAAGCGTGCGCGGCCGGGCTCAGACACTGCGTCAGCGGGGCCCGGCCCACGGCGGGACCGGGGGGCGGCGGCCGGGGGGGTGCCGGGACAGGGGGGGCTCCGCCCGCGGCAGCGCGTCCGGAGGGCGGGGGGTCCGGGGGTGAAGCTGCGGGAGTGGGAAAAGCGGTGCCCAGCCTGGCCGGGGCATCCCTGCAGACCCTCGGGAAGGGTGGTGGGGTCCGGGGCTGAAGGTGGGGTCCGGGGGTGAAGCTGGGGGGTTGCCCAGCCTGGCCAGGGCATCCCTGCAGGCCCCCGAGGAGGGCGGGAGCGTTTGAGGGTGAAACGCGGGGGGTGGCAAAAGCAGAGCCCAGACTGACCGGTGCCAGTCCCCTGGGGAGGGCGAGGGGGTTTGGGGATGGAGGGGGACCCGGGCATGAAGTGTGGGAGTGGCAGGAGCGGTGCCCAGCCTGGCCGGGGCATCCCTGCAGCCCCTCGGGGATGGGCTGGCTCCCTCCGCAGAGCGCCCACGCGGCTCCCTCCGCATCCCGGGTGGTCCCGATGCCCCGGGACAAGTGAGAGGGAGCGTGGGAGATCCCCGCGGTGCCTCCAGCCCCGCAGTGTGGGACCCCACCTCCGCCGGGAAAAACAGCCAAGGGCTGTTGTGAGCTCCCACCACACGCCCTCCCTTGCACCACTGGGTGCCCGGCAGAGTTATCTCATCCCAAGCCCAGCCGGATCCTCCTCCTTCCATCCCTGTGGCACAGAGCTGGGCAGCTCCCGGCTCAGCCGGGGATGAGGACGCTGAGGCCGGACACAGCTCATTGCACCTCCCACCACCCGGCCCGGCCCTCCAGCCGTGGGGTGCAGGGCTCCAGCTTCCCAGTGCTCTGCTGAGGGCACGGGATGAAGTGCAACCGCGGGATCCAACGCAGATATATCCCACATCCAGGAGCTGAGTATAAAAGGCTTTTTTAAAAAAGTTTTTAATAAGTTTTAAACTTTTATTTTCACACCTCCACTTCAGCAGGGCTGCCCAGGCCCCCAAAAGCCACCCAAGGAAGGCAGTATACGTGGAAAACACTGGAAAATGGTGTATTTCTGGCTTTCTACATCCACAGGGCTGCACATTTCTATGCAAGGCGCCCCCACTGCAACGGGAGCTGTGCGGGCACCACAGATTCCTGCTGTGGGGTTTCTTTGGTGCTAAAACCCATTTGCACCTTAAATCCACCAGCACAGACCACCACAGCTGCTCACACCTTCCCCAGGTCTGGCTGGAGGTAACAGGTCACCCCGAGGCACCTGCAGGAGGTTCAACATTGCAGCTTGCTTGAATCAAATAAAAGCCCCAAATCCCTGAAAGCTGCCAGGAGAGGATTCCCACGGGGCAGCCAGGCACTGCTCAGCTGGGTATCCCCCTGCCCAGCTGCCAGGGAGCCAGATCTCCTCCATTTCTGGAGCCACCAAGAAAGCTTTGAGGGGAGAGGTGGGAACACTCGTGGCACAACACAAAGGCTTCATTTGGGTGATGTTCACAGTGCCCATCCTTGTGGGAGCACCCCTGAGCGTGCAGGAGCCTCACCAGCTCCTTGAGCGTCCCGGGATTTGAGCAGTGCAGGGAAGGGGATGTCAGACCTCAGCACACAGGCTCTGCCATACAAGTCCAGGGGAGATGGTGCTTTTAATGAGGCCAAGCTCCCTCGAGCAGGGAGCAGGATCTGGCCCTGAGAGTGCACAACACAGGGGACACGTGTGAGCCGGGCACCGGTTGTTTGGCCATTCTTAGGAAAATAAATGAACCCGTTGTTTCCCAGCAAGGCAGGAAGGACCTGCAGGCCAGTGCCAGGATGGGCTTTGGGGATGTAAATCCTCGGGGGGGGGGGCAATTAAGCACATCAGCATCTGGGCTGTTGGGTTTTTTTTAAGGCAAGGGATTATTTTTTAATTGTGGCAGCGCTGGGAGAAGGGCCCCGCTGGCCTCCACGGCTGGATACGCACCAGGAACTGCCACGGGGAGCAAACACGGCCTGGAGGAGAGGAGGGAATCGCCCAGGTCCTCACTCCCATCCCTAAACCTTGGAGACCACTCCGGGGGGTGCCACCAGGGGTGCCATCAGGACATGATGGAGCTGTGATGTCTCACGAGTGGGACCCTCTGTTCATCCCGGACAAACCTTTCCCAGGAGTTGAATCCCATCCAAAGGAGGGGACACAGCAGAGTCAAAAGGCTGTGTGTCCCGTGGAGCATCACAGCTTCCTGGCCTGGTTTATCCCGTGTCTTGGAGGCCCCTATGCTGCTTGTGATTAGAAGATAATTAGCACTTCTTAATAATTAATTCCTTCAGTGCAGGCCAAAGGCTCCTCACCCGCTCTCCTCCTAATCCGGTTTAGTACCAGTTGAGTTGCTACTCGTCGGAGTGGATCGGGAGGAAATGCATTTTTCCCTTCCCCTGGGACGTTTCCAAGCTGTCTGACCCCTCTGGCCCTGAGGAGTTGCTGCCAGACGAGGGGATGTGGCCCGTGCAGGGGAGGGCCAACGCTCTCGGGAGAGCTCCTCGCACTGAGAGATGGATGGCAGGGACAGGCTCATCCCAGGATTACCCAGAATTTGGGACACTCACTGGCAGTGGCTGATTCCTGCAGTCGGACCATCTGTATCTGCCTCTTAGTTGGAAAAATAAAAAGCTGTTTTTTTGGCCAAAGCAAAACACAGCATGGGGAGGGGTCACAGTGGAGGGGCTGCAGTGGGACAGGGTGAAACAGCACCGGCTCCAAGGAGAGTCACCCTGCACAAGGACTTGGAAAATGATTCCAGACATGGATCTGTGCCACTTGCCCAACTTTGGCTGGAGGTCTGGCCTGGTCAGGAGCACTGGGAGGAACCAGGGTCAGTCTGGATGCTCAGCAGGCTGGAAAATGTGTCACCAACACACTGTGGGACCCAGCCATGGGGGTGGGGAAGGACCCCCAGATCTGGAGCTGGGCTGCTCAGTGGCAGCGAGGCCCCTGGGAGTTATTGAGTTTGGGGCTGACACGGGGCACATTTGGTGTTTGCTTGTGCCAGAGGCATTAGAGGACAGGATTTGGGGACCTGTGGACCACAAGAGCAGTGTCTATAGCTGCCAGATGCTCCAAAGGAAGGGTCTGACCACCCTACCAGCCACCTCTGAGGACTGGCAGGTCCAAAGGGTCTATTTTAGAGCCTGGGGAGGGCATGGGGGTACATTGTATGACCAGAGAGGCTGCATGTCCTGCTCAGTTGTGCCCTTCCAAGGGTATTCCCTCCATCCCACCGCTCTCCACGGGACTGGGGGCTCCAGGAGAGCAAAGCTCTGTGGGCAGAGGGGCTCTGGTGGTGCCAGGGGGCTTGGCTTTGCTGTGCCAGTTACAGCCGGGGACCAGCAGCACCTGCCAGGCTGTGCCTTGAGCTCAGCCCCGAGCTCAGCCCCGAGCTCAGCCCAGTGTCTGCAGTGCCTCGGCCTCATCCTGGCCCCAAACGGGCCGGGCTGGGCCAAGATCAACACCCACCTGGCAGGCGCCGTGCGCTGAGGTCACTGCCTGGGGAAAGAGGCCGACTTGGCGTCCGCTGCCTCCTTCTCCCCCGCGCCGGCAGCGGCAGCAGGGAACGGGAACGGCCACGTCGCTCTCCCAGACAGGCAGGAACAGCCCAGCTTCCCCCCCAGGCCTGTGCCAGGCTCTGCATCGAGGGCACAGGGTGGTCAGCAGCCCCCGGCTGGGTTTGGTGGGGACCCCTCCTGGGGCCATGGCAAAGGACTCATCCCCAGAGTTTGTATTTGCACCCTTCCCTCTGAGGCCAAGCCTTGGCACACCGGGCGGGGGCTCAGCAACTGCACAGCCTCAGGGTGTTGGTGGCCATGGGGTGACCGTCGAGGCTCCCGAGGGTTCGGTTTTCCCAGGAGGGTTCGGTGCCGGGAGAGGGGTCTCGGTGCTGGCGGCCGGGGCTCCACCGAGCAGGGGGTGTCAGGGAGAGCTCCTCGCCTGAGAGCTGACAGGGTTTAGGATCAGCCCCGGCTCCGCTCGACGCTCAGCTGCGGGTAGAGGGATCCCGGCCAAAATGAAGGGCCGTTTCCCTGCCTCCAACCCAAGTGTCCCCTCAGCTGTTGCAAGGAGCAGACGGGGCTTTGCCGGGGTCGGTCAGCCCCAGCCCCCCCGGCCCCCTCCCCAGCTCCACGGGCTCCCAGCACTGGGAAGGGGGTCCCTTTGCGGGCGCCCCACGCTGCAGCTCTCGGAGCTCTTCGCTGCTCCCTCTTCTGCAGCCCTGAAAAGTCAGGCAAGTTCAAGCTGCAAAATAATTTATTAAAACCAGATGTGCTCGCTCAGAGCTGCCATGAGGAATTTCAGGGCGCTCCAGCGCTGGGAGGGCCAGCGCCGAGATCCTGCCCTTCCGCCGCGGGGGCGAGACGGGGCCGGGGGCTGCCCGGGGAGCAGCGCTGCCCTCCCAGCCCGCTGCCTCTCCTCCCTGCCCGGCCTCCCCAGGGCTCCTGGAAAGGGGCAGTGAGGAATTCCAGCCATTTACGAGAAATTTGCCTTTTAGAAAAACACTTTCTCTGCATGACTCAAGAGCAAATCAGCAGAGCCGGGGCTGCGGAGCGGGGAGGGAAGGCAGCTGGAGAGCGGCGGAGGACAGCACATCCCGAACGGCATCTTCCTCCTGCTGGAAGCTGGGATGGGACCAGGGAGCAGAGATCTCACCCTGCTCCCTGGCCCTTTCCAGCAGGAGCAGAGTGGTGCTTCATTTCCAACTCTGCCGCTGCCTTACCTCATAGCCACGGGCACGGCCCTTCCACCTCCATCCCTCACCAGTTCCTTTAGCCTGGAGGGGCTTTGGCACCAAGCCCAGCTGCTCTCCTGGGTTTGGGTGGGAGCGGGTGGATTTTTAGGATTAGCAGGAGCTGGGATGAGCCAGTGCTGAACAAAGCAGGTTTTGAGCCCTGCCCCTGGTGCAGAGCTGGGCCAGACCAAGGGCTATCCCACAGCCCCGGCCAGCACCCGCTCGTGGCTCCCACACAGCAGAGCCCTCGGTCGAGAGAGGACAGGGCCGAGCACAGCTCTGGGTTTATTCTTCCCGTGAATTCAAACCAGAGCCAAGCACCTTCTAACCTTGCTGCTGGAGTTCCCCGGGGCTGCCCAAGTGGGAATGGGAGATCCGGACTGCACATGAGGCCAAATCTCCTTGTCTTGCCTCTACTGGTCCCTGAAGCATCCCTGCATTTTTAGCTTCATCCCTGCACTTTCAGCTCCCTTCCTGCGTTTTTAGCTCCATCCCTATGTTTTTAACTCCATGAGGACCATGGCACCCATCTGCCCCATCCCTGCAGCCCAAGCAGCAGAGGATGGATGTGAGAGCAGCTCCCTGCTAGCCCTGCCTGGGGGCTGGTGAGGCTCATCCCACACTGGCAGTGCACATGGTGGATAACCTCTATTTCCAGGCTTTCCCGGATCAGCTCAAAGCACTGAGCCTCCCCTGCGCTGGTGGTGAGCAATGGAGCGATTGAAACACGAGGAGAAGGATGGAGGAGGAGAAGGATGGAGGAGGAGAAGGGCTGCAGAGACCCATCGCAGGGTGAGCTGCGGGCCGGGAGCACAGAGGAGCAGGGAGGAGCAGGGAGGAGCAGGGAGGAGCAGGGAGGAGCAGGGAGGAGCACCCGGAGCTGGCAGCTCCGCACCGACAGCACGCGCCGGCAGCTCCTCCCGGCTTCACCCCCCCCCAGCCATTCCATGGAACGGGAGCACGGCTGAGCCCCGCTCCCAGCACACACAATAGAGCCCTTGTGGCCCAGAGCCCGTTCCCGGGTGTGAACGTGGCGAGGGGAGGCTGAGCTGCCCCGTGTTTGCTTGGCCTCTCATCCCCACCCAGGGTGATCCATGGCCGGGGGCACCCGGCTGCCCTCCAGGGCAGGGAGGAGCAGAGACCATGGGCACAGCCATGGAAAATCAGTGTCTCCGTGTAAAGATTCGTCTGCATTTGGTAGGAAAGGCAGCTCTGGGCTGGGAGTCAGGGCTGTGCTGGGTCCTGCTCCCACATACTCCAAAGTCTTCTCTCCCCCTCCCCTGCTGGGAAGGTTTAAGTCAGAGGCTGTTTGAGCCAAGCTCGTGTAGCACCCAGAAAACAACATCCTCCAGCAGCAAACCCCAGGGAGACCCTGGCAGCGGTAGCAAACCTCAGGTTGAGGGTTTGCCAGGTCACAAAATAAACTGGGACTGGCCCATCTGGCAGAGGGAAACTCATTTATGCTGCGACTCCCAGCCATGAATATCAGAGGCAAAGCATCCAGCGAGGCAAAGGCAGCCCCTGGGCGAGTCTTACTCCTGCTGGGGTCCATCTGAGAGTGTCCCTGCTCCAGGTACACCCCACACACGTGTGGGCACCTGGCCTGACCACCACAGGATGCTGCTGCTGCTGCTCCAGGCGCTGCCAAAACCTCCCCTGGCCCAAATCTGTGTCGCATCATCAGAACTGGCACAGGGGGCTGAAAAATAATCAACTGCAGCAGCAGGGAGGGGGCTGAACTCGCTGGGTGTTGGGTTTCACTGGCACTCAAAGAGTTTGACTTCAGGCACAGTCAGGGTGACATCAGGTTTGTGGAGAAGCTGCTCACTAAAGGGACCAGCTCTGGGGCAGGTACAGCCTGGGGGATGCCAAGGGATATCCTGATCAGCAGCCCCACACGGCTGCAGAGGAGCTGGATGTACAAACTGGTCCGTGCTCCCCCCTGATCAGCCCAGATACGAGCAGACTCAACATCTTCAGCTGCCAAGGTCCTTTTTCATTTTCTATTGTGTGTTTTTGTAAAGCTTGACAAGGCTCAGCCCTGAGAAATTCAGGGCCAAGTTTCATCACTGCTCAGCGTGGTTACTGTGGGTGACTGAGGGGAGATTTGGGTGCCTGTGGGCTGGGGAGTGGCCAGAGGGTTGTGAGCCACAGAATTTCATCAACAGACACAAAAAAGGTGTTTTTTGTGTGCTCAACATATATAGCTTCTAAAGGCAGCTGCTGTCCTACAGAAAATGAGGGAAAACCCACCTCAGATTTCAATCTTGATGTTCCAGGACAAAATCAATGCCAGGAATTAACTGACTTGGTAATTTTCAGCCATTCCCCCTCTGATGCAGAGATCTCACTGCTGTGAGTGGTTGGATTCACCTTTCCTCCATCCTTCTCATCCTGTCCCGTGTCACCTCCTCACAGCCACTGCAAGAGAGCTCGTGCCAACACCAAGAGCAGCAAAACAGTAAAAGCCAAGCAAATGAGTTTCTTAAAACTTATTTTAATATCCATGTCTCATCTGTTGGGTAGAGCCAAAACAGTCTGGCCTGGTTTAAGTTACAAATTCTTCATACACTTTAAGTAAATGAACAGTGTGGCAATAGGGTCTGTTATTGGAAGTGAAACCCATATTAACAAGGGAGGTGTCGCAGCCAGAATTCTACCAGGGTTCTTCACTGCGCTGTCCCCAGGCCCCTGGATGGTGTCACACAGCAGGATAAATGCTTCTGACACAAAACTAATCACACCCACAGAGATGCACACACTGTATGGCCAAGAAACAACGGGACCAGGATAGAAAAAAACCCTCCTAGAATTCTCCCCGATGTGGACAGACACCAAACCATCGGTTTCGGCAAATGGGATGAAGCACCAACCCTGATTTCTCCTGGACAGAGGCTGAATAAACATGTCAAAGCTGCTTGCTGAACAGTTAACTCCTGGCTTAGAGCAGCAGGGAGGGAAAGGGCTAAGAAAGGATGGCTGAAGATTTAAAGATGCAGTATTTCTGTTCTTTTGTTTAAAACACTACAGTTTAGAGACCACCTTAATGCAGCTGTGAGGGAATAAATCCACTTAAAAGCCCCAGTCACTACAAAAGCAGTAAGAAAAACCAAAGTGGCAGAGTTCTCCACTTCCCTGGCCTGTTGTTTAATTCCAACAGACTGCTCCATGTTCCAGTTCCTGATCAGGTTTAAGCCCAGCACCTGCAGTTGATGGCCCATGGTAAGGCAGACAAGTGGCAGTTCTCTCTCAAAGTCTGTGACAGAGAACAGCACTTGCCAGGAGATGCCACTGGGGCACAGAGCCCCCCCAAACAGCCCATGTGCTGCCAGAGCTGTGGGTACCACCCTGGAGGTGCCCCACAGAGGCTCCCCCACCCCACGGTGGTCTGGGGGTCGGGGAGTCACACAGGGGGGTTTGGTTTTTAACCAGACCCTGAGTCACAGCAGTGCAGTGCTCAGCTCCCTCCCGAGGCAAACCCTGCTCCCCAACACTGCATCTTTAAATAGCCCTGGCCAAGAGCTCCTGCCACATGTCAGGAGCGCTCCAACCTGGCTGCCACATGTTGCAGTGCTGCACTTCTCCTGTTTTCGGTTTTCCTTCAACGCGGGGGGAAAGGGAGCAGAGTGGGGATGGGAGGCTCCTGTGTCACAGCAGGCAGATCCAGCTGAAGGTGCCAGACCCCTCCAGGCAGATTACAGGAGGGAGAGAAAAATAATAATTAGGGTGTTTGCTCCCTTCAAGAGCATTATCTCTTCCCTTCCCATCTGGAATCGGATGCAGCAACGGCAGCGAGTGCGGCGAGTCTGAAAAGGAAAGTGTTAAGGGAGGGAGGAAGCTTGGCTGCCAAGTCACCAACAGAGAGGGGCAGACAAGCCTTCAGCTTGGGAATGTTCTAACAGGAACCAGGTCAGCACAGAGCACAGATCACACCTGTGACACCTGAGCGCTCCCATCCCTTCCTGCCCGTCAGCCCCGATCAGGCTCAGGGCTCGGGGAGCAGCCGGGGTGTGTCCAAAACCAGAAATAAATTAACGAGGAGCAACCGTTGGGAGAGTCATGAGGCAGCAGCTGAAACCTTGTGGCAGCCTGAGCTGTGATCCACTCCCAGCACAGATCCACGCAGGCCTGTTCTCCCAGGGCTTCACCGCCCTCCTGAGAAGGTGAGTTATTCCTAAGAGGCTGCCCCAAGGGAGCAGGGGAGCTGCACCAGCTGCAGAACGGCCACTGCCACCAACCTGCTAATACGGGTTTCACTTGGAGACCAGAAAACTGTTTTCTTCCAAAAAATTGTTATTTTTAAAAAATTGAAATTAATTAGGGGTAAAACACTAACTCTAGTGCCATGAACAGGCAGGATCAACTTTTTTCCCCTCCAAAGGGCAAAGAGTCATATACCATCCCCAGCTGAACCTTGGTGCTTCGAGCTTTTCAGGAGATGTTACCTAAACTTTATTAAAAGAAAAAGAACAATGTTTAAATATCAACACTGGACTAGCCCAGTCTTTTTTTCCAAAGTCCACATTCTTCATATGAAGCACACACGGCGTCCTGGATTCCCCAAGGCTGCATGTTCAGAAGTTCACAGTACATGGAACCATGTCTTTTTGTATTTTTTTTTTTTTTTCTTGAGTTTCCTCTCCTTGCTCAGAGCAGCCACCCTTTTGTGGTCACTGACTGCACAAACCTCAAGCCATCTCCTATCCACGTGGCTTGGCCTAAGATGCCAAAGGTTTCCTTGATGAGAGTTGATGTCGTCATGCTCTATGGATGGAAAAAAGCAAGAGAAAAAAAAGCACCTGGTACAGGTTTCTTGAGACCCTTGCGGATTCCTCTGTTCCAAAGCTGTTTCTGAAAGTCTTGGTTTTTATTTTTTTTTTTTTTTTTTGCCGGTTTCTCGAGCAGTTTTTGGCCTATTGCTCTGTCTCAGTTTGAAGAGCTGTTGTTGGATGATCCGGAGGTGGATGCGATGGCAGCTCCAGCTGGGCTGCTCGTGGAGACGGATTTGCGGATGTGAGGCAGCAAGTAGGGATCACAGGCCAGCTGCTGGACATCTATCCGATCCTCCTTCCGGTAGGCCAGACACCGCCTGATGAACGCCTGCAGCACCCCAGGGCAAGGCAAGCATTAGTGGTTTAGGACACAAACAGGAAGCTTTTGGCTCTTTGGGAGCAGGGCCAGAGGGACACCCCAGCGCCGAAATTCCGTCCCCAGACACGGCCCAGCTCCGGCACCACCAAAGCTCAGCCTCTGCCGGGGCAAAGGGGGAGCAGAGGCCACGGGGTTCAACCCTCAGCCTGAAACTACAGCAATCGTGGAATGCTTTGGGTTGGAAGGGTTGGAAAGATCATGTGGTTGCAACCCCCTGCCATGGAATCCCAGGATGGTTTGGGCTGGAAGGGATCTTAAAGCCCATCTCATTCCTGCCATGAGCACCTTCCACTAGCCCCGTCCAAGCCTGGCCTGGCCTGGCCTGGCCTGGCCTGGCCTGGTTGCTCCAAGCCCCGTCCAACCTGGCCTTGGACACCTCCAGGGATGGGGCATGCAAAGCCACTGATCCTTGTGCAAGAGGCGAGCCTTAAACACAGAATTCCAGCTGATTGTAGGGAAATCAAGAGGATGGAACTGCCTGTCCCAATCACTGACTGACCCACAAGCAGATTTACCTTTGCTTCTGGTGTGACTACTGGCTTTGGAGGGAACTGCACCTCGGTGGCTTTCAGGATTGTGTTCTCCTGCAGAATATCTTGTTGTGACTGGTTGTGACCGAAGGGCTACCAAAACAAAACAAAACAGTTGTTAAAGGTTGGTGACAGCCCTTAAAAGCCCCGTAACACCACTGTTCATCATCACCCGACATCAGTATTTTCCAGGCAAGCAGCCCACAACTGCTGAGAAGGTGCTGCAGATTCCAGCCAGAGGAGCAGGACCTGCTGCTCCCACACTTCACTGAACACGAGGGATCAAGCTGGAATGTGTCTGGAGTGTCTCTGGCTCGGCCTGGAGGGATCTCCACCTGCTTGCAGACCTTGCAGGTCTGTTATAGCATGTGTCATCCATCTGAGCTGATGCAGATCCACCCACTCCAGCCTCTGCTGGGCTGGTTCCCCGTGCCTGACTGACAGTTCTGAGCAGCACAGACTGTGTCAGCCCTGGCTTTCACAACACTTGGTTACCAAGGACTCCTGGAAACAAGAGCCCATGGAATCTTTTTCCTTCTGCAGCCGATCTCTGCTGTTGTCACAAACCAAATTACCTCTTCTCGTGAAAAATCATCTTTTCCTGACCCACACTCTTCCCTCCCAAAAGCCACCCTAAAAACTTGCAGAATGGGTCTTTGTACTTATTTTTCCCCCCTAAAGACTTGCAGCCATCAAGCCCAACAAAGACTCAGGGCATTGAAAATGTTACAAAACAAGACCAGGCCACAGTGCCCATCCACAATGGTCTCAGTGGGAACATGCCCAGTGGAAAGAGATGTTGTGCAGAATGTCTTTTCTGAGGGAAGTGCCACACAGCAAAACACAGCCTAGTGCCTTCTCCCCACTTCCATTAGCATGGACTCTGCCTTGGAACTGATGGCAAGGAGACAAGGTGGAAGCACCTAAGTCTGGGGAGAAGGAAGCAGAAGCCAGGGCTGCTCCCAAAAGGTTTGGGAAACACCACTAAGAAAGGAGTTAAATGCCTTCTTACCTTTCTGCCATAGAGACACTGATAGAAGATGACTCCCACTGACCAGACATCAACTTTATTTGAAATCTTTGGAGGTTCCTTCCCAACCACAAAACATTCTGGTGGCAAATACCTGATTAGAAGCAAGTGACAACACGTTATAAGCAGCAGCTCCAAGTACTTTTGATAATTTTTTTTTTCAGAAAGGAAGGAACAAGCTTCTGTGATGAGATACTGGTTTGGGATTCAAGGGACCCCATTTCATTCCTGTGGATCTCTGGGCCAAGATCACCAATGCCTACTCTCCTCCTGGGAACAGTGATCCCAAGGACCCTCCAGACACTGGTGTTCTGAGCTAGCAGCACACTCAGTTTCTTTTCACCAGAGCACGTAAAACAACTCCATTTTCCTTTATCTTCAGAACTGGTATTTGTTGTTGAAAGGCCTTGGCCAACAATCCCACAATGGAAGCACGCAGCCAAAATACATATTTCTAGAAATACAAGCCCAGATGCCACGTCCCAGTTAAGAGACACTCAGGGTACAGTCAGTGTCATTTTTAGGAACAGAACAAGACTGTACAGCACGAGATGCCCCAGCAAATGTTCTGTACAGCCGTTGCCCGTGGTGACAGTCAGCAGCTCGGGGGACATCTCAGAGTCACCCCCAGTGGCACTCACTGAGGGGCTGCTCTCAGCCACTGACACTTGGCACTGAGGATAAAGGAGTGCTGAAAACATCTTTCACATGACACTGAAATGAAGCCCTGGCTATAGACAGCACCGTGAGATTTACATTTTTTTTTGAGAGCTAACTATGGGTTTTCACCCCTTTGTTTCAGGGGAATAACTCTTTCCATCTCCCTGATGTACCTCAATTTGCAAACAGGTGTAGTATTCTCCTCGTCCTTGTTTAAGCTGTGAGGCAGAGCCACTCTGGACCGTGAAAGAGCAGCCAAGCCCCACTCCAGAGCTCTCAATCTCAGCAGCATATGCAGCTTTTCACCAGCCCTTTGGATCCAAGCTGGTTTTTGAACACTAACCCACTGAACAGCGAAAAGCTGCCAGCCTCAAAAGGAGTTGTGTGACAACAAGAGCAGTTTCCAGGGTCTCAAACCTCCAGTGTCTCAAGCTGTCACAGCCAATGGCAGCACACACAGAGCTGACACAGATCCAAAGCTGTTTATAAACTGTTCTTGATCTTCACTTGCAAGAGCCCCGGGCGACACTTACCAGTAAGTACCAGCCCCCTGCGATGTCAGTTCCATGCCATCGACAGAGTTGTAGCTGTCATCATCCATGATCTTGGAAAGTCCAAAATCTGTGATTTTTATCTCTCCACATGCAGTACCATTGACTAGAAGAATGTTACCTAGAGAGGGGACACAAACAGCCTTTAGGTTACGCATCTAGCAAGGAAACAAGAAGAATAAAATCGCGCTGAGTTCTGGCTCTGCACGAGGACAAAGGGCCTACGCTGTGAGCTGCAGCAGCCTGGGGTGATGTTTTAACTCTCAAAACCCCAAGTCCAGAGACAAGTCTGCTCCCATCAAGCACTAGAACTGATCTGCCCATCCCTGAATGACCCAGTGGCCTGATCTTCCTTGGAGCCTCCAGATCCTGAGCCCTGTTAACCAGCGGGCTTGATGCCCAGGCTGTTCTGACCCTTCCCAAAGGTCCTGTTGGAAGGGCAGGTCAAAAAGGAGGATTAAGGAGAGAAGTGCACACACAGTTCTGACTCATCCTGCCCAGAAGTTCTGACTTGCCCTGGCCTCTCAACAAGCCAGAAACTCTCCTTCTTGGCAGTGCTCCCCAGCGACTTTCTAAGCTCAAAAAGGACAATTACTGCTTAGGCAAGAGTCTTTCACAAATCCATCAAAGATCAAGGAGTCAGATCATCAGTGTTCTTCTCCAAGCCTACAATAAAGCAGCAGAACTGTGCGTGGTGGCAGTGGATGAATCACAGCTTTGCACAGCTGCAGGCACAGCTCAGACACCCGGGAAGAGGCGGGGAGGGAGCGGGGTCAGGAGAACCAGTGCAACAGCACCACCTCCTGTACACATTCCTCGGGCTGATGCAACAAACCACATCACTCAGCAGTTACACAATGCTGATGAAGTGCCACCAGGACAGGGAGAGGAGCCAGGGATAACTGCCCAAAGACATGGATGAATTTACTGGACTAGCAAAAAAGTCATGTCACCAACACGCACCACTCCAAACAGAGCATTTCCATTTCCCTCCCGTGATTCTGCCCAGTGGTAAAGGAAAATCTACAGCAAATATTTGGGGAGGATCTTCTCCCTGGCAGATGTAACTGAGTGAATTCAAAGGCAGAGCTGAGCAGTCTCACTGTGTGTCCTCAGCTTTGGGAGCTGCCCCGCGATACAAAAACCTGAATATTTCCATATCAACTCCTGCCATCAAAATTTTCAGCCAGATGATTCCAGAAAGAAGAAGCCAGAAGAATGGGAACATGAAGCACACTAGTAATTGTGGGAACCTTTATGAAGCAATAACAGAAGCTCTCAACAGCAAAATACAAGCAGGACATTAAGAAAACAAACACAGACACTCGGTGGTTCAAGGGCTCGTTCTGAACAAGGAAGCTCCTTTTTCTGAAATGTTACACTTCCTTGTTTTATGTTGCAATTCTGGGAGACAATACCCTTTCCACAGCATGTCCTATGCATTTGTTTTTTTTTTTCTTGTTGCAAGCTAGTTTTCCCAGACAGCCCTGTCTCCATTTGCTGTCTGACCAAAGGAAGCTCCCCCACGTTACCTGCAACCCATTACCTTTTGTTACCTCCTCAGGCACCTCAGCACAGCATACCTGGTTTAAGGTCATAGTGTATGATGGGAGGTTTGATTTCATTTAAGTACTTTAAAGCATTCACAATCTGCATGATAATGGATCGTGCCTCTTTCTCTGACATGAGCTTGTGCTGCTTCAGGTAGAAGTCCAGATCATTCCCCTCACAGTATTCTAACACTGTACAAAACCTGCAAGCAAAACAGCAGTTGTTGTAATTAAGGCACCTGAGAGGAACCAGAACACTTTGTTATGGCTTGTCTGTAACTCACCAATTTGGTCAATATATTAAATTAAGAGTCTGCCAGCCTATTAATTCTTTTCTAAAAATAAGCTCCCAGGAGCACAGGCCTCGATGCTCAACAGTACAAAGGTCAGAGATCCCCCATTAAAGCCCCAGAAGCTAAAAGCTGTATGAGCTGGGGTGTTTGCCCAGGCCAAAGAATAGGATTTACCAGTAAAGCACCACATCTGACATAACACAACAGGCTGGTTTGGGAGCTGGAAAACCAGTGTATGTTGAAAGTACACCTCAGATATCTCTAACATTGGTGGGGACATTCTCTGGAGCTTTCTGGGAAGTTTTAAATACTCTGTCTGTAGTGAAGAGGCCAAAGCAAGGGAAAGGACAACACAACTCACGAGTCAGTATCCAGCGAGAAGTAGTCGTAGAGTTTAACTATTCGAGGGTGATCCAGTTCTTTGTGAATTCTGTACTCTCTACACGCATGTCTGAAAGCAGCAAAGTCTGAGCATTAGTCATACAAGTGACTTAATTCTTAGTTCTGCAGATAGTGAACCCAGACACACCACCCAGCATCAGCTTCAGTGGAACTCATCACGCTGCTCAGCCTCAGAAAAGGCAAGGGAAGGAGGAGCTGCACAGAACAGCTCTTGGGAACCACAGAACCCCAGTGCAGCTCCAGGGCTGGCAGTGCTACAAAATAACTCATCTTGATTAATGGGACTGCTTGCCAAAATAGAATAACCTCATAAAATCCTTAAGGGATCCAAGATGGCTGAATGCAAAAATCAGCAAGTTCTAGAAAAATTCCATGATGCTCAACAGCCCAACTTCCAGGCTTCAAATTCAGCTTAGTTTGTCACCAGTGACTTGTTAGGGATTTAAGATCACAGCTTTATCTGGGAAGCTCTGAGGAGAAGGCTTGGCTGCCACTCTGGAGAGCTTATCTAACCCATGGCATTAGGGAGCAAGAGCTACCAACAGCAAAAGCCTTCCAGTAAAGAATTTCTTCCTAATATCCCATCTAAACCGTCTCTCCTCCAGTGGGAAGCCATTCCCCCTTGTCCTTCACTCCAGGCCCTGTAAATAGTCTCTCTCCATCTGTCTTGTAGCCCCTTCAGGCACTGGAAGGGGGTCACTCTGGAGCCTTCTCTGCAGGCTGAACAGTCCCAACTCTCTCAGCCTTTCCTCCCAGCAGAGCTGCTCCATCCCTCAAACCATCGCTCCAACAGCTCCATGTCCTTCCTGTGCTGGGACCCCAGGGCTGGAGGCAGCTCTGAGAGAGGCAGAGGGGCAGAATTCTCTCCTCGATTTGCTGCCCACACTGTTTTGGTTGCCCAGAGAAGCTGTGGCTGCCTCTGGATCCCTGGAAGTGTCCAAGGCCAGGTTGGACAGCGCTTGAAGCAACCTGGGCTGGTGGAAGGTGTCCCTGCCCATGGCAAGGGGTGGAATGAGATGGTCTTTAAGGTCCCTGCCAACCCTAATCATTCCATGATTCTACATCCTCACCTCTGTGAAAGGATCCATCATTCTGGGAAGCAAAGGGAAGGGGGAGGCTTTCAGGGAGAACCATGGAGGTGTGTACCTGGAAGATGGGCAGGAACAACTGTGCCCCACAAAACAGCTTCAGCATTTCAGAGAGGAGAAGCCACTTTAACACTTCCCTCACAGAGCACTGGTGCTTTGAAACCTGGTGCCAGAGGGCTGATACAAAACTCTGTGTGTGTTTGTGGGCACATTTAAAACATTTCTAATCTGACCATAACTTCTGCAAGCAGCTACTGGGCTTTTGAAATGTGGCAAACACAGGAAAAAATTGGCAGACACTGGATAACCAAATGCAGGAGGAGTTTGGAACCATGGCTGGCTGCTTTACAGACCCACTTACTTGTGATAGTTTTCTTTCTTCTCATCTCTCCAGTTTTTATTTAACTGGTGTATTTTCACAGCTACGTATCTCTGTTCTGTTAAATCAAATGCCTGCAGAGAGAAGAGCTGAGAATCAGTGGGAATCCCAGCTTCAAGTTAACACTGCAAAAGCAGACAAGCTCTAACAACCCAATATCCCCACCCAGGAAATCAGCATTATGACATAGTGAGGGAAAAGCAAACCCACATTTTGAGGTAATTAGTTTCACTAATGAAACCAAGCAACTCTGAAAACAATTGAATATTCTGGGCTTTGATCTGACCTTCCCCATGGAATCTAATTCATGCTGCATTTATTCTGACATTTTACCACCAGAGCTACAAAGGGACCAGAAAGGCCAAATTAGCAAAATATAGACAGTTATTATATTGGGAAAGACCCTGCCATTATCCCCCCAAGTCCCCAACTCATTTTCTACACATGGTTAAAAAAAAAACCACAAACAAACCCCAAAATACAGAGGATTTTTCAATACTTTGTTTCACACTGGTAGCTCAGCTCTCCAACTTGGAGCATAATGTTTCAGCATATTTAGAAGCTGGAGAATTTAATGACAGAACTGTGTGATTTTGTGCTGCATTTTCCCCTCCACTTTTTTTACTATTTAAACAGTCCTTAAAGAATGGGCCTCTGGAATTGTGCTCTTGGAAAAATGCAGAAATCTTTTACCCTGTCTGAGAGCAGCAACAGCTAATAATTCACAGGACAGGGCAAAATGCTATTGTAAGCAAACAAGGATACTCTGTGTTCATCTCAAAAGTTGACTACTTAATTCCTAGTGCTTAATGGATTGGCCAAGACCCTGGAGAAGAAGGGCCAAGCATGTCTTTGTTTTAATAACAGAGTTACAACTCTTAAGAGCAGTCAGGTATGAAGCATTCATACCCTCCTGCTTTCATCTGTGGTGCCAAAACTTTCTGCTTAGTCAGCAAAGCCTCCAAAGAACAGCTCAGAGAACTCACACTCAGCTCACACTCTCTTCTTCCCCCCCTGAGCAGTCTGGTACCTTAGTTTAGGTACCTATTGCTGCCCTCCATCAAAATAATAAAGCACTGTGAAGTTTCCAATATTTGCATTGGCATAATTATTTTCATCCCAGCCAAATTCAACATGAATTCAAGACTACTGAGAGCAGATGGGGAGTACTGAGGACTGGAATGGCTCTAAGCACAACAGTCAAAGAGCAAGCACTTAAAGTATCACAGGTCTTGGCTGTCAGGAGTGCTGACACACAAGGAATCCTCAGTTCTAAGGAAGTCCCAAAACTACACACACACACCCCCAGTCTGCTACTTCAGAGTGTAAAATGAAGGCACAAGAAACAAAGCCTTCTACCCCCAGGAAATGCAGGCTTTGCTCTTATTACTGCAGCTATTTTCTCTTCTTTGCAGAGATGTTCAGACTTGCTGTGCCATCTCAGATGTTTGTGTGCAGCACCTGGAGAAACGAGTGCTTTGCTTCTCTGTCCTGACAAAACTTGAAGACTTGGTGCCACATTTTCTTGACACACGTTTGCAGGAAATTTGGCCTTCTGAGGACAAGGGCAGCACCCGAAAATCTCAGTTCTGCTGCCTAATGCAAGCCAGATGCACCAGGAGCTTTGTCCTCCCTTCTTCCCGCCACAACCACGCACAGAATTGAGAAAACAAGTGGAGAAATTCTGCTTCCTACAGTATTTTCCCTGCACATTCAGATTCCCCCCCCAGATTGCCATTTCAAATTTACCTTATATACTTCACTGAAGCCACCTCTACCCAGAAGATGTAGCAACAAATATCTATCATTTAGCGTTGGATGATCTTTAAATCTGGTGAGAAAGACATGGTTTGAGAACACTGACAGAGATAAATCACAGCTACTGCACAGCTGAGAAAAAACATTCTTACTCTCAGACAGAAAACTACTAATGACTTGACAGATTTGATACTATTTTATCACTCTGCACTGATGAAAGACTATATAATGGTACCTTGATGTACTTGGAAGCCTTCAAGTTATATCACTGTGCCACCCCCCAGCCAAGTGACCGTTGAGTTGTAACATCAAATTAAAAAAGATTGTCAAGAGAACAAATAAAAATTGCTTTAAGTTCTTACTGTGAATTATCTTCATTGTGTATCCTTTTCAATTCCCTGATGTGTAGATTCCTAACCCTCTCTAGCCGTTCCAGCTCCGCCTGGATCTCTGCTTCTTCCTGCTCAAGGGAAAACCAAAAGGAAAACACGACACTGGGTGAGATACTGCAGGTAGCACTTGGAAACACAAATGTAATTCCACTTCCCAAGAGGTTACTGGCAAAAAAACTTGTCTGGGAGATCAGAGAGATGGTCAGAGTCAATTAAGAGTCAGGTGGAAGGTGACGGGAATGAAAACTGACTGGCCAGTTCTGTTCACACCTACACAGACAGGAGCTCACATCTCTTTACACCTCCTTATTTTTCACATTTTAACATTTTCTGTAATTAAGAAGCCTTGTTCTCTGATCCTGCTCCTTCCCTAAGCGTTGTGCAGCTGTTTCTGTAGGAATTTCAATTCTGTTGGGACAAGAGAAAGATGACAGCGCTCAGAAGTAAGGGCAGGGATGTCATGATGCCACGTGGGGATGGGGCAGTATCCAGACAGGATGGGAAATGTGAGAGAACAACATTGTGTCCCTATTAGTAGTGGCAGTGCCAGAACAGGTCAGAACATTCCTCAGTGCCATGGGGAAGTTCTGACAACTGTTTATCCAGTGGGAAGTTCAGGTGCCCTCAAACACGACACGAGAATTGCCATCCCTGTGGCCAGGGCTGCAAACCTCAAGGAAAACGTGTCCCTTGAGCAGAATGGTTTGTGTGTGTGACTCAAGGGACATCGTTACCCATCGGTCTTGTGACTCTGCTCCTTCCCTTTCCAACTTGTTCTATTTTTAGACACAAAGAATGAGCCGGTTTCCAAAAGTGGAGAAGGATAAGCTCAGCTTCAGACAATGCCACGATCCCAGCACATTACTTCATTTGCCATTAAGGTCCATTTCCCAAGGGATTCCTCCATTCCAGGGTGGCAGTGCCACATGCCAGCAGAGATGGACCTGCAGTTAATCCCCTGGAGCCATGTGGAAGCTGTGGAGCCCTGCCCAGATCCCTTCTCTTTGTTCACAGGTCAATAAAGCACAATGGGCACAGTGCCAGCAGATTCCATGTGTGCAGTAACTTTCCCTTCCACTGAAAATACCAAGGAGTACAGAGGCATTAATGAGGCTTTGAATGCAACCTGTGTGTCAAGGTTACAGGAAAAAAAAAATAAATGTAGAGCTCAGGCACCACCTGAGAAAAGAAGGGGCACATTTGTCCACTTCCTCTTTGTTTCATTTGGAAAAGAAAACTCCTTGGCCTTAGCAGAGATCACACCTAACCAGGAAATGGCAGAAGACATCTATCTTTTTTCCTTCAGAATTGCATCTGTTGCAGTGTCCCAGAAAACTTATTTATAGGTCACTGCAATCACTTTCAAGGTAACCAACAGCTTATCTAAATATAACCTCAGCTGCAGGTACAGTTCCTACTGAAGCCAAGGTATTTGAGAACAAATGGGCATTGCAGCTGCCTAAACAGGACTGGTTTGCAACAGCCCAGGAGATTTTATTGGACTGATAACGCTGGTTACTCAATATTGCAAAGAATTGGAAAAGCTGCATTTTGTTGTTGTGTTCTCCTGATTTCCTTCCCTTGGTCCATTCCTTCCTGTTCCCCCACGCTGGACACGTTCAGAGCCCAGCACCAGGCAGGTCACAGTGACAGATGTCTCAAAAGAGTGGAACTCTCTGCATGAAATCCTAACTGTAAGGACAGAGAAATCTATTTATTGAAGCAAAGAACATCTTTCCTGAATACCACTGCCCTGGAAAAAAATTATTACAAAATCCTGGCTGTCCCTTTCAAGCAACAAAAACATCTCATCAAACAAAGAGTGGTGACCTCTACAGAGAAATGCTCTTGTTCACAGAACACTGCATCAAAAAGCCTTTGTTGCAGTCAGTTCTTACCTTTTTAAGATGACCTAGTCTGAGTTTGAAGATTTCTTCCTGTTCATGATACTCTGCTAATGTTAACCTGCACAAAGGAGAAAGATCCAACACATTAGGGTTCAACAAAATGAACACACGTCACCAGTGGGAGTGACAAATACCCAGAGGACATCAACAGCCAGCACAAAATTCTGTAGATAAACTCTGCAATCCATATTTTTTAATACTCAATCTACAGGAGAACTAAAGCTTAAAATCTCAACACATTAATTTCAAATCCAAGTCCCCAACAACACCTGTCTAGGTTAGGGACTGACTTTTAACAAAGATGGCTAAACCAGAATTTAAATATGGCACACTGAAGCACAAGTATTCCACAGCCTATTTTTCCATGTACAGTTTCATTTACTGACTCATTTTTCAAAGTTTCCTTTGTAATAAAAGCTGGATAATTCAATCCAGCTACTCCCTCTGGGACCAGCAGCACACCTGGCCACAGAGCCACTGCAAACAGAGCAATGACCTGGGATTCAGAGCTTTTTCCTGTTGCAGGTCCTGCCAGGTGGCTTCCAGGGAAATCCTGGGAAATTTACTGTATCTTGGACCTCACATGTAGTTGGGAGAAGCAATGGGAGAAGGGGAATAATCCCCATTTTATGGATAGTAAATGATGTGCAAAATTTCCACCCCAGATGGTTGCTCAAGAAAGTTTTATGCTTTCAATATCTTTTATACAAAGGGGTTGGAGTAACCTGGGCTAGTGGAAGGTGTCCCTGCCCATGGCAGGGGGTGGCACTGGATGAGCTTTAAGGTCCCTTCCAGCCCAACCCATTCCATGATTCTATTCTATAAGCCCATGTAGGACAGAGGCAAAGCTCAGCCTTACACTGAAACAGTGACAGACCCCATCACTTGTGAAGTTCAGTGCCATGCTGAGCTCTTCAAGGTTAGAAAGTCAATCAGTACATTAATTGTCTCACTACTACCAACAAGGAGCTTGGTAAAAGCATCACATGTGAACACAGGGCTATGAAGCCCATATCAACTGCATCTATTTATTCTGTAAACAAGATCTGCATGTGACAGTGTATAAATATCTTTTTTTGAACCTAAACTGAGTTCAAAAGACATCCCAGGAGGATTCCTGCAAGAGCAGTTGTGCTCTGCACAGTACTTCACACAAAGCTCCACGAGGCCTCCACAACATCAATGCCACAACTAATTTCAAGAGGGGGGACCAAGTCCTTCCTCTGTGCAGGCTGGGGGACCTTGAGAGGAGAGAATATTCAGCTGATCAACCACCTTGAAATGCCCCAACTTCCCTCCTCTGTTGATGATGCAGAGGGTCCACATGGCTGAAACCATGTGGAAAGCATCGTTAGCTGATAAATTTAACGCAAAACTCACGAGCCAAGTTCCCTTTGAAGGAATCTCGACCATAAGGAGCTGCTTATTACAAATTAAAGATATGTATAAAACACAGCCAGCACCATAAATGTTCACATGTTGTCCCATTTCTTATAAAAGTGTGCTGAGGGCCAAGGAGTTGGATTTGATGATTCTTGTGGGTCCCTTCCAACTGAGGATATTCTGTGATTCTAATTCACACACCACACCCTCCCCCTGACAGCCTGGATTTTAATCAGATTCAGCCAATCTAAAAGACCATCCCAAAAGTTTAGGTCTTTCTGTGATCCTTTGGTTGCTGTTGCTGTATAAGGGAATAAAGAGACAATTGAATAAACCAGCAACAGGCTTTGCACATATTCTTGTGCCCAAATGCTAAACAGCACCAGTCTCCTCATTAAGGCAGAGATGTAATTAGTACCACCAGATGTAACGAGCACCACCAGGCCAACACTGCCCAAAATAGCTGCCTGTTACAGCAACCATTACAAAAATCACGGGGGTCTGAGACAAACACTGCCCTGTTTCACACAAACACGCTGAAAATACACCACCTCTAGTAGAGCTTTAGGCTGCCCAAGCTGCCCTAATGAATGTCAGACAAGCCCAGCAGATTATTCTTCCTGAATGAAAATCCTTTTCTCATTCACAGCCAGAAACTTATTTTGGGACAGCACATGTTTAAATTTGCATCACAGGACCTTCCTCTCCTTTTTAAGACACAGCAACAGCCACGAACCAAAGAGGAGCCAAAAATCAAAAAGGAATTTGGCTGTCTGCTTCTCATTCAACTTTTAGGAACATTTATATTTAAATTGCCCAAAAGTCAGCCTCTGTGTAAGAGTTACACAGAAAAAGCCTCCCTCCAAAAGTCAGAAAATGTTATTTCTGATACACAATGGTCCAACAAATGCACTCACAGGGTAATTAATGATTAAGCAAGTAGTCAGTCAGTCCAGTTGCTACAGCTGACTTGCAAAAACGATGTTTTCAGAAGCTACAACACTCCACATGAACCACATCCATACCCTGGCAAGCACTTTTTATCAAGCACTCCACAAGAAGCTCTTCTAAGCCACAAGTATAAAACCCTAAAATGATAAAACCCCAAAGTGAAGAATGATAAACCAGCAAGAACCAGAGAAAAAGACCTGGTAGCACAAAAGGCTTCCCAGCAGAGTCTGGCAAAGCTGGGTGAGGTCACAACCTCAGCACAGGCAGAAGCTCACTCAGTATCACAGACACGACCATTCCCATCAAGACCTGTCCTGCCACATCTCCAGAATAATTCACACCACAGGTGCACCAGTCTGCTGGGGAAAAACATCCCCACAAACATGGGGAAAGCTCATCCCACCCCTCAGAAGTCAAAGTTTACCACAATGAACAGCAACACTTCAAAATATCCCTGCACTGCCATTCCACTGGCTGCTCCCACCTCAACCCTTGCAATGCAGAAGGACAACTTGAAAGTTTTATTTAGTCCTTTTCAAGCTCACTTGGCCAGAATGAGGGGTAAATGACTCCAATCAAGTTAGTTCTTTGCCCTCCAATATAACCCACCTCATCTGCAGGCACCTGGATGCCATCTGGGGGCACTGCCCTGGTTGCTGAGGGCACCCTGAACATGAGGATTCCCCCAGTGCCATCTCTGCTGTGCCTGCACAAGGCAGTGGGAGCTGTTGCTTCATGTGCCCTTTTAAAGATCCAGGCCAAGAATTCAAAGGGCTTCAGGAACTTGGAGGTCAAATCAAGCCCAGGAGATTTAATAGTGCAAAATGAAAAGTGTCACTGAGAGTTATGGTATTGCCCACAGCAAGGAAATGGGGTCTGTAAAGGGAACTGATAGAATGGAGGGGTAAGTCTCTGACTAATGTATTTCCAACTCATAAAAAGTTCCAAAAAATAATGGTTTAAATTTCTTGTGAGACCCAGCTTTACTCTCTAAGAATATAAAGACTCTTGGAACATCAGTAACTTCAAAAGAGGTAGGGGAAAAAAAGTCTTTCTTCTTACAGAGTAGCACTTCCACTACCTTTCCATTTCCCCAACTCAGGTATGTGTGAAAGACTGCTCTGGGGACACAGGCCAGTGCTCAGTGCTCTGTCTCTACAGAGAGCATCTGATTTCTTCAGCATCCCAAATTCATTGTTTGAAAATTCCAACTCACAATTCTCCCCAGAAAGTCCATAGAAATCAAGGCTTTTCAAGGTGTATAATTTTGTTTTCCTTACAAAAAGTGCACCACGTGTCCTACCCTGATACTGATATCAATTGTGAACTTGCAACACTTAAGTCAGACCCCACTTTCCAAATACTGAAAAAGCTACTGCATTCAAAAGAAATAAAGTTAAGCTCATATACAAAGTCTGGACTCAGCAATGATCCTTGTTTTACTCCAATGAAAACTATTCAGACCCGCAGCCAGATGTTGCTGAGTGCCAGGCTAATTCCACAATACTCATTTGTGCATGGAGCGAAGCCTGGAGGCAAGGGCAAGATTCCATTTCCCAGGAGATATTCCATGCTCTCTAACCAAAGCCTGTGGCTTTGCAGTGCCCCACAGAAGGCCCTGGATGGAACCTACGTTTCATTTTCTGCCCCGTTGGTCTTGTTCTTGCGCTGCTTCTGCTCGTTGCTGGCAGGGGGGGTCTGTCCCATGGCCGGGGGCTTCCTCTTTGCCAACATTTTTCGTTGTCTTTCTATTTCTTCCCGCTGGGAATTTATCCTTTCCTGTTGCCTGGAAAGCAGAGAGCAGAAAAAAAAAAAAACAACAAAAAACAACCATGAAGGGTGTGCACTTGGTTGTCTTCAGCATCTGCTCTCACCGGATCGGAGCGAGGAATCCCAAACGGGTTGGACTCGGAAGATTGGAAACGAAATATTTTCGTACAGAAAAGGGGGATGTGCCAAACGTGATGAGTCAGATTTTTAAAAGGTGTTTTTACAGAAAAGGGGATTCTTTTCCTGGCTCACAGAAACCTTGCAGTGAGTGAAAGGTTTTATTCATGCAGAGGATATCCAAAACCAAGGAGTCGCTGCCCTCACGGAAACCCAGGATCCATGGTAAGTCACTAACTTTCCACATACTTTTTCCTAGAAGGCTCTGTTCTGAATCTCAAGATTTTCCTGTTAAAACTGTTCCTGAAGGCTGGTACTGCCTGACAAAGTATCTTTATACTTCAAAGGTACAGTTAAACTACCCTAAGTTCTCTAAAATATAACCAACACCATTCCCGATTTCACTAAGAAACAGCCTCCCCTCCGAGATAAAAAGACTATCTGGAAACATTTTGAAGTGATAAAAGCACTCTTGAAATTCAAGTCTAAATGACTTAAGCATTTACATACTTAATTCCCTTTTAAGAAGACACTGCAGGTAAGTATTCCAAAAGCATTTCCTCCATGTCTTACAGCACAAACTAAGCAAGAATTATAAAGTCCTTAATCTGTGCCTAACAAGAGCTGCACCTCCCTATCAGACTACAGAGAAGAGATGTGATTTTAAAGGATCACACACAGCTCTCTCTAATGCAATTAATTTGCCAAGTCCTACTTAAAGGTCTAGGCCAGGTGGGAATTGACTGGATATTTCCATTAACATCCTGCATAAAAGGGTCTCTGATCTTCATTTCCAGGTTTCTGCAGCCCCTTTGATCACTGTTACCAGAAGGCAGAAAAAGTTAAATAGTATGGATTTTCTCTTTTAAGCTTCTCTACTTTCTACTTTCAAGGAAAAAAAAAAGCAAGCTAATTAGCCTTCCCTGACTAATGTATGCAAGTATGCAAATCAAACTGATTGACTCATAATATAGGTGAGATTTTGGTCCACCCTAAGCACAGCAGTCACAGAATCAACGAGGTTGGAAAAGACCTCTGAGATCATCCAGTCCAACCTTTGACCCACACCACCACCTTGTCATCCAGAGCATGGCACTGATGCCACATCCAGTCTCTTCTTAAACACCTCCAGGGATGGTGACTCCACCACCTCCCATTCCAATGCCAATCACTCTCTCTGTAAAGACCTTCTTCCCAATGTCCAACCTAAACCTCCCCTGGCACAGCTGAAGACTGAGCCCTTTTGTCCTACTGCTGGTTCCTGGGAGAAGAGACTGCCCCCCACCTGGCTACACCCTCCTGTCAGGGAGTTGTAGAGAGTGGGTGCACTGAGGATTCCCAACAGGGCTTTCCAACCCACTCCAACCATTTCAGTCCAGTTCAAGTCTCTGGAGCTTTCAGTGGAAACGTATTTCCCCCTTCAGGGTGAAATCATTCCCCATTGTCAGTAGCTCCTGTCTGATCCTTCCATGCATCACTCACACCATTCTCACACTGACATGCAAGGCATCACACACAACTGCTTGCTTTTGACATTTCTGCCTGTGAAGTTAAAGAAAGTCCTGTTTGTCCTCACTTGATGAGGTTCTGGAAGGCGTAGCCGTCTGTCCACTGCTCGGTGAAGGACGCGCCGTGCCGCACCGTGGTGAAGTGCCCCAGCCTCAGCCTGTCCTGCATGCTCTTATCCCTGCAGGCCATCTTCTCCTGCTTGGACTGCAAACAAAACCCAGCACATGTGAAAATACAAGCCATAAATTAGCAGCTAAAGAGCTGTGCCCTGTTTTAAATCACCACCAATTCTTAGCGCTTTCTATTGTTTCGGTTCTGCTTATCTGAAATGCAGCTGATCATTGAGCAGGTTACTGCTGGTGCTTCACAGGGGTTTGACAAGTATTTGTTCACCTCCTTCCTGGTATTTCAGCCTCACTTTTCCCTCCTGATTATTCCCTGGGCAGCTCACCCATCCTAGGATCAGTTGAAATCAGTCTGGCAGCAGGATTAAAGCTGCCCCTTTGTGCCAGTAGCTTAGCTAGACCACAGGCCTGGCTCTGATCAGGCCCTTATTGACTCCATCAGGTGATGGAGAAAGAAAATACACCTTGGATCACTTAAGAGTATGATACAGTGATCAGCCAGCTCAGTCCTAGACTTGTACCATGCCCAGACATGACACAACCTCAGTTAGGTCACCAACATGCATAAACACTGGTGGTGGTGTCTGTCACAGAGGGTTTTGGTGGTTTCTGTACAGAGTGTTTCTGGGAAGTGAGAACAAATTTCCAAGGCCTGAGACAAGAACAGCAAAGTTTCAGCGAGACAGGATTAAAGATGAGCCTGGGAAGCTCCCCACTGGAGCCCCAAGTACCTCTCTGAAAGCCAGGCCTACTTAACACCTTGCCCAGAGTCACAAATCCTCCCAGAGAGGGGAGTCCCAGTCAGCCAAGAACAATCAGCTCTGTGACAAAAGCAACTCAAACAGACTGCACGTACCAGCCAGCACCCGGGTGGTTTTGCCCATCCAGTGCCCACAAACAATAGGTGTAATTGGCCAACAGGTGAAAGAGCAATCAAAACCCCCACTGTTTAGCCATCAGGAAAGCTGGAAACCTTTCAACACTGAGCAGGCTGGACACTGGTAAACAGCAGCCTGGCACTGGCCCCAGTGTCTTTAATGTGTTGTTTTCAGTGTTACACAAAGCAACGATCTCCAGCTTCGCCCCGTGGAAGAAGGAAAGGTCTAAATCACCTGCCCGTGTCCCAGAGCAGATCTGCAGTCCCACTGCACAAGGGGACACTGCTCTGGCACTGCCAGGGCTGCACAGGGTTGCTTTTAAAGTGCATGAGTCTCCAAATCAAGCAATGCCTGCTGCATTTAGAGCTCTATTGCACTCAAGCAAGAGATCACTGCGACTGTGAAAAGTAACCAAATCCCAACATTCTGAACCATTGCAGTCTTTGGATTATGTTCTCGTTTGCAGAGAAATAATTCAAGGCAGAATTCCAGTTGTCTTTTATCACCACAGCGAGAGGAGGAGGTTTTTACTGTTCAGATGTTTCCAAGGATGTGAAGTGTGCCTGCAGAGATGTCCCCTGCTCACCTTTTCTATAAGAAGCTTCTTGCTCATCGTTACACATCGATTCAACCGCTCCTTGTACTTCTCCAGCATCTTCTGCTGCTCATCAATCTGCCTCCTCAAATCACAGTTGGCCTAAAAGTGAACAGAGAACAAAGCCTGTGACTTTAAACCACTGAGAAGAGCCAAACTAAGCATCACCTAGGCAGAAGTTTCTCCAGTTAGCTCTAGGGAGCAGATTAAAGTCAGCAAACCAGCAGGATAAGGAAAAAAGGAACAGGTTCCTCTTGGCAAAACATCCAAGACAAACTTAAATTTTTAACTCACTCACATCTGAACACCCCTCTAGAACAGGTAAGTTCTATCATCCTGCTTTACAGGTAAGGAACTAAGGTACAGACTAACACAAGGAAAAGGATTTTTTAAAAAATTCTTTTAAACATTTAAGACCTTGCCCCAGCTACCAAGTCTCAAAATAGCTTAGTCATTCCTGGACTATCCTTCCTCTTTAGCCACAATACTGGCAGAGGAAAAGGATGGGGGAACTCCCTTTGCACTTTCAGTGAAATTCTTGTTTAAATCACTATCCATGAGCCCCTCTACACAGACTGCTGCCAGCAGCAGCTGCTGTGTAACAGCACAGAGCACAATTGGATCTGCAGCCATTTGCATTGAGAGAAACTTAAATTTGACCATCTCCCTTCCAACCAATTGTCTGGCTTCTGATAAACAGTAAATGGTAAAAATAATAATAATAATGATTTAAAAAAAAATCTATTTCCTGCTTCACAGATTATTTTGTTTCAGATGCTGAGACCACACACACACACACAGAGCCTTCCCTCTACTCCCTTTAATGTGCTTTCTAATGCTTTTTGACACTTCACAAGAGCTGCCTCTCCAGCTGATGAAAGGCACATCAATTAGAACTTCTCCATTAAGACAAGATCCTTGATTTAAAGGTATTTATCTTTTACTGAAGAATACCAATGGGTTAAGAGTTTTACTCTTTTGGTTTGACCAAAAGATGTTCTCCTCATCTCTCCACACATCACTGACTCTCATGAACGAGCATTTCAGAACACAACTCCCCAGGTACTGAGAGGCTGCTGCACATGCTGCTGAACAAAAGCCACAGTCACTGCTTGTGGATTCAAGCAGGCCCAAACACAAGTGTCTACACAAGCCAGACAATTATCCTGCACTTGGATTTGTTTTACCTTGCAAGTGTGTTGGTTCTACAGCTGGTGTACAAAATCCTGCTCTGCAGCCTGGCTGGCACAAGCATTCCAGGTAACTTTAAATAGCAGCTTTTAGAAGAGTTGTCCCACTTAAAATACTTACTCTTAATAAGTCATCTATCCTCCCCTCCTTCTTCTCCAAGTCAGAGTTCTTACTGTTTTCTAGTGCAGATATTTTTTCCATTGTGAGGTCGGACTGTAGGGAAAAATCACCATAAACCATGTTTAAGACAAACAGGGAATGTTTCAGACAGTCAGCACATAACATCCCAGTGGAACCCCCTCTGGTCTGAACAGCTGGGTCTAAGAAGGACTGATCCCCTGCATCCTTGCAGTCAGGGGAAGAATTTTCTCCATTATTCACTTTGTTTTTGCATGGGGGGCTCCTCCAGCACAGCAGGGGCAGTCAGCCAGCACAGAGCTGCTCTGGAGAACACAAACTGGGAACTCTGCACAGGCTACAATATCCTGTGTCCTGCAAATTTTAGCTTTACAGTTGAGCTCTGCCCACTCCTTGGTGGTCTCTGTGCAGGAGAGCTTGTATAGGGAAAAGGCTTAAGACAAACCCCACCAAATCCCAGCCCTCAGCTGGAATATCACGTTTATGAGATCTTTGATGGGCACAGACAACCACCTGCAGACAGAGACAGCACCTGTGGGTTCTAAAGTGGTCTTGACAGAAAACACAAGTCTTCATTTTAAAACACAGATGGACAGCAGGAATATTGAGCACAAGCTTTTGTTTCTGACAAATTGTTGTATTAGTGCCCACTGGGGACAGGAGCTTTACAGTTCTCGAGTGAAACCTATTTGGAAAGTTTTATGGGGTGCAGCACATCTCCAATACCTTCACCAGTGAAATGAGACTTAAACCCAGCAACAGAAGACATATACTATATTCTTTTAGTGTTCCAAACTCAGCACTCTGATGAAAGGATGGGGAAGGAAAGGGGAAGGAGCTGGTATGTACATGAACACAGCATCTAAAATAGCCAAGTGAACACAGAGGAAACTCTCTCCCTGACTGCCCACACACATTTCACACTTATGGCTAGCAGGCACCTATCCTGGTTCTGAGAAGAGTTAGCAGAGACTTAACCTGTGGAATTGTTACATAACTGTTCTTCAAATTCCAGGCTTGCCTGGAAGCTCACACCATGGAGCAAGAGACAAACTTGGCTGACTGTTGCCTCTCTACACATGCCCAGTAGGGGAAAGCTCAAAGAGAACACCTGCCAGCACTGCTCATCGAGCAAGATGGGCCTAAATCCCAAAAGACAAAGGGGAGGCCTGGGAAGGTCACCTCACCTCTGCCCTAACTCGGTTTATGCTTCCTGCCTGCAGGAGGCACGTGTGACAAAAGCTTTTGTCAGGGAGGGCAGCAGGCAGGGGGTGTGTGGAGAACCTGGGCTGCAGCTGGAGGCCAAGCAGCAGAAAGGTTCTTTGGTAGCTGTTATTTCATTCTGCCAAGGGCACAGACACGCTTGCCCTGGGGCAGATGAAGGCTGTTTGAGCATCCACACTCTTCCATGTGACTCCATCCCAAACCACACGGCCTCAGAGCACCTGGGCCCAACACTGAGGGAATCACATCCTGCTCCTGTCACTGCCACCAGGGATTCAAGCTGGGAATCACTGAAGATTATCTTTTTTTTCCCCTTTCTAAATTCTATCAACTCCAAACAGGTTTGGAAGGGAAAACCCACGAATGTGTACATGTCCTCATCGTGCAGCCAAGCATCCTCCTGGATTCTTTCCCATAAGTGTATCCTACATCCAGACCTCTGGAGAATATAATGAAGTTGGACAGCTGCAAAAAGCTTGCTCAGAAAATGTCTTGCAAAGAAGATGGACCTTGTGGGCATGTTAAGCAGAGGAGAGAGTAAAAACATCTATTTGAATAAAATAGATGTTAATGGAATAAAACCCACTATTTGAAGCGTGGGTGTTGGGACAGCAAAGATTGAAAGGTTTCTCTGGCAGGTTCCTGAGTTATGGCATCGTTCTCACACAAGAATTCCCCAGGGAAAACAGCAGCAAACATGGATCTTCCCAGACCAGCATTTTAACAACACAGACAACAAATGTGACCCTAGTGACACAACAGAGCTTAGGCCTGAGCAAGTGAGTACTCCCAGAGGTGGAATTGCTGTCCTTGGTGCACAAAGAACTTGTACCACCTGCTGGGGGAATGGAGACCGGACCTTCCCCAGCAACCAAATCATCTCTGACACGGACCAGTGTGAGGAAATGATTGCTTAAAAACTGCTCAAGGGAAGGGTCAGACACAGAGAGATCAGAGATGAAAATCCAAAGAAGATTAAAAGCAGGCTTGGAGAAGAAATAAGCCAGGTGCATCGCAGATAAAGCTGAACATCCTGGTAAGCAACAGAAGAAGATGACACAGATAAAAGAATCTTAATGTAAAAGGCACCAAAAAGACACCAGTACAGTCAGAAGAGCTACTCCTCTTCCTGACTCCAGGTCAGTGAAGTTGCTGGGAAGCACTGTCAGGAACACATCATGTTCCACCTTGACAGGACAAACTATTCCAGGGGTGAACTCTGCAGAGGCCAAAGATCTTCCAGCCAGACTGTGGCTATTTGTACTGTAAGCCATGCAGATACACCCAGGACCCTGAACAGAGGCATTCCCAACCACCACTCAGGTCTCCTTCACACCTTCACTTCCAGAGAGAACATTGAGGATAGCACAGAGCTGACACAGACAGGGCTGAGATGCTCCTCTCCCAAGCACAGTCACACACAGCTGAAGAACTGCCCACAGCATTGACACAGAAAAGCCTCAGCAGTAGATTGGACAAACTCCAGCAGCAGCAACTGAAAACATCCTTTACAAGATGAGGAACAAAGTTCAGAGTGATTTACTTCACTCAGTAGGTACAGACTGAGCTGGGAATACTGGCTCTTCCACTGGAAGCATCATGTCCACTACCAGTGGCACAGCATCAAGCTTCAACCTCACACCCAAGAGCTGTATCATCTAGTGAGCTATACCTGTGACTGTTTGTGCTGGATGGAAATCTGTTTTTGGGAAGTGCAGGAATGCTCAGTGTTCCCTGATCCGGTAGAAGATGGGCTGCCTTGCTGGGCCTGTAAAAGAAAGTTGTGTATCGTTATACGTCCCTCAGCACGACCACAGAGCCCGTGCACACACACAGGGCTGCAGCCTGGCCTGCACCACACTCTCATGTTCAGGTTTAAGAAGGCTCTAGAGATTCAGTTCAGTAAAACAAGAGTGTCAGTTTGCTTCAAGAAGCCTGGCCCAACCTGCTGAAGACAAAGCTTTTAAAAGCCTGATATAATTCATGTCAGCTGAGATTAAGCGAGGCCAAACCAAACATTTCTCACAGCAAGACTATACTTCATTCTTTTGCTTTTGTGCATCTATCAGATTAACCTCTCAGATGGTATCATTCCGATCTAAGATTTTTTGAGTTGTTAACTAGAAACTCACACTTCTATTAAACGAGCAGAGCCTGGCACCTACAGCTCTTCACAAGGGAGATGAACTTACCAGAAGACGACAGACTGGGTCAGCAAAACCCAGGCTGCAGAAAAGCTCTGAACTCCCCATCCCTCAACTAGCCATCCCTTTAAGGACTCAAAACCTCTTGGGAGCTGCTCACCGAGACAAAAGTAAAGCAGAGGCCACCTCCCCTCTGTGCCAGCTGCTCATTCTCAAGCCGCTGCTTCGCCAGCATCACCGACATCAGCGTGGGCAGCGCTGAGTGCTCCTCCTGCGGCTCCTTGGCTGCGCTGCCGTCTGCCCCGTACAGCGGCTGCTCCACCCGCCGCTGCAACACAGGCACAAAACACACAGTCAACTACTTTTGGGGCTTTGGGGGGGTTTGTTTTTTTTTAAAATTGAAAAAGAAAAAAAAGCAGTTCCTTCTGAGTCTCGCCAAAAACTGTTGTCAGCGAAGCAGCAGCTCAGGAATGAGCAGGCGGCGTGGTGAGGATGTGATAACTCCAGTCCTGCGGGGATTGCTCCAAGGGCAGGCAGCAAAGGGGAAATGGAGGGAACAATTAAAAAAAACCCCACCAACCTAACAAATGAACACACAGGACAGAATTCCTCGTCGCTGAACAAAACCCCCTTCCTTCGCAAATACGTGTTTCAGAGCCAGCAGGTTGAGGATCCAAAAATCTACATTGAGGTTTTTGGTCGAGGCGTTCACAATTGTACTACTTGATGTTTTGAAAGGTTCACTTTAAAACAGCCAATGTCACCATACAGTGTTATTCTGGGGAAGTAAACTGGGTCAGAACTGCTAAATGGCAGCAACCTAACCATGTCTAGGACCCAGACATCAGGGCAAGCTCATTTCTGTCATTACAGCTGGGGCCCATCTCCTACAAGGTAAACAAGGTACTAATGCATTCCCCAAATCTTTTAAAGATCTGTTACATCTTTGAAGGCTCAGCTCCTTTCTCCTGCAGCAGACTCGTTTTCCAACTGTGATCCAGGAACTGGGTTTAATAAGAACAAGAATCATCTGAGCTACACTGATTACAGCACTCAGCATCTCCCTGTCCTGACTTTCCAAGCCAGCCCATAGCTGCTAAAACTTGGCAGTCTGGGTAATAATCATCCAAGTCCTTCCAAGCCCTAACTCTGGGCCAGGCAAATGCCTCAGGGAAAGTAAACAGTCAGGTCAGGCTTCAGTTTTTCCTAATAGCCTAAATTGCAACCTGAAGCATATTTCCTGGCTAACATTACCAGTGTCAAGAGTGTGCTTCCTTCCCCAAAAGAGAGCTCGTGCCTGAGAGTGGCATCACAAGAGCCTCAAGACCTGCAGATCATTGTTCTGATCAAAGGAGGAATGAGGCAATTCAAAGCAGTCAAGAGATCTGAAGACAAGAAGTGACGTCCTGAAGCCACTACAATTCCTCTGCAAGTTCTGATTGCAGAAAATTGCCAGTGCAGTACAGATTAACTCGGGTTTGGAGGAGCTTTGTCTCATGTGAAAGACATTTCAACACTCTGTTCCCTTCCTAGACCACACTGACACCTGCAGTGGGTAAGATACTCAACCTTCTCCACTCATCCCCATTTTTTGGGCCTCAGCTCAAACCACTGACATTCAGTTTGGAAGAAGAGGACAGATCTTGCAAAGGCCCAGAATTGTTATGAATAAGCAAACACCACAGGTTTAGCTGCAAGAGTAAAGAAGAGAAGAAACACAAAGAGCACCCGTGTAAGGAGGAACACAAACTGGCCTCTCTGAAACTAACTCTAACATCAATATTCACCAGAAATACTCCACTCAAACTTCTACCTACTTAACACACACAAATGCAGAAGAAAACCAAAGGAAGAATCCACTTTTCCCACTACAAACACCTGTGGGGTATCTCATCTGCTGGAAAAAAGAATTGTCTCTAGTCCCTCACACATCTGCAACATTCAGAGATGCTATTTCTTTCACTACCCTCTCTTTAAAGAGATATATTAGTGAATTAATACAAGACAGGAGGAAGGGCCATTCAACTGACAAGCTGTATTTTAGTTTTTAGAAACATTAAAAAGGATCTAGAAGCATGTGTGAAGCTCCCCCCTCAAGCAGCAATGAAAGGATTCTGAAATCTAACAGTCACACATGGAATTCTGAGCAGAGTGTTCAGTGCTGGGGTTTAGTTCAGTACATTCAGGAACTGTGTAGAGGTCTCTGCAGAATAATGTAATCCCTAAAGACTTTGGTTTTGGGAATTCCAACCTTTCCCACAATGCTCCAGACTTTTGTGACACTCAACAGAAGCTGAACATTTTTAAAGAGGGAGCCCAGGCAGTGGTCAAAACTAGAGCTCAGCTCTGAATATTGTTTTGCTAATGAAGCAGATTTCTTTGGCTGCTCTGTGCTAAAATGGCTTAAAAATACTGGTTACTTCTTCACATCCAGATCTTGCAGAAATGCTGTGACAGCAAAATGGAATTATGTAACAAACAATAGCACCAGCTGTGCATGTACACACATTCCTCTGCAAGCTTTGGCTGATGCCCCTTGCAAATCACATGCACATGGTAAGAAGTAAAAGACCTTCCCAGTAAAATTATGGTGTGTACCATGTTCAGGATACCCAAAGGGTCCAATCAAGATCAGAATATCCCTGATTAGAGCTGCACAAACACACGACATTCTCCCAGCTGGATGGAGAAGTTCATGTGCTACAGTGGAATACAGGATAACTAACAGGTCAGTGCCACCTTTTACTAAGGACAGGGACCTCTGTAAGCACACAGCTAATAAAAACAGTCATCCTGCATGCTTTAAGCTGGGGTATCCATGTCACACACAGCTGGAACAGCCACTGTCCCAGGGTCCTAGACACGGCTTTGCTCCCAGAGCCCAGCTTCAGGTTGAAAACGGAGAACAAGCCAAACCACTCACCACGAGCCACCTCCCTGCTCAGAGCCTGGTGTTACCTGTGTCTTAAGCACAGCCACTGAGTCAAGCAATGCCAGGCCAGCAGTAGTGCCAGGCCAGCAGCAGTGCCAGGCCAGCAGCCATGCCAGGCCAGCAGCCATGCCAGGCCAGCAGCAGTGCCAGGCCAGCAGCCATGCCAGGCCAGCAGCAGTGCCAGGCCAGCAGCAGTGCCAGGCCAGCAGCTGTGTCCCCAGGAACACTCACCGGCAAGGGGTTGGACAGGGAATGCTGCGGCGAGGACCTGGCGACGGGCGGCACGCTCCGACCGGGACTGGTGCCTGGGCCACTTCCCCCAGCAAACTGGGCATGGAGACACAACAGGATCAGCAGGAATCCCACACAGACACCACATTTCACCGAGTTTAACACAGACAGGAGAAATTAATCTTAAAAATGAAGCCTTACAGGCTTCACAGACTCATTTTTTTCAGAGGAAAACCTTAACATTTCATGCGGTGTTTTCAAAAGTAACAGCAGAAGTTCCTCAGACAAACCCTGGTATTTGCACTGAGTACATTTTCCTTTTTAACACAAAAGAGATATAAACCTGCATGTATAAACCTTGGTTTATATATCCTATTCTAGTAAACCACTGATTTACTAGAATTATTTACTAGAATAGAATTATTTACTAGAATTATTTTATTTACTAGAATTAAGAATAGAATTATTTACTAGAATTATTTACTAGAATAGAATAGATTTATTCACCAGAATTATTTACTAGAACAGAATTATTTACTAGAATAGAATTATTTACTAGAATAGAATTATTTACTAGAATAGAATTATTTACTAGAATTATTTACTGGAATAGAATTAGGAAGCCCCTTCCCTGTGAGATGTGTCTCCTGTGCACCACAGGAGTGGTAAGGAAGGCACAGCTCCACTGAGGCACCTGTGCCAGTCACTGGTAAGAGACAGGACAGGTAAGGAGCTGGCAAACTGCTCTAGTTGGCACAGAAATCCCTACACCACACAGTGAACTACTCATAAAAAAACTTCAGCCAGGAAAAAATTAAAACACTTATAAGCACTTAATTTCTGACTCCAAGTTGGTCAGTAAAATAAAGAAATGACTTAAGAGAAAAGCTACAGCCCTGGATTGAGCAGAGCTGGAAAAACTTTAGAAACTATGCAATGAAAAAAAGAATATTGACTTTTGGAATGTCCATCACTGTTGTGGGGAGGGGTTTCCATCTCCCACGTGGTGCCAGCCTCCCAGGGGAGGTTTTTCTGCAGAGGGAACCCTGTAAACAACTTCCTACTCCAATCAGTGAGGACTGTGCAGGGAGGTTCTTCTGCAGCATGAGCTCTTATCAAAATTGTTTGCATACTCAGATATCCTCATCTGAGATCCAGGTTCCAATGAACCTCAAACCTAGACTTAAGTGAAAAAAATGCTTTAGCAACTGTTCAAATAAATGTTAATTTAAAAATCAACTTCCTCATATCCTGTGCCTAATCAGATCTGAGCATATCAGGCTGACATCATCAGTCAGTGACCCCAGCAAGGGATCAGCAACTCAAGTCACATCACAAATTTCCATCTACAGATTTTGCAGGATGTGAATTCAGGTAGATTTCTCAGACAACATAAAGACACTTACCTCAAAATAATCACTAATTTTATGTCCTCTAGGAGTGCCTTTTCCTAAAAAGGAAAGCAAAGGATTGAAATAAGAGTTGTGTTTGTAAGAACAGAAGTTCCAATGCCATTCTAAAATCTCCTCCTACATTTTGACACTCCTTTCCCTGCTCAGTGCAACACCTATCACAACAAAGCTGCTGCACAACAAAAGCCTGCCCCAGGGTTACAGCTCCTGTGCTGTTGTTGGGAGGATCTACAGTCGACAATTCAATTAACTCTCAATTCCAAACATTTCAGATCCCATCAAACAGCATTTGCACCTGCTGAAGTACTTAGAAAACACTAAAGGTTTTGACTGTTGCACAGGTTCTCCAAAATTTCCTTCAAGATAAGGAGAGAGCAAAGGGTATTTTAGTCCTCTGCCTTCAGGTAAATTACTTTGTATTAGATCTCTCTTACTTTGTATTAGATCTCTCCCAAGCATTCCTATAAGAGTTCGAGAGATAATTAGTGGTGGCTTAACACCAGCTCATTAAAACTCAGCCCTTTTCTCTTATTATAATATTATCAAAGCAGTTCTGTCAACACAATTTTCACTACTTTCTTGTCGAGGAACAAAAGAAATCTGCTGGAAAATGTGAACTTGGGCTTGAACACACCAGGTTCTCCTGAGCTCTCCGGACAGCAGGGCCTGCTTTGTGCTTGGGCACAGCTGGTTCTCAATTTGTTGGGGCACAGCTTACTGTAACAAGGCTCAGAAAGCAGGGAAGGGAGCACAGGCTCTGTCCTCCAGTCTGGCTGCTGTGTGTGTGGTGATGCAGGACCAAAACAACCCTGCAGCTGAGCCATAGGAAGCCCCTGGGCAGCCTGTCCCATGGAAATGCAAGAGTTTGTGGGAATAAACTGAGTATTTTTCTGCCAGCGAGGATAACGAGGCTCCCAGAGGAGAATACACCATCATGGAGCAGTTTATAACAAGCTGCCCGACACACCCTGGAGAAGAGCCATTAGTTTCCTAGGACACAAGGAGTTACCAACCCTGCAGCAGGGCGGGAGCAGGAATTACCTTGACTGGTCTCGTAGGGTTCAGCTTTCCTCTTCCTATTCCGCTGGTCATTCTGTTTTTTCTCAGGAGTCTGTTAAACAATACTTCAAAATTAACATTTCTGCAGTTATTCCAAGAGTTAAAGAAAATGCCAATACACAATAATCTGTTCCATATCCCCAGTGGCCAGATCGTTTCTCTGGTGCATTTGTTTCTCCTGCTGGTACTTAAAGAAACAACTGCTCTCAAATAGCTGCTACTTTCTGATGTGCTGCAGAAGGGAGAGAACACGGTTAACAAGGAGAATAATGAATTTTTTCTATTTCAGCTGCAGCAATCCAGCCTCTACTACCCAGTGACCTCTCAGGGTGAGCATAGCAAGCTCAAACACTTATGAAAATCTGTGTAAACTGTTTCAAGGTGATCATAGCACTGGTACAAGGGGAATAACAATGAGAGGTCTGAGTACTGACATCCAAATTTGCAGTCCAATCACAGCCCACCAGGACAATTCACCTTGCCTGCAGGTAATGCTTCCTCCCAAAGCTCATTGCAGATGGGGACAAGAACTATCCTGTCCACTGGTTCAAAATTACAACCTTGCACAAGGCAAGGAAGAGCCCCCCAAGACAGCAGCCAGGAGAGACCTGCCACAGGTGCTGGACTTTGGTTTGCTCCTCAGCTGCTGTCACTAAAGTCAAGGGTCAGTTGCTTCTGCCATTTCTGTGAGCAACCAGAGACCTGAAGGGCAGCTGACCAGTGGATTGATGAATAATCAGTGTTATTTATGCACAGGCACAATACAGAGCATAGTTGACAGGCCTGAGGGCTCCAGAAGTGTCACCCCTGAGGGCTGGAGGCTCCAGAGTATCATGCCTGAGGTCTGAGGGCTCCAGAAGTGTCATCCCTGAGGCCCAAAGGCTCCAGAGTGCCAGGCCTATCTGTTTGTACAAGGCTGACAGGCCCAAACACGTGGGAGTGGAGGAGACCCTGGCATGGTGCTTTCCCCATCAGCAGGGTCACATCTGTGGCCAAACCTGCTGAAAACATAAGGAAGCACTGCTGGAAGCAGCTCACTGAGGTTGCTGGAAAGAGAGAGGTCTTATCATTTCCATCACCAAACGTCATTTTAAAAACATCTCTTATCCCAAAGGGTCCCAAAGAATTCCCAAGCTCTCTGCTCTACAGTCACTGCAGCCACCACTAAACCACACCCTGGGGCCAGGGAGAAAACCACAGAGTGCAAAACACAGCTCTGGGGGAGGGAGAGCCACGGCCAGGGAGTCTGTGGGAAACCCAAGTTTCATGCTCTCTGCAAACCCAAGTCTCAAGGCCCCTGTTTGAAGAGCTCTGCCAAAAGACTTGCACAGAGTCAGCACAGAAATCAATCTTCAGCAGCATAAAAAGGGATAAAGCTGAGCCTAAACCTGGCTGTGTCCCCACAGTGGGTGGTGGACATGGACATCTACAGCCCCACGTTACCAGCTGGGCACCCACTGCCACGTTTTCTAAGAGGATGGAGGGGATGTTAAGACAAAGGTGGTTACTGTGTCTGCAAGGTACTTTTTTAGAATGAGGGGACTGCAAACTCCATAACTGTGTAGAGACTTGCTGCTCCAGCTGCTGTGTGTGGAGAAGTCAGTGACATTGCCTCCTCACTGCAGAGTGAAGAGCAACTCCTGAGCAGCGTTGGCGTGACTGTAACACCACGGGCTCCATTACAGCCTCCATGGAGCTGGGAGCATATTAATGAGATTCACTTGAAGTTGTTTTTCCATTCAAGTACTTACATAACAAAAATGACACACAACATTATCTGCTACAGACTGAAAAAGCAAGGAATGGGAGAGATTAGAGTATGTCAGCTTGGTCAATTTAAATCTCTCCACAGAAGTTCAAAAAAAAAAAAACACAACCCAATTAAAATAAGAATGAATACTCGGTTTTTCACTATTAACTGCACTTCTGGAGTTTTAGATATTGCATTCTCAAAAGACTGAGCTTCACTAGACCCCTCATATCAGCACTGCCATATAACAGAGGGAAGTATGATCCAAAACTTACCTGATCACCATGTGGGAAGTTCTTTAAATGCATAAGAAAATGCACTTAAACTTGAGATTTAGCTTTATTAACATGGAATTTTAAAGTAAAAATCTAACTCTACACTTAATTTTGCTGCTTTAGCAAGAGTTTTTAAATAGTTAATCCTAAAGCACTGAGACTAATTAGGGACAAAGCATCAATTTTCTCCTCCCCACACTTGCACAGAGTGATCCATGAAAACTCTGCCTTGTACAGACTTAGGCAAACTCCCATATTTGATAGATAAGGCAAACTTTTCCATCGGTGCTCTCTGGCTTTTATTGGTTCAAAAGTACACCAAAACCAGCAAACAAATCCCAGTGCAGCCCAAACCAATTCCCTAAGCTGAGCTTTACAAATGCTGTGTTTGGGGTTGGGTAAATCCTGCCTGGAGCAGTGGGAAGCTTCCCAGCATGGTCCAAAGACTGCAGGGTTAAGCTCCAGACTAAATACTTGCACTAGTCCCACTCACAGCCCAAACTAAGACAACTGTTGCTCACTCTCACACAATTTCTTGTACATTTTGAGTTCAATCATGAACTTAACATGAGTTAAGCCCCAAAAGCCCAGGGGTTGAGCCTCTTACCTCCAATTCCTTATCGCTCAGAGAGCCCACGCTGCACAAGCTCTGGTTGGAAGACTCACTATTTAATGGACCCTGGTGAAAAACAAACAAAGACTGTTAGAAACAACACCCAAACGAGGCAGACCCGTCCTATCAAACACTGCACCTCTGGGCTGGCCTAAGTCCTGTGGGTACAGCAGCTCCAACACCCCCACACAGGATGGGGCACTAAACTTCACAGGTCCTTTGCAGCAGGACAGTTGGATGGTCAGTGGACAGTCTTTTCTCAGGATAATGCTCCTCCAGCCTTTGGAATGATATTTCTGTATCAATTTATATACTCACTGCTCCATGTAACCCCACCCACAAACCAGCCAAGGTGGTATTTATAACAGCCTAAGGTTTGAGGGGAAAAAAACCTCCTGATTCGTTGAGTAGCAGGAGTTCCAAGCTCAGCTCTTCAGACAAGCATCTGCTTGACCCTGGGCTAAGCATTCAGAGGCATCTTCCATCTGGCAAGGCAGCTATTACTGTTATCAGATGCTGGCTGTACCACTGATTTTTCTTTAAATGTGTCATTTTATGCTTTTTTTAACACTGGGAGAGTGCACAAGTGAGAGTTGTGTTCCCAGCAGTCCAACTGGTACCCACAATACCATCTTTCCCACTTGGCTGTTTTATGGACCCAAGGCTGACCTGCCCACAGAGCAGCTGCTCCCACCAGGCCACAGCACAAACTCCAGAGGCTGGAACAGATTTATCAAAATAGTAACCAGGTACCTCAAGAGCCTGCTGCATCTTTGCAGGCTCTGCTGGATACACATCTGCATTTTTACATATCCAAGCAGTTTGAAAATGATTTAAGATCTGTATCAAAACCGGTTTTAAAAGGAAAAAGTGAATCATGCAAAGTCACCATGTTTTAGCCTGGCACAAAAGTATCCTCCTACAGATGCAACTTTAAAATAAAAAAAATCAAGACAAATTTGACAAAGATATAAAAACAAGATTCACAATTAATGATGGAATGTATTAACAGGAAGAATGACATGATAAAGCCAGCTCTCCATTAATAACTTGGGAGCATCTTTTCCCCAAGATTCATTCTATTTTAGCATTCTTAATTTTGCAGTAACCATTTCCCACCAATCAATCTTTCCTTGTGGCAAAGCCACTTCTTATTATATTTTTGAGCAGAAGACTCAATGGTGGGCTGAGGGAGAAGCCTTAACACCATAGAGAAATCCCTCAGTAGGTAATTTTTGAGGGGACCAGTTCTCCCTCTCCTATTTCTGACACAAACACCACCATCAAATTAAATCTGTGATATAACCTAGTTGTTACTAACCCCAATTTCCAAGCAGGCATGTGCAGAAAGTAGAAGTTCTGTTTACTTTCTGTGTTACACTGAGTGTTAAATACCAAACCTGTTTCTCCTAAAATGCTCAGTTCCTTCAGCACAAAAAAATAAGAAAACCAAACACCTGAATAGCTCAAGAAGCGAAACATTTATGATTCCCTTTTAAAAGTAAGTTACTTTAAGAAAAATTGCAGGTTTATGCTCTTTAAGCCACACCATTATCCCTTCAAGCCATCACACAAATAGCTCAGGACCAGAAAGATGTTTCATCTCTTCGGCAATAGTTGCTTTTTAAGCAAAGCAAGTTCCCCACCACCCAGTGTGACAGCTCACAAATGTTACAGGTACAGTTCTTGGTTATTCCAGGGATTTTACTCCTTGGCCAACAGGATTTAACAGAAGTGCCAACACTAACCTCAGCTACGTCCACGTGAAGGCCTCACTGTTAAAAAAAATTGTAATATCTCATAGGAAGTGGCAGCAGAAAATGAACCCTTACACCCATGAGAAAACTTGTTTATAACCTGCCCAAATGCTGCAGCATAACCTCCAAAATCCTTCCCAAACCCTGCAGCACCTCCTGTGCCAGCTGAGGGTTGGGAAGGGCAGAAGCATCTCTCCCAGGGAGCATTTTGTGGTTTCAGACGGGCAGGTCGGGGTTCTGACATGAGGAAGATGAAAGTGAAAGTTGTTTCCACCTTTGCTTCAATCCCTCTGCCTCTGTTTTTGCACGTGGACAGCAAGTGATAGGAGCAGCTGCTCCCAAAATGCCCCATTGGAGCTTTTCAGGAACACTGTGGTTGAAGGGGAAGGTCAGGGCTCACACAGGACAATGCACCATGTTCTGGGGTCACCTGGACAACAAACTGTTGAGGCTGTCTAGAGTCAGAAATGATGCTAAGATTTTTTTCCAGAAATACAAATTTATCCTCTCCGATACAAGAAATCCACTCAGTTTGCCCCTGAATGTAAAGTTCTGGGATGCAAGCAGCTGCAAAAATGCCTGATACAAAATCCACTAGGTTTTTCACACTTCCAGTACTACAACTACCTGTACTGACTCCTCTGTGTGGGAAATTTTCAGCTCTAGCAGCTGGAATCAAACCCACTTTTGGAATCAACAAAAGAGTAGTTCAGTCCTTGAACTAGATCAGATTCTTGAAGAGCAAAAAAACCCCTTTTTCCCTTTATTTTAAACCTTCCTGTAGAATCTAAAGTGACAATGTGGTAGAACTGAACTCAGTGCAGTAGTAGAAAGGGTGAGAAGGAACCAAGTATTTGGCTATGGAAGCACAACAGCTTGTCCTTGTCTACAGGTATCCAGCAACTTCACTGTCACATGGATCAATATTGTGAACAAATGCACAGTTAATTCTTTGTAGACATGTTTTGACCCATTTTCACTGCAAGAGCCTCCCTCTCCCTCCATTACCTTCCAGGGGACCTTCCACTTTCTTACTGGAAAGGATCAGACCTTTACAGGCAAGAGCTGAACCTGGCAAAGTTGTTTTGAGGCATTCTGGCAATGGAAACACAAATTGTTCACTAGAACGTGCTGTACTGGAAGCAATAAAGATGCAATACCCAGGATGTTTCAGGAACAGGGCCTAGTGCTCAGCTGCACCTCTTCTCACAAGAGAAAGGGAAAGCAAGTTTTCCTGATCATCCAGATACCTCATTTCACACCTAACCTCACATTATCAGCTCCTTATAGCAACAGGTTTAGACATGGATGTGAAACACTATACATCTGAGTATCTCCCCTCAACCAACAGTCAGTGAGTGTGTGTATAAAAACCCCTTCAAATTTATATTTTATCATTCCTGACTGTTTATATTTAACTCAGCAACTGACACTGGGTAAATGTTCAGTACTTAATTTAGCATACCATTTTTAAGTGGTCATGACACAAAAGGAATTAAAGGAATGAACCTGAATTTTGGAAAGAAAAAAAAAAAAAAACAAACAACAAAAAAACCCAACAAAGCCAAGTTAGCAAAGAACACTAACACCAGAATATTGCCAGGGAAATAGCAGTGGGGAATAATAAACATGGAATAGTTTACACAGGAAGGGCTTATGAATTTTGTTGCAGAAGTCATCTGGCTTTTCTAGCATAGACCACTTTGGGATAATACTGCACTTCTGTGCTATCACTCCCAGCCCACTCATCCCCTGCGCCCTGTCAAGGGAATCGCTGATGGGGCTCAGCAAAAATTCAAAATACGTGGGTCATCTGAACCAAGCTAATGGTTCCTGTAGTGTTTACCTAAATGACAAGCACAAGAACAGCACACACTTCCTCCTCCACAAGGAATTTCTCCCTGAGATAAGCTGGCAGGCTCTTTTCCCTTGTGATTCACCTATCAAGTGCTGCCTCAGCCCGTGACCTACCTATGCACAACAAAGCCTCCATGTTGAGAGCTGGATGCAACAGCAGCAGCAGCAGCTTTCGAGACTCCTACTCAAAAGCAAGAATTTACAATCTGGCCACTCACAGGTGCTGGTTAGTCATTTCTCCCTTTGCAAGAGCCCCTGGGAAGGCCACAAGTGAGGCACAATGGCCGAGGCTTCAATACAAACAGCTCACCCTGCTGAGAGCTCCCACCAGATCCGTCTGCAACACCAGCCTGGCTCCCCCCCCTCACCCATCTCCTGCCTCCCATGACCTGTGCATTTCCACAGCCTCTCCAAGCTCCCAGAAATGATCCATCACTCCACAACTCCACTTGGGTAGTCTCCATTTTGTGCTGTCCAGAAGGAATCTCTAGGAATTCCAGCTGCCTAGCCAGAGTGTGCAGTGCAAAATCCTCTGGCTGTTTAAATGGAGGAGACATGGAGAGATGCTCTGTTACCTCAAGCCAAGCTAACTTGAGCTCCTCTGAATTCTGTAGCAAATCAGGAGATTTCAAAGGGAAAAAGTCAATCCTTAGTTCCACTAAAAGTTAGTGCTGACTCCACACAGGTTCACACCAAAGCGAGATGGTTGAGTGGTTTTACAGTTACTCTGCTCCAGTGCTACTGTGTCAGACAGGTTTAATTAACATATTCTTATCTTATTTCAAGCATCACATAAGTATGAGAATTACAACCTGCTTCTTAATTGGACTTTTAGAAAAGCTCAGTATTATGGCCGATAATGAAATCCCTGAATCACTGAGGTCTTTTTGCCACGAGAAGTTAATCTACTCTCAGATGTTCACAGGTAACCCCCACTCTATCAAGATGGGTAAGCAGATTTGCAGCAGGATTTGCCTGGCTCCCATTCTGCCTCAAGAGTTCTCTCTGGTTGAGAATACAGTATTTTTTATTTTACTGGTGGCAAACTGGACAGAAGGGTCACACAACTCATCCTAACCCTCAGCTCGGGGGCAGAAATAGAACTGAGATCTGACAAACTATTTCTGGGCTCTAGGAGCCAGACAACACATTTGAAGTAAGTAATGTTGCACAGGGAAGCATCCAAACAATTTTCAAGTATCTGGCATAAAGTCCTGGCACATTCTGTGGCAGCTGATAAATGAAACTCTAAGTTTTAAAACTCTTATTAACAGGTTCTTCTGGTGGCATGTGACACCTGCTCAGGACCATCACTGGGCAGCACCACCTCCCTCCAAGGAAGACATGATTATCCTCAAACAGGAATTCTCAACTCAGTAACTCTGCTGCTAAAACTATTGCTAAGTAGATCACAGAACTGTAAGTTCCTGAAGAGACCAAGACTGAAAAAGTGACAGAGAAAGGGTAAAAACCCAACTAATGCAAGGAAATGCTGGTTTTTTATGAGCACTTCTCTTTTCGGATGCAGATGTTCTGCAGCATTACCTCAAAGAGGGAGGAAAGGGAGCACCAGCTACTAAGACCCAAACTTCTTCAATTCACAGTTAGCTGGATCTACAAGATCCCTGTTTCTCTCCCTACAGGTAACTTCAGCATTTTTAGTTTAACTATAATTAAGTGACACACACAATTTGGTCTGAAGGTCTTTTAAAGACCAGACCTGTAGAAGATGCATGTGCTGCTGTGAGGATCTGCCCTGGTCAAACCTGTGTGCAAATACACATTCACCCATCACAATTCCTTATTCCAGTTCTTATCCAGGAAAAGTCTGTGGAAATGACACAAACCCTTTGGGGTTTACCCCCTTGATATCCTAAAGGCAGCACCCAAATAGGGGAAAGGGAGGCAAAAGAGAAACAGAACAGATTTTATCTGAGAACAGACAAAATTAAACATTATCTAGAGAAACACCCCATGTTTTGTCTCCCGTACCTCCTGACCCAAGGAAGATGCCCCAGGTGACCAGTCAGGATAAGGCCTTAGGTTTTCCCAGTCAGTAAATATAAGCAGGAGCTAAATAAGCAGGAACAGTCGGTGTCAGATAGTCATGTGTTCATTCAGGGACTTGCTCTGCAAATTTGGGGAAGAATGGCACTTCACCATATGGCAAGAACAGACATCCAAAGCATCAGTGGCTTTTTGAAGCTATTTGGTGACCTGGATGAACCACAGGAGTATAACAGTTGCCTGGAAACATTCCTTGCTCATAAATTTGATTCCATGTATTAACTCCAAGCTTCTAGAGAAATATACTCTCCAGCTACTAAGTAAGAAAATTCATCACAGACTTGCAACAGAATTTTGAGGCATTTGGGACTAAAAATGACCTTGGTCATTGGGTTGTGCCTTCAGCTACCACAGGAGGTGACAGCACACAGCTGTTTCCAAAACAGTTTAGGATTTCTGTCCTCTACTACTGTTACTGGAAAGCTCTTCCAGAATCCCATGACTGATGGCTAGAAGCTTTTTTTTTTTTTCCTAGTTTCCAGCCTGAAAATTTATTCTAGATCAGCTTAGTCTCATCCACTTCTCCCAAGAGGTGGTTGTTCTTTAGCACAGAGGGACAGTGGAAGTGTTAAGATGTAAAGTAATGCTTTAGCAGGTCCAACAACATACCCTGGGTTTTTAAACATTCAAGAAAGCAAAGCAAACACACGGAGAGATACACCCAGTGGGAGGAAGGCAGGAAGCTCAGCACAAGTGCCTGCTGCCTTCACCCAATGGTGGAGCATCTGAGATGACATTTCTTCCTTTTATGCAACAAACAGCACCAGACACCTTCCATCCCAGGGGGATGGGCCAGTCCCACTAGATGGCACTCACTGGTTCTTTTCCTTCAAACATTTCATTGGAGCCAGCAAAAAAAAAATAAAAAAAAAATTAAAAAAATAAAAATAATAATAATAATAAAAAAATCTTAGTTGAATCCCACAGCTTTCCCAACATATTCCCTTTAAGACAGTGGTGACCTACCAAAGCCAGGGCGGAGCATGACGGACGGAGGCTTGGGGGGGTGGGGAGGGAATTTGAAGCACCAACCTGGGAGGGAATGTAGTAGCTGAAATTAATATTGCAACCAAGATTTGCTGCAACATAGCAGAGTCATGCTAACTCATATCAATGGTTGGCTGATCTAGTGCAAATTAGCAAGAATGCAAGTAAATAAATAAATAAATAAATAAATAAATAAATATTGTTTGCAATAAGTGTAATGCACTTTAACAGTTTACTGACTGGTACAAGGTAAAAACTGCACAACAACAGGTAAAAATAAAACTCAGCAACAGAACAGCTTTGCTCAAAGTAAGGCCTCTAAGATATGAGGCTTTTTTACTTGGATATGCTTTAGAAACAAAAATGAGTTCTCAGTATTCACCCCTACAGGAAAGGGCATGTACTTTCTGCTCCAAACATATTGGAAACATAATTAAGACTTGCTTTCCTGTATCTTTTAAAGGTTATTCCTTTAAAAGGAATAGTTCCTAACATTCTTTGCAAGTACTGAACATGTTGGCACTGCTTTAAAGCTTCAACAGTGTTTATGCTTTTAAGTTTTAGCTATTCCAGAAAGTTGTTTGGCTTTATCTATAGTGGTACAGCTAAAGATGCTAACATGACAAAATGGGGTAAAAAGGCAAGAAACAGGTGATAAAGTACATGAAAAGTTGTAATGTTGTATAAAACAAGTCTTTCAAGATCACAATACATTAAAGTACTATCAGGTTTTATGGCAGTAAAAGACTTCAGATTTAAAAAGTCTTAAGAATAAGGGGCAAAGATGAAAAAATCCTCACACTTTTACTTCAGTAACCAGAATTGTTACCTCTTAACAACTTCTAGTGTTAATCCTCCTTACTACACTGTCTTACAGCTGAGAATTTGGCTTCCTCACACTCCCTTCCCAAGACTTAACCTTGTCTGAAGAGCAGAGAAAAGCATGAACTCAAAACTCTTTCAAGTTCTGACTCACTTTGCATTTTTCTAAGAAAAGCAGCATCTACAACGTTTCTCCTCAACATAGTTCTAGGAGATTTCTGACAATTTTCTACCAATGATATGTTGCTTTACCCTCTACCTTGATGCTGTCCAAAACTTGGTATCTCCCTCAAAAATTACCTCCATGTCCCTGACCTACTTTAAGATGAGTTTTGCCACCATTTCATTGCTCAGAGAGACTGGCATTGACACTGCCAACACCTGGAGAACTTGGAGCTTAATGCCAGGACAATGTTGTTACTCAGGTGCCTTGCTCAGGGAAGGCAAATCCTGCTCAGGGAGAAGTTGTACACGAGGATAAAGATGGGATTTTACTGGCAGGTTGTGGATCAGACCCAGGAGAGCTGCCCTGCAAACACTTTGTGTGTTAACTGGGAAGGCCCTGCACCCCCAGAGAACTGAACAACTCAATGTATTCAGTCTGGTTACATGTTGTATCCAACACACTACACTGGAAACTGTATCTCACCAGAGGCCAAATCAGCTCTCAAAGGCATTCCTGCACAAAGGAAGAGCCACGTGAGATTCCCACTTCCACAAAGTTGCCGTGGAGTTTTTTTGGGTGCACAAAGTGCCTTAAGATGGAACAACTCCTAAGAACTTCATCAGAGCCCCAAATCTTCCGTGTAGCGAAACATCTGCTCGTAGAGATCCCATTTTCATTCCTCCTGAACACACTTCACGCAAATTAGTTGTCAAAACACGACTAAGCGACACAAAACTTCTTTTGCAAAGCAAAACTATCCGTGTAGAAACTAAAAACACCCAAACAAAGTGCAGGCAAGGGTGGATAAGAAGTCCCACCTGCTACCCCAGGTACTCCCACTCACCTTGGCAACCCCGACCCCGGTGAACCTGGCCTCCAGGAGCTCCTGCCTGCGTGGGTCCAGGCTGTGCAATTCTTCCATCATTTCTGCTGCTACGGGAGAACAACACTCAGATTATGCAATGCAAGGAAAAAGGAGAGACATTTAATATTCTGTGCCACTGATGAGACTTAAAAAGTGCCTGTTCTGCAGCACAACCACGTAGAGAGCATTTTCTTGAAAGAGAAATGCAAGATTACCACGTAATAACAACATGACTTTGCCACCATATTATTGTATTTAAACCATAACCCTGCTGGAGTTTCCTCTCTTCTGTTGTACCAGCCATTTCAAGATCTCTAAATCCAAGAAACCAATTATGTCACATTCTCCCACTGGATGCTTTATTGAAAGGAAAACATGGGACCAGAGTGTTATGACTAAAAGATTCAGAGCTCTTCATCCGTGCTGCATGACTAGGAGGAAAAAAAAAAGCAACATTCTTTACCCCATAATTTATTTTTGGCCAATCCTGGAAATACTCGATCTCCCCAAACTCCAGATTTCATTGACAACAGTTCTGGTTCTTCCAAGCACAGAAAGAGATTATAAGAAGAAAATAATGCTCATTTAAACCTTTTAATTTATAGGGTAAAGCATCAGATGCCTCTAAAATAACAGCTGCTTCTACATCTTGGATGTGCCTTGGCAATCCAACACTATGGATGCTTTATATGAAGGGTTAAAAACCCACCCAAGCAAAACTGTGTAAACAGGTTAAAAATCAGGAAATACACAATTCGAATCCTGAACTGCTAAAAAAATGGGACAAATTTCACTGTTCATTATAACTGTGAATCACATCTTCCCAACCGCACCAATCAAGTTCATTTCCAGAAATGTCTGTTCCAGTTTCATTTTCTGGACTAAGGTAGGGAAGGAAAAAAAAAGCAAAAGCAAAAAAAAAAAAAAAAAAAAAAAAAGGCAAAGCCCAGAAACAGAAGATAAAGATTTGCTGTATAAAGAGCATATGCGATGAGGAAAGTTCTTGAAGGGCAGCAAGTGCCCTCTAGAACAGGCAGTGCACAATTGTTCCTTTTATGAACTGTCCATTTTGTCCCCGCCGCTTCCTCCAAACGCTGCGGCTCCAAGTTACAGGGGCAAAGTGAATCCATCCGGGGGCATTCCCAGCTGCTCTCCCAAATCAGCCACAACCCTCAAAAACTGATGGGATACTAAACGTGCTTATCAGACCACCTTATTTCTGCTGAGAGCCCAACAAAGCTCTCTCAGCCCAGTTTTCAAAACAGGAAATCTGAGCAGCAGCGAGGAAAATGACAGACAAGCCACGAAAACGCCAAAGATGTTCAAACGCTCCCAGGGCTTCTCCCCCCACCGCGGGGCCACCATCCGTGGGGAACCGCATCCCCACGCCGGGATGCTGCCGTGGGGAAGGGGCTGACACAAGCTCCCCCAGCCCGGGGGGCTGCCCCGGGACCCCCGCGGGCAGGGCTGCTATTCCCTCCGGGTGGGGGGATTTCCAGCAGCCCTCTCCCACCCACTCGAGGCGCAGAGCCGAGCGAGCAGCCTTGCCCCGCTGCCAGCTGCTGCACCGCCTCGGCCTCCTCCTCCTCCTCCTCGCCCCCCAGCCCGGGGCTCCGCAGGCCGTGCCCACCCTGCTCGCCCCCGCGGGGCCGGGCCGGGCCGCGGGGCCTGCGCTGCTCCGAGCCCGGCGAGGGGCCCAGGCCGCGCCGCCGCCGCCCCGGGGCTCAGGCCGCGGCCCTGCCGCCCTGACCCGGCCCCCGCGGTTCTGCCTCTCCCCCACCCACCCGCACGCCCACCCACCCACCCGCCGGGATGGGGCGCAGGGGGGTCCCCCCGCGCCGGCCCCGCCGCCCCCCGCGGGGTCTCACCTGGCGCTGCCGCTCCCGCCGCCGCCGCCCGGCCCAGCGCTGCCGGGGCACCGCGCGGAGATCCCGCCGCCGCCGGGGGCACGAGCAGCAGCAGCAGCGGCGGCGGCGGCGGCGGCGGGAGGAGGAGGAGGAGGAGGAGGAAGGCGGGAGGGAGGGAACCTGCTGCGGCGGCGGCGGCGGCGGCACGGGCGGGATGGAGGGAGGGGGGAGGCCGGGGGCGGCTCCGCTGCGGGCAGCGGGGCTGGGGAGGGCGGAGGGGCGGGCGGGGAGGGAGGTTGGGGGGGGTGGTTCGGGGTAGGCCGCGGATCCCCGGCCTGGCGTGAGGAGCGCGGCCGGGCCGGGGCGCGCGCGGGCCGGCGGCGGGACAAAGGGCCTGGCGGGAGGGCTCGGGAGGGCCCGGGCGGTCACAGGTGGGGCGGGGCGGGGCGGGGGGCGCGGCGGGGCCGGGGCAGGGCAGGGTCGGGGCGGCCCCCCCAGGTCCCTCCCGGCCCGCGGCGCTCGGCCCGGCCCGGCACTGGGGGCACACGCGCGGGGCGACACCGCCAACAGTCTCGCGAGAGTTGGCGCGCCGGGGACGGGGGGGGGTCAGAGGGGGCGGGGCTTTGGGGAGGGGCGGGGCCTGAGGGGGAGGAGGGAGGGGCGGGGTGGGGGGTCAGGGGGGGCGAGGGGGGAAAGGGGTGATGGGGGGGGTTACATGGGTGTGGGGGGGCAGCGGGGGGTCAGGGTGGGTCATGGGGTCAGGGCAAGTCGTGGGGGGCAGGAGGTAATTAGGGGGTCACACGGGACGGGGGGAGGAAGGGGGTGATGGGGGGGTCACAGGGGGCTGGGGAGGGAGGGGGGTGATGGGGGGGTCACAAAGGTGTAGGGGGGGGTCAGGATACTATGGGGGTCGGGGGCAGCTGAGGGGTCAGTGGGGGCAGGAGGGTCACAGGGGTGGGGGGCAGAAGAGGATGATGGGGGGGTCTGGGGAGGGAAGGAGGTGATGGGGGGTCACACAGATGTAGGGGGGCAGTGGGGGGTCAGGGTGGGCCATGGGGTCAGGGCAACTCAGGGGTGGCAGGAGGTGGGGGAGGGTAAGAGGCCCGGGAGGGGGTCCCACGGGCATGGGGGGGCATCAGTGGGGGGTCAGGGTGGGCCAGGGGGTCAGGGCAGGTCGGGGGGGACAGGAGGCACGGGGGGGCACACAGGTGTGGGGGGCAGCAGGGGATCAAGGTGGGCCATGGGGTTGTGGGGAAGGCACAAGGAGAGGTCAGATCCAGCCTTGGGGGGAGGACAGGGCCGGGGGTCAGCAAGGGAGGGGGGCAGGAGGCAGGGGGGGTCACACAGGTGGGGGGGAGCAGGGGTCAGGATGGGTTCAGGGTTCTGTGGGGGTCAGGGGGGTTTGTGGGGGGTGACAGGCACAAGTAGGAGGTCGGATCCAACCTTGAGGTGGGGATCAGGTCAGGGGGACAGGGACAGGTCCCTGGTGCCCCCACAGCGGGGGTGCAGCTGTGGTGTCCATATACCCCCAATTCTTCCCCTCCTCTCCAGTCTCCACCTTCCACCCCCAGGAGCGACCTCGCTCCCAAAACCACCCTGATCCCCCCCCCCCCGATGGAGGGTACAGCCCCCAACTCTCCATCCCCCCCTCCTCTCCCCTCAGGGACCCCAGGAATGTTCCCAGCCCCTCTTTTGGGGCCGATCCAACATGGAAAACACGCGTGTGAGAGACACAAGCCGGGCGCCCCAGCAGCCCCCGGCACACACGGCCCGCCCTCGCCTTTGCAGGGCCGAGCTGCCGCCGGGGGAAAAAAAAACCAAAAAAAAAAACCCCAAAAAACCAACCAAAAAATTAAAATAACAACAAAAAAAAGGCCCGTCCTGGCTGGACCCGAGCGATCCCATCGCGGCTCATCCCGCCCGGGGCGGGCGGAGGGGGCAGGACCCGCTCGCCCCAAGGCTGAATCAGCTTTGCGAAAAGCAAACAAGGGAAGGGGGGGGAAGAAAGAGGATTGTTGGGAAGGGAAGTGGCCAGGCCTGTCCGAGGGGAGGCAGGCGCGGATTAGCGATGGGAGAGGAGGCTCCCCGAGCTCCAGAAGGGATCCGGGAATGCCGAGGGACATCCGTCAGCTCCGCTTTGCATCCAGCGGTTTGGGGGCGAGCTGGAACCCCCAGGCTGGCAAAGGGAGGGTGCGGGGAGGAGCCGGCGGAGCATCGCTCCCGCAAGGCCAGGGGGGCAGTCGGGATTATTTAAAAATCGCCAATTTATCGTACTTTTGGTAACTCGGAGCAGCCAATGGCTCCGGGAGCGCTGCCTGCTCACACAAACCGTGTTTCCTGTGCTTTAATTTCGGTGTTTTTTTGGTTGGTTGGTTTTTTTTTTTTTTGTTTTTTTTTTTTTTTTTTTGTTTTGTTTGTTTTTTTTGTTTTTTTTTTTTTTTTTTTTTTTTGTTTTTTTTTTTTTTTGTTTTTGTTTTTTTTTCAGTACAAGAGCAACTCCAGGTTCAGCTCCTGCTCCGTGAGTCACATTTTCAGTGCACGACCAGTGGCAGGAATCAAATAAATAAATAAATAAATAGATAGATAGATAAATAAATAAATAGCATTTTCTGTCTGTGTTGTGGGTTTTTTTTGTTCGTTTGCGGGGGTGGTTTTTTTGTGTTTTGTTCGGATTTTTTTTTTTTTTTTTTTTTAAGAAGAAGTCCTGGAGTAAATATTCCATCAGCTGCTAACTAATCACAGCCATTTAGGGGAGCGCTAATTAGGACCACTCGCAGTGAACGTTGTTCAAGGAGGTATAAATTTCATTTGAGCCGTTTCTGCTCGATTTTTGGGTGGAGGGAGGAGAAGATCTGGGAGCTGTTACACCCAGTAAAGAGACCAATTTCCCAACACTCCCCCCACCCCTAGAAACACCTCCAACTCCCAAAGGACCAGCTCAGCCCCTCAGAGTGCCAGGCAGGAACTGGACACCAGTAACACCAAATCTATGGCACTGTCCCCCATCCTTGTGTTTTAGGGGTGATGGAGGTTACTTTCGTCTAATTTTTCCTGTCCTTTTTGGTCAACATTTGTTGAGGCACTTCCTCCTCCTCCTCCATGCATTGCCAGGGATTATATTGCCAGGGATCACACTGCCATCAATATTTCCACCTAAGGCCACCAGAAAAGCCCATGGGCTGTCACAGAATCACAGAATGGTTTGGATGGGAAGGAACCCCAAAGCTCATCTCATTCCACCCCCTGCCATGGGCAGGGACACCTCCCACTGTTCCAGGTTGCTCCAAGCCCCGTCCAACTTGGCCTTGAACACTTCCAGGGATGGGGACAACCTCAATCTCTGTCATTTCCCAATGATTGTTTGCTCACTGTCGCTTCCACCGCTCACAGATCAACGCCCCTTGCTCTCCTTCCCTCTGGCAGGCCCAGATTCCCAGGGAGGTAACAGCCTCCTGGAGAATCCACTGCAGCCAGGAATGTTTTCCAAGACATCCTGCAATCCACTGCTGAGCTCCAGGCCTGACACAGGACCCGTGGCCACAGCCCTGAGCTCTGGGTCAGGCTGGAGCAGGGGGTGGTGACATCTGATAACAACAGATAAGCTGAGGTTGCACCATCCTCCTGCTGTGCCTCGCCCCTCTCCCTGCCCCATGTTCCTCTGAAATGGTTGGAGTTTCTCTTCTCACTTGTAAATCAGGGGTAGGGCACGTTCCCTTCAGTACATTTTGGGAAGACAGCCCTCCTGATTTGCAGTCCAGGGGCTTTGCTCTGCTCTTAGACCTCTTCCCTCTCATCCTTGGCCCTACATTCACACTCTTCCCTATTTCTCTGCTGCAAACTCAACTATGGTCGTCTCCACCTCCATCCTCCAAAGAGCAGCTCAGAGCAACACTTCCAGCTGCAGTTTCCTTTCCAAGATGCCAGAATTGCAGCTCACACCAGCCATGGCAGCTGGTCCCTCTCTGGCACAGAGGGAGAAGGAATCAACAAGTTGTAACCATATTTCTGGCCACAAGCAGGAATTTTGGAGCAGCCTTTAAGGGTCCCACTTGCTGTCAGTGGAGTGCCAGGTAGGTACAAGGGATTTTAGGCAAGTAGGAAGGAAGTTACTGGGTATATTTCCCAGTGCAAAGCCTGGAAATCAGGGCTCTGAGAGGTTTTCCCTCCTACAATCCATCAGGACACAGCTCTGAGCAGGGATGCACCATCCATCCCAGGCTGGTACCACACTTCTCACTGTGCTGTGCCAGCACATCCATAGCTGGGGTGTCTGGAACAGCAAAGGTCTCTCAGGTAAAAAATATAATTATCAGTGTTAAGACACAGCACACTTGGACTATTTTTTATGACATCACCTCCCGTGGGAGCTGATCCCCTGGGTTTGGACTCAGCAGAGAAGTGGTGGATTGTTTGGGGTTTTTAATTCTGTTTTCTAAATATGAAAAGCCAACTTATTGGAATGTGAGTTTCTGTTTTTACAGGGCAAGGTTTGCTACTTCAAAGTGGCTGCAATATGTGAATAGGTCACCATTTCGCACAGGAAATTTTTGGATTCAATTAAAATTTCTAATGTCAACTCTTAAGATACTTCTAAAAGCCTATAAAGCATCAAACCTCAAATATTTTAAGGTTAGAAGACCAAGATTCTGTTGATGTGGACTTGATTTTCCCCACCTTTTTTGGGAAGAGTTTGTGCGTTTCACTTTCCGGCCCAGCAAGAGAAGGGACTATTTGGATCTCCAAGAATTCTCATGCAAGAAAACTCCTCCTTCCAGGAGGAGTGACACACAAAACTATTCTGTTATCCCTCTGTTTGATTAAGTTTGTAAGAGCCCCTGAGCTCTGGTCCTTTCAGAGGAGCTGCTTGTGAGCAACACATACAGGGCCGACCAAATATTATCTCATCCATGGGGGCCAGCCAGCCCTCCTCCTCCATGGGCTCTGCCAGATCCCTCCCGGACACATCCTGCTCTCCAGCTCTGCCATCAGCCAGTGTTAATGCTGCTGATTCCATCCCCTGTGGCAGCTCTCAGCTCCTTGGATGTCAGCAAGATCCTTGGCACGCTGCTGGTGTATCATGTTTGGAAGAACGACTCAGCTGCCGCAGCCATTTTCTCTGTCACTGGATTCGGCTGGAGCAGCTCAGAGCTCCCCTCCAGCAGGCACAGCACGCTCAGCAAAACTGCAGCAAGCCCTGCCCTCCCATCACAGCTCCTCTGCTAACCCAGGAGAGGTCTGACCAAAATTTGGTAAGGTTTTCATAGGTATTTTAACAGAGCACGTAACAGGTTCCTTCTGCCTTGAATTGTGAAAAGATAAAATGACAGAAGTCAAACTCCTCGTCTTTTTAATGTGTTTTGGGTGACTTTTCTTTGCCTCTGCTCTTCATGCTTGTGGAATACTCTGGCTGCATTTTTCCCAAGCATTTCTGTACTGCCACAAGATTTAGAAATCCACTGATTCAAGGTAACACATACACAAGAGAGCTGAGATTCCTCAGTGACAGCAGGACACTGGAGAAAAGCAATAAACAGTCCGAGCCTTTAAAATGTAAAAGCTGGCAGAAGTGGTCTCAAATCCAAACATTTTGTAGCACTGAGAAAAAACAACAACAACCAAAAACCACAAGAATTCAGCACTCAACAGGTTTTTTAAGGATTTAGCACCAAGGGATGCTGTCACCTCCAGGCATCACATCCTGAAGAGGCCAGCCCTTGTCTGCAGAGCAGATTCTGTTGGATCTAACAAGGCACAAGTTGCAAATGACAATTTTTCTGGACTTGGGGGGAATTCAAAACGTCTCACTCCAGTGTGGATTCTTGTCTAGTAAAGGCAGGGCTTCCGCCACACTCCGAACATTAAAAGGGTCTTTCCTCATTTTCATTAGGGAGAAAATTGGTATGTGAGCTCCTCAAAGATAACATGCCATCACCTGACTCCTTCCCGAGGCCATGGACAGGCTCCACCCTCCCACACAATGGAGTTTATCGCCGAGGTTGTTCCTGCCCCTCCCTCTGTCTACACCTTCAGGTGCCCCATTAGGGAGGCTTTGATACCCAAACCCAGTAGGAAAGCATCCAGGTCACAGCCTCCACACTGCAGCCAGCCAAGTGCAGCCTCAGAGCCGTGCCCTGATCCAAAGGGAGAGCGTGTCCTGCCGCTGGAGGAGGGAGGGAGCTGTGTGCAGGCACCTGGAATTGTGCAGGCACCTGGAATTGTGCAGCCTCCACGGCCCAGCTGAGGGGAACCAAACCTCACAGGTAGGAAAGAAACACCTCTGTGTGCCTGGTGCTAGAAACATCCACTGGTTTTAGTTCTGCACACGCCTGAGACGATGGGATTCTCCTGAATGTGCAAGTCCTTCCCTGCCCTCACTCGCTCCCAGCTTCCTAGAATACAAGAGGGTTCTATTCTCAGCAGGGTTTGCCCCCTGCTTCTCTTCCTCCTGCATAATAACACCCTACCTTGCAGGGCTTTGGAAAGCCTTAATTAGACAAACTGCTCTGAGATTTGTGTGAGAGGGAAATTAAATCAACATCCTATTGTAAAGCTGGAGTTACTGCACACACATTTCTCCAAGTACATTCAGCCTCTGTGTGAGTGTCTGTAAACACATTCCAACCTTCCTAACGAGGCTCGTCTCAGTAGGGAAGAAGTCACTCGAAGCTGTGGAAAAGCCAGACTCAAGTTTTCTGTGCAACCTTGAGCGACCTCTTCACATCCACCCTTGGCACTAAATGTGGAAAAAACCGTGTGGCTGTTTAATTACAGACTGCAGGGACACAGACCTGCCCAGGTGAGGGGGGGACAGCACCACACCTCCAGCTCGGTCCCAGGGGTGAGGAGGCAGCCTGAGGGGAGATCAGGCAATCTTTCTTCTCCCCAGATGAGGAAAGCCACATCCAGTGACCCTGGAGAAGGGTGGTACCCCTGTGCAGCAGATCCCCCAGTGTTCCCCCCTCACACCACAGAGGTGTGAGCTTGGCATCTGCAACCTGGGATTGCAAACGAGACCTTCCCACTTCACACGAGCTGAAAGACAGTTTCATATTCCAAAGATGTGGCTGCAATCCCCCAGAACTCCCCAACCCCTCCCAACATGGAATTGCAAGAGCTACAAAGGGTCCTCTGGACTGCAAAATCAACCTGAACACAGCAGTGACACTCACACTCCACCCCAAAGCCAAGCTGCTGTTCCCACACTGTGTTGGTGCCTGCAAGTGAGGGCTCTTTGGGGTTATTTAATACCAGGGAGCACAGCTTTAGAGCAGCAGGGTCCAAACCTCACCAGGATGTTCCTCCTTCCTGGAAACAGCCATGGACCAACAGGCTGGGAGCTGCAGGCAGGTGCTGACACGTCAGACTTGCCAGTGAGCTTTGCCATCCCTGCTTTCCAACCACAGCCAGCTCCTGCTCATCCCACTGTGGGTCAAAGACCACGGATTCAAGAATAAAAGCCTTTGGTGGGAGGACACCTCCTGCCATGCCACACAGCCTCTGGGCAGGAGGGAAAAGCAGAGGCACACATGGCTCAGATTCCTTTGCCTTTCCCTGCCTGTGCTCCAGCTGAGTGGGCAGTGCTTGTGCTCTCCCTCACAGAGGTAGCAGTATCCTATTCACTTCAGATTAGCACTCAGGGCTGCTACAAAGGTGATTTCCTGCACTGTGTCCCACTTTCTCAGCAACACAAGCTCCCATTCAGCCAGGCACTTCCACACAGGAACTTACTGCCTTCAGCAAGAGCTAAAAGCACAAACTCCAGAGCTTTGCTGATTAGGCACAGAGCTGACAACTCCTTTTCCTCCAGAGCACCTCACTTTGCAGGAGAGTCCTCCAAAAATTCCTCCCTAGTCCTCACTTTTCTAGTAATTTTTATCTTGCCCTGAAAACATATGTGACAACACAGTTAAAATCAGAATGTTCTGTTGGTATCAGTGTCTAAGGACACTGCACACAAGGACATGTGCCAGCCACCCCCTGTCAAGGCAGAGGAACAGCTACAATAGCAAAAGTGATCCTCACTGTGGATCCTCTCCTGGACTAATTTCCCCCAAGGTGGCACCAAACCAGAAGTGGTGGCACTGCTCTGACTGACAGATGAGATCCAGCTGATGGACCAGGAGAACAAAGACTGCCTGACTCGGTTTCCCCCCATCTGTGTTTAGAGATGGAAGGATGCTCCCCAAATCCCTGAACAGCCTGATCCCTGCAGCCTCACCCTCACTTCTGGGCACTGAACCTGTGCATCTTTCATTTGTGCTCAGGAAAAACAGTTCAGGTCTGTGATTCCCAGCGGGAATCCAGTGGGGACAAGCTGGGGCTCATCCCAACGCCAACGACAGAAGGAAGCTCTTCCAGCTTCCACTAGGATGCAGTGCCAAAAGCTGCTGGTGTGTGCACATGGAGGTTCCTTCTGCTCATAGCCCTGTTCTGTTGAAATCATTCAGGTCTCATTTATCCTGAGCTCTACAACTCACAAATGGTGGTGGCATTCCCTGAGAAGGTGGAGAGAAGACAATTGTGTCTGGTCTCACACGCCCCTGGTCAGAAGAATTTGATGGTTACTGTTGTAACCACTGAAATCACCACAAATAACTGCTGTTCCCACTTTGCTGTGCTGTCAGGAAGATCCCGAGAAAGCTCCAATTTTCAGTGCATTTTACAATGTACTTATTTTGGAAGGGACAGCATCAGAAATACCCCCCAGCTCCTTGTTCTCTTCACCTCCCCTGTTCCCTCCTGCCTTCCAATTTCTGGCCCACCTGTGAAATCAGGATGCTGGGAGAGGAATGATGTACCTGGGGAGGCAAAGGGTTCTTTGCCATGGACTGGAGCCCTCAGCATCATGGCTGGATCAAAACCCTTTCTGAAGGACTAGTTCCAAGTCCAAATCACAGGCTTGATGCCCTAATCCCTACATGAAAGGGTTATGTGAAGGGTCAGAATAGGTGGTGATAAAGTTCCCTTCCAGCCAAAACAATCTTGGAATCTCCAAGGAAATCCACCATCCTCTGGCAAGAGCCAGGACCAGACTTTCCAAAGGGTAACAATGCCTGGCTCCAGACTCACCAGGGCAGTGCCAGTGAAGAGCTATGAAATCATCTCTTCTGCTTGGGAGGTTCAACAGGCCACGTTGGCATTGCCTGTGAGCCACAGACCACAGGCCTTGGAATGCTGGGAACAAAACCAGAGCAGATAGGCTCAGAAAGGCTTTTAAAGTTAATGTTGCTCTGCTAAAAAGGAAGAGGGAGGGGGGAAAAACCCGAAACCAAGTAAAGGCACTTCACGTGGCTTTTCAGCACGGCAAAAGTCAGTTTGGAGATTTCCTCTGAATGTGCTGGAAGGGGTTGTGCAACCCAGCTGGCTCAGCAGGGCCGAGGTGGGAATGGCAGGAGCTGCTGCAAGTCAGGACTCAGGTACCCGACAGGAGAGCAGCAGCTTCAGCGGGAAGGGGAGCAGGCCCGGATTAATGAGGGAAACTCAGACAGTGTCTGTCTGTAGGAGGCCTGGCTCAATTCAAGGCCATTAACTTGTTGCTTTCTGAACACCACCAAGAGCACTGGAAACAAAAGCACGTCTGCCCAGCATGGGCCCTGCTGAGTGATTGCTTAAATACTCCAGCAGGATGAAGAGCATTAAGAAAGGCAAAGAGCCACTTCAGTGGCTCCAGGCTCGCAGCACTGCAAGTTTTTGCATGAAGCCCAAGTCAAAGCCAGGCAGGCAACTGGGAGGTAGCCTTGAAAGTAGAAACAAATAAATTACTAGCCTTCATTTTCTCCCATTCTGGAGTTTAAATTTAAAGGGGAGGTCCATCAACTTTACATAAATCATGTTTATAATTAAAAACATATTTTCCTGCACTGCTTACGAGCCTTTGGATGATTAATAAGGCATTTTTCACATTATTTTAATTTGCATTAATTATGCTGCTTGTTTACCCCAGTCAATAATTTTTCTTCCAGGGAGATAAAGCCATCCTGGGACGAGACCTCCCTCCAGAGACCAAGAGGGAAAGGACCCCAGGGAGCTGCCTGAGGCCCCAGGAACACATGGGAGGTCTGTCACCGAGCTGGGACATGAGTCACGGCACGTCCAAGGCTCACAGGACTCTTGCTAAGCCTGACTCTGAGCCTGGGTAAGCTGAGGAGACTTGAGCTTGCTCAGCTGCTGCCAGAGGCCTTGAGCTGTGCTTTGCCTAGACCTTGCCTGAGGTGCCAGCCTTGCCAGGGAACCAGACTTGGGAAGTTTAGCATGAAAACACAGCAGTGACTGCACAGCTCCTGGGCTGGGTCGGGTTTGTGCCCGGCAGAAGCCAAAGGAGCTTTGGAAGAGCAAAGCTTTATCTCCTCCTCTTTCATTTGCAGGTGCTGGAAAGGCTCTTGGCCCTTTAGAAAATGCAGGACAACCAACTGACCAAGAATTCTCTTCCCAGTTACGTGACTCCCTTTCAACATTACTGAATACATAAAAAAGTTGGATACATAAAAAAGCAACGGTGCATTCCCACTGCAGCCTTCGTGGTGTGAGTGGATTCCCTGGGTCACCTTTCCCAGGAAGGGCTGAAAAGTCCCACCTAGAAGCCTTCAGGTAGCAGACAAAGCAATACCTGCAGGGTGACACAGTGCTGCAGGAGTCAGGACCTCCTCATGCAGCCACATGCCCAGCAGGAAGCATTGCTCCAGCCCCTTCCAGTGCTTCCCAAAGCAGGGTGTTCCTGCTCCGTCTCTCCAGTGCTCCTGCAGACTCTCCAAAGGCACAAATGACATTTCCTCAGCTTTTTACCCTTTCTCCTCTGGTTCAAGACAGCAGTTATTTCATAACCTCCATGTCTCCAGAGCTGGCAGTTACTCTTAGGCAACTGCAGGCTCCAAACACAAGTGTCTGGCTGACAAAGCACACAGGAACTGCTCTTCAGCCAGTGCTGCACAACCAACACGTTGTTATTTCATGAACTAAAACAAGGTAGGAGATACCAGCCAAGGCTTTCTCTTCTTCAGAGCTGAGGGCAGGCACTAGTGAGACTCATGGTAACAGTAAAGAAAACTATAGTTACCTGTTGGTGGCCCTAATCCTTCAGATCAGGTGCTCTGTGCAAGCCTGATTTATATTAATCAAACCAGCACTGAAAAGCATGACCACAAAATTTATTCTAATACCTGTTGTACCACACCCTAAAAATAACAAAAGAAAACAGGCTGAGATAAAAGATATTTGCTGTCAAAGGTGGGGAAATACCTCCACAAAGCCACAATGTTGGCTTCCTCTAAGGAATTAAACAAGAGTGCAGAAATTAAATATTCTGCAGATTCTGGATCAAAGACAAGTGTCTTGTCTGCTTGGGTTTGGCACATCACCATGACAGGGCAGTTTGTGACCAGCAGAAAAAGCAGGTAATTATTTATAAACCCTGGTCCCATGGGCTGCTTCTGATATGCTGCACTCTGAAGGTGCCCCCAAACTGGCATCAGCCCTAAATCTTTGAAAACTTGAATCCTGCCTGACAGGAATTTTCAGCAGCTGAGCTGTGGTGTGCTGGTTCCCTGGGTGGACACCCCTGTGGACAGTGAGGGCAAAGCAGCAGCATCTCCTTTCTCCACAGGTGATCTGCACACCTTGGGGCATCCAGGGGCAGCTGGCACAGAGAAACTCTCACAGTCTCAGCTCCTGCCCTCAGATCAATGTGTTTGAACTTGTGGATTGGCACAAACCTGAATGACCAGAAGAGAACTGCATGAGATAAGCTGGCCAAGGGATTCATAGCAGTGACCAGCTGCAGAGAAGAGCAGATTTAGTGCCTTTGTATGTTCTCTGTTCACGAGACACGAGCACACAAGACAGAGGTGAGGTCACAGCTCTCCTGTTTCATGTGGAAATCCAGAGTATGAGTGACTTGCTACTCATCTTGCTCAGCTGCTGGTCCATCCTCAGCCCAGTTCTCTTCAACATCTTCATTAATGACCTGGATGCTGGGCTTTGAAGGAACACTTCAGTTTGCTGATGATACTAAACTGGGAGGAGCAGTTGATTCCCTCAAAGGCAGGGAGGCCTTGCAGAGAGACCTCCACAAATCAGAGAGCTGGGAATCACCAACCATAGGAATTCCAACAAGGGGAGGTGCTGGATTCTGCCCCTGGGATGGGGCAACCCAGGATGGATGGACAGACTGGGAATGAAGAGGCTGGAAAACAGAGCTGGGAAAGGGCCCTGGGGGTCCTGGTGGGTGCCAGTTGGCCCTGAGTCAGCAGTGCCCTGGCAGCCAGGAGGGCCAACCCCGTCTTGGGGGCATCAGGGAGGGGATTGTCTTGCTCTGCTCTGCCCTGGGGTGGCCTCACCTCAACATTGGGGCAGTTTGGGGGGACACAATATAAAAAAAAGACACTAAGCCATTAGAGAGTCCAAAGGAGGCCATGAGGATGGGGAAGGGTCTGGAGGGGAAGCCTTATGAGGAGGCTGAGGGCACTTGGTTTGTTCAGCCTGGAGAAAAGGAGACTGAGGGGAGACCTCACTGGGGTCTGCAGCTTCCTCATGAGGGGCAGTGGAGGGGCAGGTACCAATCTCTGCTCCCTGTGACCAGTGAGAGGACTTGAGAGAATGGCTGGAGCTGTACAGGGCAGGGTCAGGTTGGATCTCAGGGAAAGCTTCTTCCCCCAGAGGGTGGTTGGCACTGACCAGGCTCCCCAGGGCAGTGGGCACAGCACCAGGGCTGTCTGAGTTCAAGGAGCATTTGGACAACACTTTCAGGCACGTGGTGGGATTCTTGGGGCGTCTTGTGCAGGGCCAGGAGTTGGACTCAATGATCTTGATGGCTCCCTTCCAACTCAGTATATTTTATGACACCTAAACCACCCCTCGGTCCACTCTCAGGGCGTTCGTCCTTGGCAGAACTCACTCGCAGTGACGCCAGGCACTGAGGAGTCCTGGGTGTGCAGGACTCCATCAAACCACGTCTCACCAGGAGGAGACACTCCTTGGGCACGGAGAGGCTCCAGCCCCAGAGCCCAGGCCGTGCCTCAGGCCCGGGGGGTGCCGGGTTTGCGGTACTTGCACTGGATCCACACCCGGTACATCGTCATCTGCTTCCCACGGTTCACCTGCAGCCGCCGATCCACCACGTTCTGGATCTTCTCCAGCCCAGCCGTGGTGAAGAGGTGGTTTAATTCATCTGGAAGCAGAGAGAAGGACACTGAGGAGGCTGTAATTCCTTTAACTGACAGCTGCTCACGCTGAGGGCTGGGCTGTGCTGAAAGATGGGCCAGAAGAAACTCAGGGCCTCACCCTGGCAGGGAAATGATCAAACGAGACTTAACTGCTGTTCCAGGGAGGTTTAACATTACAGTTTGTCAAGTTTTCCTTCCAGCAAGGAAGGAAAGAAGAATTTGGAGTACAGCTAGAGTTACAGAAACTTGACAAAGAAAACAGCAGCAGTTTCCCACATGGACACTGCCTCCAGTAACTGATTAAGGAGCATCTTCTGACAAGTAGGGACAGATCCATTCCTTCCCCTTCCTCCCCCCTCCAGAGGAATTTCAGAGTCTGCAAGAGCAAAGAACAGGATCAGACCTACGCCTTTAAATGGTGGCAGTAAGATCTGTGCTGTATAGGCTGGAGGGGAATGGGATTCATTAAGGCTAAATTTGGGGAAAAAAACATCCTTAAAAACCACACCCTGTTGGGGCCCAATCAAAGCATTAACAGCCCTGGAGGCTTCAGCACTTCCACGGGCAGGTATTCCTGACCAAGCAAATAAGTCTCAGAGTGCCCCAGCACAGTGGCTGTGGGCAGAGCCAGCCCCAGTCCTGCTGAGCAGCAGGGAGCTCGTTCCACGGCAGCCCAGGAGCACGTGGTTTGTGTGGAGTTTCTGTAGGAAAGGGTTGACAGGTCCCAGCTTGTGCTCCTTTATCAGATGCTTTCCACCGTGAGGTGCTTGCCAAACACACATTAAACATTAATTTTGTTGCGACAAACAAGACTGGAGCAGTGGGGAAGGGAACAGTTCGATGCAGTTGTGCCCCTGCTCGAACGCTGACCAGGCACGGACTGGAGGTGCAACTGGTGATAAACTGGGAGAACAACACACCCCTGCCAACACCAAGCAGCAACAGAACTTGAAGGGTGCCTCAGCTCCATGCTGAGCCACACCCTTCTGATTTCCTCATAGGAGAACAGAAATATTAAGGGAAGTTCCTCCAAGTGGTGTCCAACTCCCTCCATCACCCACAGGCAAGATTCAAGGAGAGCTCCTCCAATCTCACCCCTCCCAGGGGAGCAAACACTCCAGTTTTTCTCTAAAAGGATTTTCCACTAAGGAGTTCACCATACTTGCACCAGGAACTGACAAACCCAGGTTCAATTAGGAGACACTTAACAGTGCTCCAAGAAAGACAGACTGCAAAGAGCTTGTGGCCAAACTTGAGGGCAGAGGGACAAGAAGCGGTGAGGAGAGTCAGAGGGATGTTTTTGGATTGTCAGAGGGATGTTTTTGGATAGTCAAAGGGATGTTTTCAAGCCTCCTACCTTGTGTGAAGAAGTAGACTCTGGTGCCATCACCTCTCACATAGAAGTTTTCAGACAGACATTGACCTGAGGGCAAGAGGGATTTAAACAGTTACCAACTATCACTTAAAAATCAACAACCGCCATCCAACAACGGGCACACTCTGTGCTTCCAGGGAATTAATGAGCTGCCTCCACCCAGGGCAGACACAGCTCCAGAGAAGCATCATCTACCAGTGATGTGGCCAGAGTTGCCAAGGGAAGAGGGAAAATACCTTTCTTAAACCGAAGCTGGGCCAGGTCGTAGCGTCCGTAATCCCGTAACAAAATCATCCCCCCTGGCTTCAGGAGGCGGCTCAGTCTGCTCACAACGCTCTGCATCCTGAGGGAGGAACAAACCAGGAGTGCTCAACATCCTGCAAAATCAGGCTTGTTCCCTTCCAAAAAGATGGGGTGAAGTTTCAACTCGATATATGGGTATGGATGTTTCAACTTCATGTAAAGAGCGACCCGAAGCCAGCACGGTTCTGAGCTCTCCCAGTCTCAAGTGGGTGGATTTGATTTGGCCTCTTTATTTCTGACACTCCCTGATTCTGGGGTATTTTTTTCCTACAAGGATAACAAGCCTGCCACGGCAGGGGTTAACTGCTCTCCTTTACTGATCACAAAAAGATCTCCCCTGGTTTATGTATAAAAAAGTAGTAAGTGGACTTGAAGAAAAATGCTGTGTAATAAAACTAAAGGGAGCAAAAAGAGAGGCTAATATAGGTTGTAACACAGTGTCACACTAAGATCACAGCACTTGTCTTACACTGTTTTCTCAACCTGTCCCCTCCCTTCTTGCCACCTCCCATGTGAGAAATTCATCCACCCTTTGAGCCTGAAAATCCAGCAGAGTATTTTCCAAACAGGTGCTGAGTGCTCAGCATGGCTGAGGTTCAGAGCAGTGACCACAGCAAGGCACCCCCTGCAGCCACTTAGCACTTCAAAATCACACCTGTCCTCTGCCAGAACCTGTTACAGCATCAAGCACCTGCTTGTGAACTCTGTAAACTTCATTTACAGAGGCTTCATGGAAAAACTGGACCAGAAACACAACAAACTTTAATTTTACTTGACGTGAGACTATTAAAGAGCTGCAGTTGTAGAAGAATTACCTTCTGCAATCACAAAGATTAAAACTTACTTCTCTGGGAGAATTGCTGAGAGGACAAAGATAAGAATAACAATGTCAAGACTCTCCTCTGGCATTGGGAAAGGACTTTGGTCGTTGCACAGGTCATGGACAAAGGCAAAGCAGCGAGAGGAATCATATTCTGCATGGTTCTGTATTTGAGGGGAGAGAAATCAAGAGCATCAGTAGCAGACCCTGACCTCAGTATTGTCTGGACATGAAGCATTTTAACTTTCACATCATCAGGTGGTGTGTCCAGAGATCTGTGTCAGCCTCACTGGTCTAAGGCAGATGGGGTCAGGTGGGTTGGGCAGGAACAGTGGTGACATGGGGAAAAATAAGAACACACAGGAGGTTTACCAAGAAGTTGGTTTTGTTACAGTCAGACAATCAGCACTGCCAAACCCCCAGACTGGATTCAGGCTTTATTGCAATTTTAAGGTCAGATTTTCCACTAGTAGTGGTAAGAAGTGAGGGATTTATATTGTTAAATTGGAAACCTTTATGTAAGTGTGAGCATCAGGGCCCCTCTCTGCATCACTGACATCAATATTCATTTCACCTACAAGCAGATATTCCTTATCCCCCAAATATCAAACCTGGCTCCCTAAAACTGCACTCTCAAAAATCCCATTTGGACCTCTGTAAGAAGTTGTGTGCTTTCCTGAAGCTGCTGCTTTGAGAAGTGGTTGTGTCACCTTAGGAGGATGAAATGGGTGCTGCCTCTGCTGCTCTCTCATCTCGTGAACTGACTGATGGCATTTGATACTTCCTAAATTCTCAGTTCTGCTCTGACCTGAAATCTGTTAGCAGCTTTTGTCCTTTGACTAAATCCCAGCCTCCTGCTCCACAAACAGGCTCCCTCCTCAGCAGTCTGTGCTGGAGCAATCAGACCACATTCCCAGAACTGACAGCAGTGCACACACAAACCAAAACCAGCTTCAGTTCCTGTTAAAAAATAGCCTGAATGTTTTCAAGGTTCAGCAGTTACTCAGCTAAAAGAGCACTGGATTGAGAAAAGTACTGCCAAGCACAGGGGAAGAAAATCTGCCTGACTTGTCTGCTGCCAATGTGACATTTTGAGAACTTCAACTTCCCTCCTTCCTACAATCTTTGATGGCTCATTTTCCAGATTTAGGGTCAGCAGCAGGGCTGGCTAAAAACAGAAAGCTGCCAGCACAGCCAGAGAGCTCCTGGAAGCTGGGAGAGATTTGTGTTAATGGGAAATTGGCCCCAGGTACTTCCCACTTTTTCATAAATCACCACTGAGTTTACCTGGACAAGATCCACAGCTGCTGTAGAAAAATCACAGCAATAAACAAACAGGCCTGGGTCACTGCAAGAAAGCAGAGAAACTCATCATTTATAGCCAGCAATTAAGGAGTGTCTCAAAGGCACAGAGTGCAGAACTGGGAGCCTGGGCTTTAGTCTCTGTGTAAAAATTTGGTGGATCCCATTGTTCCTTTATGCCCACTGTGCAACTGCTTCCTTTTCCTTCTGGAAACAGCAAATGTGAATGTCGTGTATATATTTACAGTGAGTCACATTTTTTTCACTGAATCTACTTTAATAATAGACCCTTAGATTATTATTACACTTTCCTTTGCATTAAAGGAGAGACATGTGAAAAACGTGGCAAGTTTAATGTAAATTACTCCTGGATAGATGGAACGTTTTGGAAAACACACTGAAAAATGATTCAAGGGTATCACAGAAATAGAAATGTGACTTCCAGCAGAAATCACTCCCATGTTAACATCTGCAAATCAATACTGGAAAAGGAGAGGCACCAAGGCCTGCAGGAAAATGCTTTCAGAATGAGACACGTAAACTCACAGCAGGCTTTGTTGGTTGCATTAAAAGACCAAAGATTTCCAAGCTCAGACCACAATAATATGAAGTTGCAGGTGGCAAAGGCCTTTCTCTGAGATTGTTTAAACTAAGATCACAGAGAACACTTTTCCAATTTGTTTTCAGGGGCTGCTGGATCATGCAGGTAAAAACCTACTTTGTAGAATCTCAGAGTGGTTTGGGTTGGAAGGGACCTTAAAGCTCATCCAGTGCCACCCCCTGCCATGGGCAGGGACACCTTCCACCAGCCCAGGTTGCTCCAAGCCCCATCCAACCTGGCCTTGGACACTTGCAGGGATCCAGGGGCAGCCACAGCTTCTCTGGGCAACCTGTGCCAGGGCCTCCCCACCCTCCCAGGGAAGGATTCCTTCCCAATATCCCATCTATCCCTGCCCTCTGGCAGTGGGAAGCCATTCCCCCTTGTCCTGTCACCACTTACTTGTTGGTTTGTAAAATTGGGAAGACTGTATTCCCAGCCCCACAGCCAACCTGCACAAACAAAGCAGATGCACACAGTGAGAATAATTCCTTCAGTACATCCCATAATTTCAAATCATCTCTCTACAGCCAGGCAACAAAGAGAACCTCCCCAGTACCAGCTGAGCATGGCAGTGACCATTTGTAACCCTCCCTGCAAGGTCTGTGTTCAGCTGAGGAGCAGAATGACTCTTGTGGAAAACACTAAGCAAGTTCTTGTCAAAATCTTACTAGCAAACTATATATTGTTACACTCTAAAAGCTGTTTTTGCTGGAAGCCCAAGCATAACAACCAGTCTGAGTCACTGAAACACTGGCAAAGGCCAGGGGTGGGTTACATTTGCTTCCACAGAAATTCAGAGCAATGGAGAAGGGAAGTTTGCTTTACCCTAATTACATCCTGCTGTTGCAGAGTTTCCTTCACTACATGGCTCTTCCTCAAGTTACAGCCAGGCCCACAATGATTCTGCCTTATTATTCCTTCTACTTGTTCCCATTTGAAGAGAAGATGATGGCTCCCACAACTGGGTTTGGGGAGTTTGCCTCTGAGTGTTTAGGGAATCAGTAAAATTGGAATAGACTGAGCAGAGAACACCACTGAGGGTTTGCAGGGACAGATGTGCTCAGGTGAGACAGGAAAGCCACAGTGATAATATCAAAGCCTGAAAAAGCCTCCAAACCTCAGATTAAATTAAAATATCAAAAGGATAGTTCATACTAACTCTCCCTGGAAGGGCAGGACTTCCATTAAATACAAAGTACTAAACAAATCCAGCAGTATCTACAGTGAACAAGTAGAGGTGGCAGAGCAAAAGGAGCTGTCAGGAGTCCAGTATTTATAATTCCCACAGACTTCTCTCTGGGACAAAGCCTGTATCAGTCTGGGATTCCCTGTTATCACATGGGCCATAAGGAACAAACCCAAGAGCATCTTCACATTCTTGGCTTCACTGCTTTGTTTCACACCTCTCAAGGCAAACAGGAGTCAACAGAAAAGATAAATGACAAGGGAAAACCTTATACAGACAAATAAAAGAATCAGTTCCTTGCAAAGATGACTTGTAAATGCTTGTTTGAACATCTGACAGCAGTAGTTTGGCTTTTAAACTCTGAAACTTCTTACATCCTTGTGCTCTGCCAACTCAAGAGTCTGAACCAAAGGAATCCCAGCAGATTTAGTTCAGATCTAAGCTGCCCTCTGATTTCTGCATTCTGCTGACTAAAGGCACTCAACCACTCCCTGCTTGCAGTGATCCATATTTTTATGTCCCAGTCACACAACCCCGATCCCAAGGCACAGTTTGGTGTGTGACTCTGCTTTCCAGCTCTCACCTCCAACACACGGTAAGATGCAGCTGATCCTGGGTAATCTCCAGCCCTCTGGTTCAGCTCCCTGTGCTCCTGTGCAGCCAAGTCCTCTGTGCACCCCTCAGCTGTGCTTTGGAGCAGGCTGTACTGACCCCCTGTCCTGGTTTCCAATGAACAATGTCCATTTTCACACCTTTCACTGTTGGATTCTTCTTTGGTACTGAATTCATGCAGAGAATCCCCATTTTGGCTTGAGGTCCTGTTGGGTGCCAGCTCAGGAAATTCAGTGAACAGCCAGTGCCTGTCCTTGAAGAAGCCATTTTCGTGGATTTTATAGAAGTCATCCCAATATCTCTTAGCATTCACCTCATATTCCTCTGGGAACACAAACAAAAACATCATCAGGTCTCAGGGTTGAAGCAGGTCAGACAGTGAGGGATCACTGCAGACATTTATGCAGCAACCTGCTCTAATAAGGAAGATTATCCACTGAAAATCACCTTTATTTAAATTTGCCATCCCACACAAACACTCAGGTTGCCTCCTCACAGTCACTTTGTTAGGACATGAAAAGGGAAAAGAGAGAGAAGAGGAAACTCTGTGTGTCCTGGTAGGATTTAAAGGAAGCTGGCAACAGAAAAAGCCTCTTTGAAGGACACTGGAATGAAGAAATCCAGGTTTTACTTCCATTTCTAGCACTGACTTGGTCAGTTCACTGGAAAAATTCATTTGGAGCCTCATGACACTGAGTGTGAAGCACACACAACCCCTAAGGAATTCTGAGAGCCCCTTTTTTTCAGATGGAGAAGCAGAATAATTATCCAACCCCGCAGGCCTGGCAGAAAGCTCAATTAGCATTTGCACATTCCTCCCAGATTCCAGCACGTTTTCCACAAGTTTTGCTGCAGTCCAGTCTGGGGCACTTTGTTTTCCATAGTTCTGTGCTTTTATGAATTAAAACAACAGAAGTGACCACTAAAGTTAAGGTGGACATGCTAAAGATGATCAGAAGGAACTTCAGCAGCAGCATTTTCACACCAAGTGGACCATTCCAGGAGCAGGATGAGTATTACAGGGAGCTGGAATAATACTGGCCTAATGAAATTCCAGTCACCTGCAGAATTATTTCCACACATTTCCCAGATTTCAGACCGAGTGCAGTTCTAGGGGAACTGTTTCTTCCATGGGAATTTAAAAATCCAAGTAGCTTTCTGAATCCTCAATGTGATGAGTCCTCTGTCCTGGGAATTAAGGACCTAATTACAGCATTTTATGCTTGGAATCACCTGGAAATATCCATGGCCAGAAATCCCAACTGCATTCCAATAACATGGAATTCCTCAACCATCTCTGCACAGCAACAAGTCCATTACTGAAAAAAGCTGATTGGAGATCAGTATCATTGCCTGAACTGCAGTTTATTTATTAAGACTTTTAAAAGCATAAAACTGTTCAGAAGATCTCTGAAGGGAGACAGTCAAGTGAACCCAGAACACCTGGAAAAATATGTAGCCTCAGCCAAATATAGACAAAAATGGCTTTAACAAAGAAGCACAAGTCAGTCATATATCTATTTTTAGTAGGATCTATCCCTGCAGCACAAAGAGCTATATATAAAAATAATCTCTTTACCTCAACTACAAGGATTTTCTCCTTTTAAGAAGCCCTGTCCTTAAACCCCAATCCAAAAGAAATTTTAATGTCTGGCATCAGAGCAGGGCAGTGAGTTTGTGCCATGATCCCACTGTAGGTCACAGTGGGCAGGGCCAGGTCAGTGCAGTATTTTCATGGAAGAGCTCCAGGACTGCTGATGCTGGAAGAAGTGTTATTGATCCACAGTCTGGCACACTCCTTCCTGAACTGTCATGTATTAGTAGGGATACACGAGGCTGCTGGGGCTGGAAATGCTCTTTCACCTCACAAAAACACAAAGTCCTGAATCCTGCCCGTCCCTGACAATCCCATGGCAGCCTGATTGGAATGGGATGCTTATCTGAGGTGCTGGGACAAAATTCCAGCCCAGCCAGTTTGGATTACCCAGTTTGGATTACCCACATTTTTGCCACAAGACTTTGTGCTCTTTCTGTGTTAAATTACTGTGGAATTCTGTTAGATGCTGTTGAACAGCTGTTACACCCCAACCCACACGAGGGGAAGCTTTATTTAAAGCTCATTTATTCAGAGCCTGGTGTTTTCAAAGCACCAGAATAAAGGATCAGTAACAATTTAAATACAAGAAATCAAGGGCTGGCTGACAAATATCATGCAAGGAATAGACTGAAAGCAAATAAATGACCATATTAATTTTTCAGGCTGACTTTCAGCCAGAAGAGTTCCCATCACATTTGTTTCAGCCCCTTTTTGTGGTATGATCTCATGGGGATGTTGGGGTGGGAGCCAGATTCCTCCAAAGACCTTCCTGACAAGGGCTCCTGACTTTCCTGTTTGTCTTTGTAAAGCCCTTCACCCTGCAGAAGGAGGGCAAACAAAAGGAACTGTTCACAAAGGACAGGAAGAGAACCAGGCCCCCCCCCCCTGAATTTCACAGGGGCTAATGATGGAGCCTCAAAAAGAAACCAAGGAACTCTTCCACTTCTTTCTTTGCTCCCAGCCAGGAGACACATCCTCCACACACCCCACAGAACTCCTCTGCTCCTTCAGAACAGATCCTGACAGCCCCAAGAAGTGCACAGAATAATACAGCCCTCATGACCAATAGCCTGCCTTTGTTCTCCTGCTTGGACATTCTGATTCTCAAACTCCCAGACCCTTCAGGCACATTTTCCTGGGCTGCCTTCCCTACTTTTCAGCCATCCCATTGTCTCCACACGCTTCCCAGTGAATAGCAACCATCAACATTTGACTGGCCTGCATTGTTCAGGCTGGGAAATACATCATGGAGCCCTGACAAAGTGCCCCAACAGCAAATTGCTCCCCAGTTTCCTGGTTGTATATAGGTTCTCAAAGCATGACAGACAGCACCCTTTAATGCTAACCAGATTTGAAACTGAACCCAACACAATGGGCATCACAATGGGAACTGCTGGATACTTCTGGGAGTCCAAGAAATGAGGAGGGTTGTTCTTTGGGATAATTAGATTTGCTATTGTGAGCACAACTGGGAGCTATATGGAAGTGTCTCAATAGCTCCAGAAGTGCTGAGCTTTATCTTAAGGGTGCCACACTCCATTTGATGGGAACAAAGGGAGCAGATCCATCCTAGGGCTCGGCAAGATCATCATCAGTCAAGTTTCTTATCACACCAAAGAACCATTTCACCATCATTTGAGGGACTGGATGGTCTCTGACAGAGTGGAGAGTGACACAGCTGTGAACCTTGAGCTTGATTCAGACACAGGTAAGCTCCACATTTTGGATGTATAAATATCCCTTGAGCCAAGTAAAATAAAAATTTGGGAATCCCTTTGCTGTCTATCTGATGATAAGCACTTTCAGGAGAAAATAATTTTTTTCTGACTCTATGATTTAATCATTCTCATGCTGCTTGTTAACTCTGTAGAGACAGATTTGGACACTACTTTATCAGCCCCTCTTAAGGAGAAGAACTGAGCTTGAATTAGGATCACTCCACAGCAAAAAGAGACTGACTGTTGGAAGTTAACAGAAAGCACAATAACTCTACACTCAAAGAGGTTTGTTGACAAGGAACAGTAACAAGTATTTAAACACACACAACACCACAAAGAAGCTCAACCCAAGCTGACTCCTCCCAACCAAGACCACGCCTGTTCCAGCAGGATGAGTCTCTGGAGAAGGTGGAGGAGTCACAGAGAGGGAATTTAAGAACAGGAAGGTTCCTCCTCCTCCATTTCCCATTACCAACAAGTAGGTAAAGCATTCTGAGTGACTGGGGAGGGGGCAGGGAGGGATTCATGCTGCTGCTGAGGTGGCTCTGGCCACTGTTCCACTCCTGGGGCACAGGCCAAGACGGGCAGAGGAGACTCTCCAACAGTACCTTGTTTATCCTGTGGCAAGAGCTGGGAGCTGTTCTCTTGAACTTTACTCCTGGCACTGGATTCCTGCTCTTCTGACCATTCCACATTATCCCTGTGGGGAAAAAGGAGATGAACTAGAGCTGTAAAATGGGCAGAGAGAGAAAAACTGAGAGAGGGAGGGAGGTGTGATCCCAATTCCAGCACAATAGCTGCCAGCACGTGAGGCTCCTGGGCCTGAAGGAGCTGCACTCATGGAATTGTAAAGGAAGGGATCCTAAATCTGCCCCTGATCCTTTTCCCTCTTGGACACTCAGCCAAATTCAGAGGGAATAATCCTTCCTATAAAACCACCAGTGCACTCACAAAACTAAATTGGTTTTCAATTTAAAACAAAAAGGGCAGTGGGGTTATTTGGAAGGTTAAATTAAATCCAGTTATGAGGAAAATATGCAGGAAGCTTTAAAGAATTAAGAATTATTAATAACTTCAGTGCACACACACAGCTGTGCACTCATTAAAGTGATTCATTTGGCTTTTTTTCATTAAAACAAGTGAAAGGAAAGCAGAATACAAGGAGCAATAAGCCCAGTTCTGGCCTCAGGAGAAATCAGCCTTTTAACTCACAAAACAAAATCTTAACTGTTAAAAAAAAAGCTGGATTACTAAAAGTTTCCACGGGAAAATTGAGGATATGCTTTTGTAATGTACCTTTGGTACAGAACAGTCCCAAAAGGAATGACAGGCTGATACACGTAAATATTACCTTATTACAAGTGAAACACACCCAGTTCTTCACAGGGTATGACAGCCAGAGACCAAAAGTGGATCTATTTACTTCAAAAATGCAAAATACCTTCAGTTCCCAGCAAATTAGGCAATTTGGGTGCTTAAAACAGCTGCTGTACCCAAATAAAGAGCTCCTGTTCCAAGCACACACCCACAACCCCACAACTGATTCAACTTTATTAACTACAGCAATTAAACAACTGCAGCAAAGCAAAACAACACGTCTCCCAAATCAGGGGAGCCTGAGGAAGCCCCAGTGCTGTGGGAGGAACCCAGAATGGCTCAGCACCCTCCTGGGGACCAGTTTCAAAGGGTCAGGACCCCCCAGGGACCAGTTAGAAGGCTCAGAACCCTCCGTGGATCATCCCAGAAGGCTCAGGACCCCCAGGGAATCAGTCCCAAAGGGTCAGGACCCTCCTGGGATCAGACAAAAATGGCTCAGGACCCCCCAGGGGATCAGCCCCGAAGGCTCAGGACCTCCTGGGGATCAGCCCCGAAGGCTCAGGACCTCCTGGGGACCGGTTCCCAAGGCTCGGGATCCCCTGTGGATCAGCCCGGAAGGCTCAAGACCCCCCAGGGATCAGTCAAGAAGGCTCAGGACCTCCCGCGGATCGGTCCCAAAGGGTCAAGACCCTCGCAGGATTAGTCGATAATGGCTCAGGACCCCCAGAGATCAGTCCCAAAGGCTCAGGACCCCCGGGGGACCAGTCACGAAGGCTCAGGACCCCCGAGCACCGCCCGCACAGGGCACGGCCCTCCCGCCCCTCCGCCAGCGCCCAGCCCGGGGGCGCCGCTTCCCGCCCGACCTTCCCTCGCTGTCCGGCGCCAGCCCCACGCCCACAGCCCCCCAACCCGCTCCGGGGGCGAGCGCGGACACCGGGGTCGGGTCCCCGCGGGCAAGTCGGGGCTGGGCCGTCACGCAGGGCTCGGCCACAGGCACCGCCAAGCGGGAGCGGCGAAGGCTCGCCCCGGGCGCCCCGCACGCACCAGGCGTTGTGCTGGAAGAGCCGCGCGGGGTCTGTGAGGAGGCGCTGCCCGAAGCGCCGCCGCTCCCGCTCCGCGCTGGGCGCCGCCATGACGGGCCGGGGCCGCCGCTTCCGCTTCCGGCGCGGCCCGACCCGAACGGGGACTGCGGGAGGGTCACGTGGGGCGGCGCTGAGGGAGACGGCGGGAAACGGCCCCGAAAGCGCCTTTTCCGGACTTTAAACCGAATTTCACTGAATAATGGGGTGGGTTGGGTGGGAAGGGACATTAAACAACACCCGCTGCCATGGGCAGGGACACCTTCCAGTAGCCCAGGTTGCTCCAACCTGGCCTTGGACGCTTCCTGGGATGGGGCAGCCACAGCTTCTCTGGAAAATCCATTCCAGCCCCTTCCCACCCTCCCAGGGAAGGATTCCTTCCCAGTATCCCATCTAATCCTGCCCTCTGGCAGTGGGAAGCCATTCTCCCTTGTCCCTCCATCCCTTGTAAACAGTCTCTCTCCATGTTTCTTGCAGCCCCTTCAGGTCCTGGAAGGCCACAGTCAGGTCACCCCAAAGCTTCTCTTCCCCAGGCTGAACAATCCCACCTGTCCCAGCCTTTCCTCCCAGCAGAGCTGCTCCATCCCTCTGACCATCTTGGTGCCTCCCCTGGACTCTCTCCAGCAGCTCCATGTCCTCCCTGTGCTGTTCCCCAGAGCTGGAGCAGCTCTGCAGGGGGGTCTCACCTGAGCAGAGCCCACAGGGGAGCTCCCATGGGAAGCAGGGAACGAATTCTTTATTTTGCTTTACTTGTGTGCACGGCTGTTGCTTTCTCTGATAAAGTTTCTCTCAACTCATGAGTTTTCCAGTTTTCACCCAATCCCACTGCTCGGGGGGGGACAAGAAGGATGGAGAGAGACTGTTTACAAGGGCCTGGAGTGATGGGACAAGGGGGAATGACTTCAAACTGCCAGAGGGCAGGGTTAGATGGGATATTGGGAAGGAATCCTTCCCTGTGAGAGTGGTGAGGGGCTGGAATGGATTTCTCAGAGAAGCTGTGGCTGCCCCTGGATCCCTGCAAGTGTCCAAGGCCAGGTTGGATGGGGCTTGGAGCAACCTGGGCTGGTGGAAGGTGTCCCTGCCCATGGCAGGGGGTGGCACTGGATGGCCCTTAAGATCCCTTCCAGCCCAAGCCATCCTGGGATTCTGTGGTTTTGTTCCTGGCTGAGATGTGGGCAGTGCCTACAAAGGAAAGCACACGGGGAAACAGCTCTTGCTGAATTTTGCGAGGCTCCTTTCTGCCACCCCCGAGGGAGCCCCAATCCATCCATCCGGGCTGTGCAGTCCCTGCGCTCCCGCAGCCAGAGGACAAAAGAGGGCGATGTTGGGCTGTGGAACAGCCCGGCCCCGCTCGGCAGCGGCTGCAGCCCCGCGGCTCTGCACAGACCCGGGGCCCGAGGGCTCCGGCTGCTCGGGGCAGTTCCAGCAGTGTCTCTGCAGGGAGGGGGTCGGCTCTGCAGGTGCCTTTGGGTGTCCAACCAGATCTAAAACATTCCTGGAAATACAATCTTGGGGCCCCCGTGTTTTTGTATGGGTCGTTACAAAAGGCACAAATAACCCGGTAAAGGGGGGCTCTCCCCTCTCTGTCCCACAGAGCTGAGGCAGCTCACCTGATAATCTGAATCAGTTCTCCAGGGCAGAGCTGCCAACTCCACCCACTTCCCAAAAATTTGGAGGAGGAGGATTCAAATCTACAGAATTGAAGCTGCCCGAATCACTTTTCCCAGGGGCTGAAGAGGAGGAGGGTGGTCAGAGCTGTGACTGAGCCTTGTCCTACCCTCCCAGGGCTCAAAGGGAGCAGAGATCCCAGCAGTCCCAGAGCTGAACAAGTTATGCCATGGGGATCCATCCCCACTTTTTGCTGAGTGCTGGCTGGGTTTCTGGCAGGGAGGACAATTCCCTGCAGTTTATCAATAGCCAAAGAAGCTAAAGTCAACTCCTGTGTCCCATGTGGTAAGAGAAGAGCTTGGCCTCTGCTCTTGCAACCAAGAACCTCTGGAAAAAGGGAAAAAGTGAGAATCTGGATTGACTTCGTTGGGCACAACCCCCCATCAGAGCATGATGCCTCTGTGGCACTTGGGGGTACAAAAATCAGGTACAAGACCCTGCTGAGACAGGGGAGGAGGATTTTACTGCTAGGGGGGCAACAAGTCCCTCACCACCAGAGACTCCTCCATGGTTACCCCATGTGGGTGGGAACCCACTTGCCTGGTGTTCACATCGTGTCCTCGTCACCTGACACGCACCAGTCCAGGCATGCAGGAGCCTTTGAACTCATCTGCTGGTTTCCAGAGATTTCTAGGCTTCCTCCAAGGAAAAAGACCTCAGAACCTCCCCTTACCTCCCTGTGTCCTAAGGCTTCCAGCTTCCCCTTGCTGGGCAGGTGAACCCCTCTGGCTGTGGAGCCCAGGCTGAAGTTGAGGTCCTGGGTGTCACTTTTGTACTCCGAGGAGGGGCCTGGGCAATATTTGAATGGAGCAGGATGTGTTGCCAGCAGCAGGGACCGGCTCTCCAGGGAGATTTCAGGCCTTGGGAATGACAGTGAAAGGGCAGCCAGGGAGACACAGCAGCCAGACTTGGCACCTCCAGTGGCTCTGAGGTCAAGTGGTTCTCCAACATGACCAGGTCAGAGCCCAGATTATCCACAGTGGCCGTGTCCTCTGTAACAAGAAAGTGTTGGAAAGCTCCTCTGCCTGCTGGCAGTGAGTGCAGAGAGACCTGCCAAAAAGAGGTTATTAATAATAATAATAGTGACTCCTTTGCCTTTCCTCCGCTCCTTCCATCTCAGGATCTAAAGGACTGTAGCCACAGTAGTGCAGTGAAACTCCCTCCCCTCTGGCAGGGTGGGATGCTGAGCCCAAGGAGGATTAAATTCCCTTTCCATGGCCATTCATCACCCATTACCTCCCTCCACGCTGCACCCTCTGCACAGACATGTGTGACACCCCATGCACAGACACACGTGACACCCTGTGCACAGACACATGAGACACCCCATAGACAGATGTGTGACACCCCATGCACAGATGTGTGACACCCTGTGCACAGACACACGTGACACCCTCTGCACAGACATGTGTGACACCCCATGCACAGATGTGTGACACCTCATGCACAGACATGTGTGACACCCTCTGCACAGATACACGTGACACCCTCTGCACAGACACACGTGACACCCCGTGCACAGACATGTGGGGCACCCTCTGCACAGACACACGTGACACCCCGTGCACAGACATGTGGGACATCCTCTGCACAGACACACGCGGGCCAAGCAGGAGCTGCAGAGACCCAGAAGCCTCCTCGTGACAATGGGAAAAATCACAGAATCCCAGGATGGTTTGGCTTGGAAGAGACCCTAAAAACCATCCAGTGCTGCCCCCTGCCATGGGCAGGGACACCTTCCACCAGCCCAGGTTGCTCCAAGCCTTGTCCAACCTGGCCTTGGACACTTCCAGGGCTGGGGCAGCCACAGCTTCTCTGGGCAACCCATGCCAGGGCCTCCCCACCCTCCCAGGGAAGGATTCCTTCCCAATATCCCATCTAACCCTGCTCTCTGGCAGTGGGAAGCCATTCCCTCTTGTCCTGTCACTCCAGGCCCTTGGAAATAGTCTCTCTCCATGTTTCTTGTTGCCTCCCTTCAGGCACTGGGAGGCCACAATTAGATCACCCCAAAGCTTCTCTTCTCCAGGCTGAACAATCCCAATTCTCTCAGCAGATATGTTTGAGGAAGGGGAGCCCAAATTCCAGCAAGGGTTTACAGGGAGTCTCTTGGCTGCAGCTTTGAATGTCTCACCCAAAGGCCAGTTTACAACACTGAGAACTCTCGTATCCACAAAGGATTTGGTGACCTTAGAGAATCTCACCCCAAAACTGCTTCCCAAACCAGGGCCTTTTTGTCCAGATGTAGGCTGGATGTCCCAGCTTTCCCCTAGTGGTGACACTTTCATCCCAGACTAATCCTGACTCCTTTACAGCCCCGGAGATCCCATAATGGATAAATCCCAGAGCAACTCAGCTTCATCTCACACCTGACCTAGCTTTGAGCAAGAAGTTGGACTAGAGACCTCCTGAGGTCCTTTCCAAGCTGAATTATTCTGGGATTTTGTGCCCTGGGAAATGTCAGCTTTTTGTTTTTAATTCCAGCTCTTTCTCCTCATCTTTCCCAAGTCTTAATCTTCCTGCCCAGCAGATGCTCCAGATCCTGAACAAAGATCCCAAAGTGCCCATATATTCACCATCCACAGCCATGTCCTTCCAGTTCTGGTCTGGGAAGTGGATTTCCATTGGGATGGGAGAAACTCTGTCCCAGCATTGACCAACTTCCCTAGAACCAGTGGGGAGATGTGTTTCACTTCAGAAAATGGGGGTATGGATGGCACAAAATGCACCTTAAACTATCTCCTGGCTGCATCAGGAGATGCATTCACTCATTTTGGGTTTATTTACAGAAATCATTTACAAAAGGAGTTGATGCATTCCTGGGCTCCAAGAAGAGGGAGCACATCAGCACCTCAGGAATAAAAGTAGCATTTAAAAGAACCCTGGGACGAAGTGTTGCTGCAGGAGCTGTGTCTGTGGGGTGGGTTGCTGCGTGTCCCTGCTCCCTGGAAACCTCCACGGGGGAAGTGTCCCTCTCCAAAGCGGGATTTGGGCACTGAGCAGCCCAGAAAGCTGGAAAGTTCTGACAGAGCACGTGCAGACATCACCATCTAGCGGTCCCCGACTCCAACAGCCTCCACGCAGCCCAAAATTTGCACATTCAGCAGGGTTGGAGTTACTACCGCTCCCAGATGGCTCCTCCCAAGGAGCTGAGAGCAGCCGCTGCCTCCACCCTTGTCCCACCTCTGGCTGCTCACACTCCTTTCCTCCGGCCAGCACAGCGGCACGGCCTTGATTTTGGGGGGAAAAGCCACTCCAGACTCCCAACAGCTGCTTCTCGTGGTCGTGGGCTTGATCCTGCAAGCAGTCATGCCCAGTGGCATCAAGGGGCAGTGAACTGAGCTAAACTGGAGTCTTGTCTCATCCCACAGCTCCGTGGGAAAGGGAAGTCTTCTGCCTGAATGGTAGACATGGAGTTGTAGGGGTTTCTTCAGTGGAAGCTCATCCTGCTCCTTCGTGTTGCAGCCAGGCTCTCCCTTCACCTTTCTCTCACCTCACCCTGCTGCCAAAATGCCCCTCCTGGGGTCAAACACAGCTGAACCCCCCCCAGCCCCAGCCCAGGTCCCACCTGGGTGCTGGACTCACACACCCAGCTCAGCTGGGGACACCGAGAGCTGCCCCAAGGTGCCTGCACACCCTGTGTGGGCTGGGGGCACCTGGTGGCCTGGGGTGTGTGTGGGGGTGTCAGAGAGCCAAGCAAACAGTTTTTCCAGAACTTTCTGTGGTCCCAAAATGCTGGTTTGAAGGGTGACCACAGGCTGTCCCCACAGCAGTGTGTGACATGGTGCCAGACTGGGTGCTGGGGGAACAGGCAGGGACCCTGCTCCCAGGTTTAGCCCCTTCACCCCCTCCAGGTCTCAGCCATCCCTGGGATGGTCCTGCAGTGGTCCCAGCCCAGCTGCCCTGCTCTGGGGGCTTCTCCTGCACACTGGAGGGCTCACAGGGACCAGTGGGGCAGGATGGGGGTTACTGGGGCTCACCCCACTCCCTCACAGTGAACTGAGGTGCTGCCAGTACCACAGTCTGCAGTGGGCTCTGGCCCACTGTGTGCCCCCCAGCTTGTTATCAACCCCCAGGAATACAGGAATTATGGAGCAGAAACCCCTGTGTGTGGGGGGGTAACAGCCAGTGGGAACCATCCTTCAACCCACCTCAGCTCAAACCAGCTCCCCGAGTCACACTGGGGTGCCAGAGGCTGCCCACGGGTCAGGAAGCCTGGGCACAGGCTGCTGCTGGGGACACTGACACCATGAGTAGTCTGAGGGGTTTTGTTTTAGTTATTTTTATTTTTGTGGTGCGATTTGCTGCTGCTCTGGTGCTGCCCATCCACCCCCCTCCCTGGGGCTCAGCCCCAGATCCCACCCAGCACCAAGCCCTGCCCCTGCTCCCACACTGCTGGGACAGCCAGGGGACAGGGACACAGGGCCACCAACAGCTCAGCCAACACTCTGCTGGGGCCCTCGGGGCAAACCCCACACCGGGCCCGAGGTTGGTGTTGGTTTTTGGGGCAGCTGAGGGGAATTGAGCCACTGTGCTCTGGCAGGGCAGGGACCAGGCAGCAGCACTGCTACAGCCAAACTGGGACATCTCTTCGTTTTCCCCCACGGGTGACACACAGCCCCAGGCAGCAGGACACAGCCTGAGCCCTGCCTGCTCTGCTGGAACCCTGAGCTGTGCAGAAAACCAGGCAGGGTGCAGTTACACAGCTCAGAAAACACAGAGGGGAGAGAGGTGGCCAGGCCTGAGGGATAAGGGGCATCATGAGCTCCCGAGGCTGCTGCCTGCACATCCATGTGGGCTGTAGCGTGGGGAGAGTGAGGGGGGACACGGGGAGCTCAGCACCATCCCCGGGGCTGAGCCAGGCTGTGGCTGGGACCAGCACAGCTGGTGCTACATGGAGGTGCTGGGGGTGCAAACCGAGTGCATGTGGGGGCAGTGAGGGAGGGCACAGCTTTTCACCCCCCTGGCTCACAGCAGTGCCAGAACATGGGGGTGCAAGGAGGAAAGGGGTTGCTGGGCTGCTCAGAAGCAGTGTCCTGAACCCACAAAGCAGTGATGGCTCCTGCCTGCTGGCAGCTGCCCTGTGCCCAAGGAGATGGCTCCTGTGCCCAGCGGGACTGAGTCCAGTGATCCGACAGGCAGGGCTTCACCAGCACGGGCCGTGGAGGAGAAAACAGCTCAGTGTGGTTTGAGTGGCCACTCCTGAAGTCCCCTTGGCCCGATGAGCACCAAAGAGTTCACAGACTGGCAGAGAAAGTCCCATTTCTCTGTGTCCAGTGTATGGAGGGGCCGCCGGCTCCGCGAGCGACCCGCGAGGTAAGGAGCGAGGTTTGCCTGGAGAGCACGTCCCTGCAGTCACAGAGGGGTGATGGACAACACTTGGAGGGCCTGGAGGCAGTCAAGGGGTTGTTAAATTACACACAGACACGTTCACACAGGCTCACACACACAAGGGCTTCTGTAAACTGGACTCCTTAAGGTTCCATGGATCCTTGGCTGATCCCACGGCCAGCACTGGGTGTGGCATCCTTAGTTGTTCCCCCGGTACGTGATGTTGGTGAAGGTGGATGTGGCCTCTTTATATAAAGGGTTGTGGGTCTGGAGGAAGGAGGAACAAAAAGAGAATCAACATTTCATGCTTGGCATCACCATTCATTCTACTTAACACCTAGGGACACTGAGGCACCACTTCAGCACAGAGTGGTGGATCCCTGGCATGGCTTTGGCTGTGCAGTTTAATGGCTCCCCATGGGAGAGAGCAGGGAAAAGCTGCTGTGGAGGAGAGGAAAAGCAGTAGGAGTTCAGGAGCAGAGAGACCTCCTGAAAGAGCCACTCCACCCCATCCCATCCCATCCCATCCCATCCCATCCCATCCCATCCCATCCCATCCCATCCCATCCCTCCTGTGATGGAGAGGTGGGGGACGGGCGCCAGTGCTGTCTCAGCCCCCTCCCTGGTGCTCTGGATGCCTCAGTCCTTCCAGCATCCCATGGCAGGAGGGACCTTCCACTTTGCTCATGGGATGGAAACACTGGTGTGGGCAGTGAGTAAGGGGGTCACGCTGCTGACAACTGCTTGGGATATGCTGGAGGTGGGAAAATCATCTGGGACATCTGCTGTGGCCTGTGCACAGCCCTGGGAGCACAGCAGGCTCAGGGAGGGGTGTCCAGGCTGGCAGTGTCACCCCGAGTCCTGCCTGGGGCACTGTCAGACAGGGATGGGGCAATCTGGTCCCTACGGGCCACAGACAGCAGCTGGGCTCTCCTGCTGGGAGCACTGGGATCTGGATCCCTCAGGCTGGGGGCTGTGGGATCTGGGGGCTCCTGCCCAACACCCCCGACCCGCTGGCCCTCACCGTGTCCCACTTGGCCCTGGCCTTCTCCTCCTCGAAGCGGGCGAACTCCCGGCGGTCGTGGATGGTGATGAGGAGCTTCCAGATGAGCAGGGCAGCCAGGCCGATGAGCAGGATGGCCCCTGTCACCGAGAGCAGGACCACCAGGACGTCGGGCCCCTTCGGGCAGTCTGCAGCACAGAGCAGGGCAGGGTTGGAGGGGGCTCAGCACTCCCAGGGCAACTAAAAGCAGCTCTGGGGCTGCCTGGCCGTGGGTACGTGGAGCTCCTCCGGGCCCAGGAAGGCTTCATCCTCCCCTGGCAGGGAACAGGAGCCTCCACCCTGGGCACAGGAGGCTCTGTGAAGGAGGATCCCATCCATGGGGTGCATGTGCTGAGATCTTTGAGCTCCTGTCTGTAGGGTGGGGGTCTGCACCCAAGTGTTGAGCAATCCAGATCAGAGGCACCACAGGTCCCACCCATGGTGGGGGATGGCACCTGAGCTCAAATCCTTGTGCTGGAGGAAGCTCTTCCCCAAACCACCACCCTGCTGACCCCCTGCTCTCGGCTCTGCACCAGCACCACATTGGCAAACTGGGGTGGTGAGATCCCGTGGGAGCCCCCACAGCCCCCCACAGCCCCCTGCTCCCCCCACGCCCTGCCTCTCTCCTCTCCATCCTGTGTGCAGGGCCAGGGAGGGTGGGCTGCACCCTGCCCGTGGCTGGGGCTGCCTTCATGGCCCTGCTCCCGAAGGACCTGCAGCCACACAGCCCCTGGCTCAGCTGGAAGTCAGACCTCCAGGTCAGTGAAGACCCCAGGGCTACCAATGGGAGCCCCCTCTTATCTGCCTCCTAAGAACAACATCCCTGCAGTCAGACACAGATCAGGGTGGTGGGAAGGTTGAACCCCCATCCTTGGCCTCAACTGAGGAAATGTGAGACGTGAGAGGCAGGAAATCCCGGCCCCGGTGGCACAGAGCAGGGAACAAAGCAGCCCTTTAACTCCTCTCAGCCCCTGACTGCGGTGCCCCAGGAGCCTGGCTGGGGTGGGAGGTACAAAGGGCACTCAAAATCCCCCAGTTTAGCACAGAAACCCAGCACTGCACCTTCTCCATCCCCCACCTGAGCCTGGTCTTACCAGGCTCCTCGATGACGGAGAGGATGGACTTGCCACTGGAGTCCTCGTAGTACTGGAACCTCATCACACAGTCGTTCTCGTCCTTGTAGGTGCAGTTCACGGCATCCTTGCCCCTGTCACCTGCCAGAGTGAGAGGCTCAGACCCCCCCCATGCCACGGATGTGCGCACAGAGGGAAAGCAACCCCCCGGATTTCCACATTTTAGGGCAGGTTTGGGTCTCCTCTTACTCAGTTCCTGCACCGTCTCGATCTCGTCCCGGCACATGCGGCTGCAGGTCTGCTCCTCCACCAGCCTCCCCCGCTCGAACTTCTTGCACTCCACACAGTCCCTGAGGAAGAGGAGGGAGGTGCTGTGAGCTCCTCTGTGCTCTCCTCAGAGGACCATCACACCTTTCAGTCGCTGGTTGTGGAAATCACCACAATCCCAACCTAACAGGGCTGCAGCTGGTGGGAGTTCCTGCTGCCACTGCTGCCAGCTCCCTGATGGGGTATGACCCATCCCAGCTCTCTGCCAGCTCCCTGATGGGGTATGACCCATCCCAGCTCTCTGCCAGCCCCCTGATGGGGTATGACCCATCCCAGCTCTCTGCCAGCCCCCTGATGGGGTATGACCCATCCCAGCTCTCTGCCAGCTCCCTGATGGGGTATGACCCATCCCAGCTCTCTGCCAGCCCCCTGATGGGGTATGACCCATTTCAACTCTCTGCTGGCTGCCCTATGGAATATCCCAGCTTTCTGCCAGCCCCCTGATGGGATATGACCCATCCCAGCTCTCTTCCAGCTCCCCAATGGGATACGACCCATCCCAGCTCTCTACTGGTTCCTCAATGGGATATAATAACCCACCCTAGCCCTCTGCTGGCTCCCCAGTGAGATACGACCCTTCCCAGCACTCTGCCACATTCCCAATGGGATATGACCCACCCCAGCTGTCTGCCAGCCCCCTGGTGAGACATGATCCATTCCAGCTCTCTTCCAGCTCCCCAGTGGAACATGATCCATCCAGCTCTCCTCCAGCTCCCCAGTGGGATATAACCCACCCCATCTCTCTGCCAGCCCCCTGGTGAGATATGATCCATTCCAGCTCTCCTCCAGCTCCCCACTGGGATATAACCCACCCCATCTCTCTGCCAGCCCCCTGGTGAGATATGATCCATTCCAGCTCTCTTCCAGCTCCCCAGTGGAACATGATCCATCCAGCTCTCCTCCAGCTCCCCACTGGGATATAACCCACCCCATCTCTCTGCCAGCCCCCGCCGTGGCACGAGCTGCCCCAGCCCCGTGCCCTGGCTCACTTTTTGATGGTGCAGGCGTCGGGGCAGGTGGGGCACCTCTCGCAGGTGTCCCCGTAGGAGCCGGGCTGGGTGCACTCGCAGCGGCCGCACACGCAGGAGCCGTGGCCGGAGCAGACCAGCCCGTTGCCGGACATGCACGTGTCCGTGCGCGTCGTGCAGTTGCAGTAGTCGCCCGTCCAGTCCGGGTCGCACACACAGTCCCCGCAGCTGCACTTCCCGTGGCCTGGGGACAACCCAAAGAGCATCAGGACCCTCAGTGGCAGAGCAGCCACCGGGACAATCCCATTGCACTGTGCTCGGGGTGGGACAGGCAGCAGCTCACGCCAAACCCCAACCTTTGCTGTGTCCCCAGCGCTGCTCTTATCCCACCCGAACAAGAACAGAGGTGGGCAATGAAGATGGGGAACGGCCTTGAGGGGAAGCTGCAAGAGGAGCAGCTGAGGGCACCTGGTCTGTTCAGCCTGAAGGAGACTGAGGGGAGACCTCATTGCAGTTCCAACTTCCTTGGGAGAGGAAGCGGAGAGGCAGGCACTGAGCTCTGCTCTGGGGGGACCAGGGACAGGACCCCAGGGAATGGCCTGAAGTTGTGTCAGGGGAGGTTGGATTTTAGAAAAAGGTTGTTCCCCCAGAGGGTGGTTGGGCACCAACCAGGCTCCCCAGGACCAGTGGGCACAACACCAAGGCTGACAGAGCTCAAGGAGCGTTTGGATGATCCTCTGGGGCACAGGGTGTGACTCTTGGGGATGGTCCTGTGCAGGGCTGAGAGTTGGACTGGATGATCCTTGTGGGTCTCTTCCAACTCAGCATATTCTGTGATTCTGTGATTCCAGGCTGAACTGCCCCAGCTCTGCCAGGTTGGCAGCAGCAGCTGGAGATGCTCAGTCAGATCCATCTCTGAGCGAGTCAAGCCTTGGCTGTGGCTTTGAATTTCAGATTGAGTCGGGACATCTGGTCAAACCCCCCAAATCCCACTCGTTTCCCAGCCCTGGACCAGGCAGGGGAAAGCTGACTGCTGGGAAAAGCCCGCCGAGCTCTGCACGCTCACTGAGCCTGGTTTAATCACACAGACAGACAGACAGACAGACAGACAGACGTGCTCAGATCCTGCCAGACCCCGGAGCTGTTTGGATTGTGGTTTGATTCCAGCTCAAAAACCAGACACGGTGAGCGGTGGAAACACCACGGAGCCGGCACGCGCCGACCCGTCCAAGCCCTGGGCACAGTGGGGAACGTTGGGAACGCTGCTCCCGGCAGGGGATCGGCTGGGCACCGTCCCAAAACCCTGCTCTTGGCCTGGCACTGTCCGGGAATGCTGCTCCCAGCAGGGGATCGGCCGGGCACTGTCCCTGCCACAGCCTTGGAGGCACCGGCATGAGAAATAAATGTGTAACCCCGTTAATGAGGAACCAGGGCTGAGTCACAGGAAAACGGTGCCACGCTGGGTGACAGGGCATGGAAAGAGATGGGCAGGCCGGGGAGAAGTGGCTCAATGGGACCAGGCTGATGCCAACGGGGTCAGACAGTTCAGGTTAATCAACAGCCCGCCCTGGCTGGGGGCAGCTCTTCATCATCGCCCTTCACCCATCCCGACCCGGCAGCCTTGGCAGCCCTTGTGCAAACAGGAACAGGCTCCCTGCGGGCACTGACTGCTCTGGGTGGGGAAAACCCAGCGTTTCCACCTCCATTATCAGCAGGCTGTGAAGATAAAGGATCAATCCCAGCAGCACAGAGGCCGCTTTGAGCCATGAATTTGGCCTGAGGGGCAGGTGGGGTCCCGGAAACTCAGTCTGGGGACACTGGGGAGCAGGAACCAGAGATAGTGATTATTCTGAGTTGGAAGGGACTCACGAGGATCATCGAGTCCAACTCTTACATGAATGGCCAGTGTGGGGATTGAACCCACAACCTTGGTGTTATTAACACCATGCTGTAACCAACTGAGCTCGGGGTCATCTCCCCACAAGTGTTGGTCTGGGTGGGTTGCATCAAATCTCTGCTTAATAATTATTTCCTTTTTGACAGCTTCAATGTAATTGTTTCAATAACTGCTTCAATGCAGTGCACTATCCTATCTTATACCACACTACTAGTAGTTTTAGCACTTACACTGTGTAGTAAATAATTCTGATTATGATCTTTTGCCTGATCATTTGTAATAATAATATTATTAATAATAAACAATATAATATATATAATTATATATTATATAATATATAATATATATAATATATAATTATATATATATTATATATATAATATATATGATATAATATATTTTATATATAATTATATAATATATAATATATAATATATAATATATATAATATAATACAATATATAATACATAATACATAATACATAATATATAATATATAATATATAATACATAATGTATAATATATAACACATAATAAATAATAATAATAAATTCATTTTATATAAATATTCTCATTTTGCCAGCCATTAAAACCTGGGGGACAAAAGGGGTTCAGTGACACCTCTGCAATTCCTTAAATTTAAACCGTTGCCATAATCCGAGCTAAGACCGAGTGCAGCTGGATCCAGACTCCTCTGCGAGAAGGGGTTTAGAAAGCCTCGTGACTCGACGGCGGGGCTTTTTTAACAACCTTTGTGTAACATTTACCAGACCCCGCGGCAGCGGGTCCCTCCCGGCCCGCCGGTGCCGCCACTCACCCGAGCACATCTGGCCCTTGAAGCGGACGCAGGAGAAGTCGTCGCACTCGCAGTACTTGCCGCTGACCTTGCCGAAGTCGCTGCTGTGGCACACGCACTGCCCGCAGATGCACTCCCCGCGCTGGCTGCACAGCGGCTGGCCCGGCCGGGGGCTGCAGTTGTCCTGCTGCGAGGGGTTGTACTCCTCCTCCGAGCACTCGCAGTGCGAGCCCAGGCGCCCGGCGTGGCAGCGGCACACCCCGCACTCCAAGGTGCCGTTGCCGCGGCTGCAGGACGGGCTGCGGGGCTCGGCGCGGCTCTCGCAGGAGCAGTCGCAGTCGAAGTTCACCTCCACGCTCAGGCTGTCCTTGAAGCCCACGGGTTTGATGGTGAAGGATTTGTGCCGCTCCTGGGGGCAGCCCCGCACCTTGGCCTCGATGCTGAAGCTCACCTGGAGGGCAGAGGGATGTGGCTGGGTGTCAGTGCCACCGGTGACAGGGACAATACAGGTGTTGGGGAGGTGTCACCGGGGAGGTGGTGGGACAAGCAGGCAGTGCTGGTGCAGAGCATCAGACAATCTGGCAGCATTGCTTGGTGGAGGGGGAGGAAGGCCAAACCCACGAAGAGGATCCTCACCGTGTCCCCAATCTTGAGCCCCACGCAGGACTTGAGCCCAGGGATGACCTCGTCGTTGAGGCAGGTGGCGTTGAAGGCCAGGGACAGCTCTTCGGGGAGGTCCCGCACCTCCAGCTCCACCTTGGAGCGGATTTTCTAGGCAAGGAGAGAGCAGTGATGAGGACACAGCACTGGGGAGGGCTCAGACCCAGGGAAGGTCCTCCCCAGCACCACAGGATAGGAGCCAAGTGCTCCAAGTCTCTCTCAAGGCTCGGCTACATCATTCCCTACGTCATTGCCTCGAATGCCTTTGAGGATGGAAAGGGGCAGGCAGTGAACACAGTGATCTCCCTTCCCTGCACACATGGGTGGAGACAGATGCTCACAGCTGGGCCAGGGAGGGTGCTCAGGGCTGGGGGGGCTGCCAAATCTGTGAGGGCTGTTTGCAGTGTGAAGCAGGGGCTATTTTGGGAGGCAGAGAGCTCTTGTGGGGCCAACACATCCCACACTTACCCCATAGGAGTCCACGATGAGCTGCAGGACGTTGCTGGAGTCTCTGGACAAGGTGCCCACGGTTGTGCCTGGGATCAGCTCACTGTAGTTCTGGAGAAATACCATAAAGGAGGTCTGTTTGTGATGGGTGACTGTGTCGTGGCTGGGCCAAACCCCACCCAGGCACACAGGAGCTTCCCAGGGAGCTTCGGTGGGACAGGAGACCACCAGGCCATCTCCAGCCACCCATGGCTGGCTCCTGGGGACCCTCCAGCCCCCCAGAAGGTGTCTGCACAGCAGCTGGTACCTGGTAGAGGCCAACAACTGTATCTGTCACAGCAAAGATCAAGTTGATGTTCTTCTGTGAGAGTTTCTCAGTCATCAGGCCCAGAGAGGGATAGTCCTGGGGAAGAGGAGAGGTTATCCCCTAGGGACATGTAGCTCCACCACCCAGCTCTCCAGCCCTGGCTGGACCACCTTTCCCATCCCATGGGGACCCCACAGGAGCTCTGGGCTCCACAACCCCACGCCTGGGCCGGGATTTACCAGTGTGGTGCTGGCAGAGTAGAAATTATCCTTGCCAATGTGGCACTGGGCATCGTTGGGCTGCACGATGCCGGCCAGCCGCCCATCCAGGGCGATGTGGGTCTTGGCGTCCGTGGTGAAGACGAGCAGGTGGGAAGCATCATTCCTCCAGCCAATCTTCTCCTGCGGTGAAAGGAGCTCCCAGTTACGTGCCAGCACCCTGTGCCAGCGCCCCACTGCTGCCTTTGTGCCACCCCGGGGCGTGACTTGGCCGTAAGGACCAACCGACTGCAGAAGGAATGGAGGGAATTGCTCCCCCAGGGAAGTGCTGTGGGCATGTGGGGGCTGCCAGGGGGGCAGGAGCTGCTTGTACAGGTGAAAGATGGGTTTTAATAAGGAAGATATCAAGCTATCAGAGAGTTTGCAAAGGAGGGCAACGAAGATGGGGAAGGGCCTTGATTTGAAGCCGTGTGAGGACACTGAGGGCACTTGGGGTGTTCAGCTGGAGAAGAGGAGACTGAGGGGAGACCTCACTGCAGTTCCAATTCCTGGGCAGGGGCAGAGGAGGGGCAGGGACTGAGCTCTGCTCTGGGGGGACCAGGGACAGCACCCAGGGAATGGCTGGAGTTGTGCCAGCGAGGTTTAGGTTGGATCTCAGGAAAAGGTTCTTCCCCCAGAGGGTGGTTGGCATTGCCCAGGCTCCCCAGGGCAGTGGGCACAGCCCCAAGGCTGCCAGAGCTCCAGGAGGGTTTGGACAATGCTCTGAGGGACAGGGTGGGGTTGTAGGGGAATCTGTGCAGGGCCAGGAGTTGGACTGGATGATCCTTGTGGGTCCCTCCCAAGTAGCATATTTTGTGATTCTGTGATTAATTTGCTAGTGTTAATCACGGTGTTTAATGACTGAGGTAATACAACCCCTCCAGCAAAATCAAGGTGCAGGCACAGGAGCTGTTGTCCCTTTTGGGCTGGTCACTGCAGGGCTGACATGGGATCATCATCCATTCCCAAACACCTCCTCTGCTCCTCTCTCCTGCCAGGACCACTGAAGGTCCTGCTCTTCCCTTGCCTTGACTACTGGGCTGGAGATGTGCTGGTTGAATGTTCACCCTCTCCAGAGCCGAGTGGCACAGCAGCTCAACAAGGCTCATGATCCTGTCCTGGTGGGGTTGGGCGGTCTCTGCCCAGGCTGGTGACCCTGCCCCAGCCCCAGCCAGGCCCTCTTGCCCCTCACCTCGCACACAGTGGCCTGGATGATGGCATCGAAGCCGCCCTCGGGCGCGTCGCGGTTCCGGGACACGCTTTGCTTCCGCACCTCCTCGTTGAACCGGGTCACCTCGTCCGTGAGCGACAGCACGTGCTTGTACCCGAACATGGGCAGGCAGGTCTCACCGATCCTGGGGGGGCACAACAGTCACAGGGCTCTGCCAGCTCCCATCCCTGCCCTGCAGCCATCCCGTGTCCCACGGTCCTGTCCAGGATGTGCTGGAGAGGGCACATCCAGAGGCCGGTGAAGGACCTTCTAAAAATCAACCTAGAGGTGCTGGGCTCAGGGCAGCCCCCAGCCTCAGACCTGCTGGGATTTTTAGGAGTCGTTTGCTTCGAGCCTCAGCACTTCTCATGAAAAACTGGTGTAAAATTGTTCCCTTAAGGACTTCCCGGTGACAGTGACAGTTCTAGTTCAGACCTGCTCCTCCTCCCTGTGCCAGCAGAACACACTGTGCAGCAAGGTCTGAACCCTGCTGGAATCCGCTGGGATGGATTTCCAGCCACATTCCAGTGATGTCCCATCAACTTCTGGCCCTCCCAGGACTCCCTCAGCCCGGGACTTACTCATAGCAAGGGTTCTCCACGGCTTCAGGAGGAGAGATGTACATGTAGGGGGAGATGGGCTTGTCCACGAAGGCCCCGAAGCCGATGCGGAGGTTGCTGGTGAGCTTGCGCATCTCGCTGGCCAGCTTCGTGCCCAGGTTCTGGATGTTCCTCAGGTCGTCCTTCATGGAGTTGGACAGGTCCATCAGGTAGTAGATGTCCACAGGGTAGTCTTCCACCTGACGCACTTGGACACGGAAGACCTGGGAGTCGTCTGGAATGTGACAGGGCAGCGGAGTGAGAGCTCCTCTCCTGGGAGGAGCAGGGGGGGACTCGCCACAGGATTAGGGGGAAAGTCACCCTGCAGGGTCAGCAGGAACCCAGGGGATGGTTAAAAGCTGCTGGGAGGAGAACATCACCCTTAGACAGACACAGAGGGGCAAAGCCCTTAGTCAGGTGCTTGCACAGGAGATGTTCTGTGCACCCTTGGAAGTGTCCAAGGCCAGGTTGGACGGGGCTTGGAGCAACCTGGTCCACTGGAAGGTGTCCCTGCCCGTGGCAGGGGGTGGAATGAGATGAGCTTTAAGGTCCTTTCCAACCAAAACTGTTTTAGGATTCTATGACAGATGTGTCTGCATTCCCTGGCTCCTGTTCTCCAAACCTCTCAGTACCAGGACGTGAGCAGATCCTCCTGCCCAGGGCTGACCCTCCAGCACAGCAGGTATGGCAGGGAACACAAGGGGACTGCAAGGCTGCTCTGGACTTCTCTGAGCTCCCAGGGACTCCAAGCATCTCCTGAGGCCTCCCCCACCCCTCTCCCCTTGGCTCCTCCCAGCTCCTACTGGGAAATTTTTGGTGCAACATTTTCCATTGAAACAAAACCTTCCTCAGACAGATCCTTCTGGGGAGCAGGCCAGTTTTGATGACTTTGGCACTTAAAAAAAAAAAAAAAAGCTGAAAATGCCTTGAGTTGACCTTTTCTTTTGGCCTTTTTAAGAGACAAAGGTTCTTTCTTCTGGTCCTTGAAACAGCTTCTTTGAAAGGTAAGCCAGGGCACAGCTGCAGCCTTGTCTGAACACCTCAGACACTGAGGGGAAAAAAGCTTTAATTGAGCTTAAATTGTTGCTGTTTTCACATTTCCATGTAAACCCACACGTCACCTTCTTTCAGGATGGAGAAAGTTTCAAAAACTACGAAAGCCCAAAGAGCTCCATCCCCCCTCCAGCTGTGCTGGGACCCCAAACAGAGCCAGGGGTCCCATCTTTCTGCTCAGATGGCAGCTGTTTGTTGAGCTGAAGCCATGAGCACTCTCAGCTTGTGGGACATGAGCTGTGACTTGTCCTGCTTGTATCCTTCATGATCTGGTCTTGGTTCAGGAGTCAAGGCCGATGACTCATTCCAAACCCTCTTGGTTGGGCAGAGATGGTATCAAGCTGGGTTCTCTCCCAAGAAACAGGAATTTACAGGGATTTACTCTCCTGAGCAACACACTCACCCCCCTCCTGCCAAATACCTTTAGACCTAAATAGAACAATGGCCACTGAGCAGCTCCATGTCCCCACAAAGACATTTCTGTCCTTCAGATGGGTCAGGACTCCTCCTGGCCAGGCCCAGGGATGTGCCACGTGCTATCAGCCACTGACATCCAACCCCAGGGCTTTAATGAGCACAAGGAACCAAAATTGTTCCTGTTGAGACTGGCAGAGTGACCCGTGAGGGGATGTCTGGGGCAGAGCAGGCGATGGCACCGCTCGCTCCACGTTCCCCTGTCGGGGCTGGCAGAGAACCTGCCAGCAGCCTGGCAATTAGTGACGAGGAATGTAAACAACTCTAAGGAAATATTTACTGTAGTGCCGGATGGAACAAACGTAATGCAGCCCAGAGCAAAGGTCACCAATCAAAATGTGCACAATATCACCAGTGACAGCAGGCACAGTGTCTTCAGTGCCACCAGTGAGAGTGTGTGCAGTGTCTTCTGGATTACCAATGTATGTACTGTGTTTTATAATGTATGTACTGTGTTTTATGCTTGAGACTTTTGAACCAATTGTGTTGTGGCACGACAGTGTACAAAGAGTATAAAATAAACACTTGAGAGCAATAAACAGCTTCCTGATCACCTCACACCTGGGCTACCTCTGATATCTGTGTCGCTTTGGCCGCTCCGACTTTACCAGCGACGTTCCCGAACCGGTTCTGTGAGCTCGGGCGAGCGACGCCCGTTAGCTTTGCCTCCTGCCTGGCATCCTTGAAACTCCTGGCTGCTGGCAGAGGACCAGGGCAGTTAATTGGCTCCAGCCTGCCTGGCTGAAGGGAGCCAGGCAAATTACAGGACCTCTTGGCAGCCCAGCCCTGCCAGCTGCTCGTTAGACACGAGCCGACTTCCACCCAGGAATTCCGAGCGCAGCGGCAGCGCCTCGGATCCAAACGGCTTTTTGTTGAAGGCACATCCAGTCCTGCCCCTTGGGCACATCAGGCTTGAGGCAAGAGACTGAAGGCAGCAAGCAGCTTGCAGGCTGCCCACCAGGGATGTTCTGGAGGGTTCAGTGCGGCCCCAGCCTGGCCTTGCCCCCACAAGACCCCCTTGGCCAGCGAGGCAGAGCTGTGGCTCTGTCACTGCCTGAGCCCTTTGGGTTACTCCCATTGCATCCCCGCCTTCCCACAGCGGCCTGGGGGCTCTTACCCGGCCTCAGGTTCAGCCGAATTCTCTGGGGGCTCATCTGGGTGGTGGTGGCCCCCCCTGAGCCCTTGTTGCTGAGGGGTCTGTCCTCCAGGATGGTGACACTGCTGCTGGGGGACTCGATGTGCTCCTGCCCGCAGCCGTTGTGCAGCAGGTTGGCACGGAGGTCACAGCGAGGGGACGACTGTGCCCAGACCTGGGGGAGAGGGACACGGTCAGGAACCAGCTCCCTCCACAGCTGGGAGAAGGAAAACCACCCCCCTTTTCCCTGGAGAGCTTTATCACACCTCATGGCAGACCAGGACCGGAGGGGTTTTGGGGCGCACGGTCTGTGCTCAAGGGAGGTGGCAGACAGAGGGGGATTTGGGATCAGCACGTCCTGCCAGGACCCAAAGCAGGAGCTCGGCAACCCCTGCCAAGGAGCGATGGATAACACACCCCTGCCAACCCCCTCCTGGCTCCTGGCAGCTGGAGCCTCACGTTTGGGTTCTGGCAGAGCTGAAAGGAAAGCCTGTCTCTGTGGGATGGCTGGAGGAGGGTGTGGTGGGATGTGAACAGGGGCAGGCTGGGACTTTTTAAATTACTTGTTGCTTTGGCAAAAGACAAATCACCTTTTCCCCCCGTTTTCTCCACACATGCCCTCAGGAATCCTGCCCTGAGCAAGGAACGGGCCCACTGTGGGTGAGCCCAGTGCAGGGAGCAGTGCTCAGTTCCTGCCCAGGAGTGGATCAGGCTTATCTCCAGCTCCCCAGCTTCCTGCTGGATGGAGCTGACCGGGAAAGGAGCACCAAAAAAGGAGTGAAAGAGTGAACAGGCACTGGAGTGCGGGAGAAGCCGTCAAGGGCCCATCAGGGGCAGGAAGCACAAAGTGTGGAGTCACTGCGGGCTCCAGCCCTGTCCCTCCTTTCCTAGAAAGCCCCCGGTTCCCTGCCCTTATCACCACACATTCAGAAGGGTTCACGTCCCTCCAGTTTCTCATGGAGACAAATATGGGAGGAATTTCTCTCCCCCATCACTGCCGGGATCTGCTGTGACACGTTCCCGCTCAGGCAATGTCCACCCTCCTCCCCAAAGGGATTTTCCATCTGCCTCCCACAGCCCAAGTCTTTCTACATCGGACTCCTACAGCAGAGGACCAGCACAGCCTCTCCCTGCAGCAAAGGGAAGTGGCACAAGTCCTGGTGGGGCTGGTCCAGGGATGCTGGATCCCAGTTCTGAGTCTCCCGGTGCTGGAGAGGTTCCCATCCGGGATATCGTCTGCCCTGGGTTCAGGTTGATTGAACCCAGGGATGAATTTGCAAACAAGAAGAAAAACGCAATGGTGTCAGGAGGCCCTGGCTGGCCCACGGCCCTCTGGAAGCAGGGACAGCCAAGGAATACATCAGCAGGCGTGTTCCTCCCCCGCAGCCTCCCGCTCCCGCCGGATCGCTGCTGACGGGGAGGAGGACGAGTCATCCCTCCAAATTAGCTCCCTTGCACCCATCCACCCCACAGGCTCACCCCATGGGGCTCCCTGCTGTGGGAGGAGGTGGCTGGTTCACTCCAGATCCCATCAATCATCACGTACGTTCCTGTCCCAGGAAGGGAAATTGCTGGAAAAATACGTGGGTGAAAAGCAGGCTGGGCTGGGCAGGTGGGGTTTATCCATGGCACTGGGGGATACCTGGAGATCCTGGGGAGCTCCCAGGACCTCAGAGGCCACGTGGCACCTTGTGGGATTAGCAGCACCATTCCTGCTGTGAGATTCCCACGGAGGAGCTGTTTAACCCCAGGACTGCATCCTTCCCCTTTCCGTGGAGCCCTAAATGCTGAGGTTGGCTCAGGACTCACAGGAGCCTCCCCAGCAACAAAACTACTGCAAAAGGTGAAGGAAAACATTCCTGTGCCATCCAAGGAGTATTTGGCTACGGGGTCCTGGCAGCTCCCAGTCTATTTTTGACCCCAGTCTCTGCCACCTTGCTGACTCAGCACTTTGGGCACAGCCCCAGGTGGGAACAACCTGGGGGAACCAAGGCCTGCTGGTGACAAACACACAGTGCAGGGACTTCACCCGTGATAAATCCCCCTCCTCCATCAGCACAGCTCCTTAGGGCAGAAATGTGGGGGGATGTGTTCCCACCCCTCCATCCCAGCCATCCCACAGCCCTTCCCAGAGATGCTCCCCAGCCCCACCTGCCCTCTGTCCCGCTGCAGGGAGGGAGGTTTTAACTCAGGATGGGAAACCTGGTGATTTTATCCCAATTCCTGCCTCCAGAGCCGTTAAGTGAGGGCAGGGTCAGGCAGGGCACTGCCAGAGCCAGCTCCATCCCTGCCTTCCCAGGGTGGGAGGCTGTGGAAACTCCCACATCCTCAAGGCATCTCCATTCTCAGCTCTGACACAACCACATGCAGCATCAGCTTCTCTGCAGGAGAGCTCCTGGGAGGGCTCAGAGCACAGATACCTCCCCAAATTAAGCTAAAATCTTCCAGCAGCTTCTCTGAAATCCACCCCTGGTCCAGCCTTGCCTCCACCTTTCCTCCAAGGGAACCAGAATGGGTGACATTTTGGGAGGGTGAGGTGCTGGAAGATCTGTCACAATAATCTCCAAAGGGGTTTTAGAGCCACGTGTCAGTGTTACAGCTTGGCTGGCTTTTTCCAAAAGCAAAAGCGAGGGATGAGAGCATCTATTTGTTGGGAAGAGTGGTCAAGGTTTCCAAAAAATAAATAAAACTCAACTCCCCTCTGCATCAGCGCTCAGGGGGGTCAGTGATCACAAGAAACCACAATGAAATCCTTCTCCCATCCCAGCCCAGGATGGAGCAGCAATAACTCATCACCCCAGTGAGTGGGAAAGGGCTGCAGCAGGAGCAGGAGCACAACTAAGGGCACTGTCCCTTTAAAAAAAGGGGGGGCTGTGCAGTATCAGAGACCTCCCCCACCCCAGGGAAATTAAACAAACCCGCAGCAAAAACCCTCATTTGCTAAATTAGGACAATGTGGTCCAGATGTTGGGGCAGAGTTGCTGAGCTGAGCTGCACTCCCGGCTCTCCGGGGGCCGGCTCTGGCAGTGGGACGGCTCCCTCCCTGCTGTCACGTCTGTCCACGAGCACAGCTCGCAGCAGCACTGGAAATATTTCCTTTTTTGGAAACCTTTGCTGATCTGGAGGAAAAAAAAAGCTCCATCGCAGCCCCCGCTGCAGCGTTAAGGCACCAGCCCTGCCCAGTCAGCAGCCGGGAAGGAGGGAGCCCAGCCCAGCCCAGCCCAGCCCAGCCCAGCCCAGCCCAGCCCAGCCCAGCCCAGGCAGCATTCCCCCCGGGACAGGGGACCCAGAGGGAAGCCAGGCCCTTTATCACCCGGCACATTTCAGACACTCCCCGAGGGAGATAAGAGGGGCACAAACATCTTTATTCACACCACACCCGAGGTCCAGCCCTATCTGATGGGCACAGCAAGCGCAGCCATCCCCTCCAGACACACACTGACCCCAAGGCATCGACCACACAGGCACGATCCAACAGCATTTTCCAGCTTGGATCACTTTTTCCCAGGTCTTCTCCTGGACATCACGGGTACAGCCTCAGCTGGAGGAAGCAGAAAGCAAGGAAAGCCTTGCCAGAGGGGGATCCACCCCGGGCTGGATGCCCTGAAGGTTTCATCACCTCTCCCCATCCCAGCCTCACCTCCCTTGGCTCTGCCCTGGGGCTGCTCTTCCATCCCCTTGGGAAACTCCCTCCTCTTACCTAATGGATTAACCCCCAGGGCAGCATTTTTGGAGGGGAGTGTGGCAGATCTCCCAGGCTCTCACCTACCCAAACTGAGTGATTTGAGAGCCACAGCTCAGCACTCACATCCTCCTTAGCCCAGCAACCAAAACAAGGCACCTTGTCCTCTCCTCCTCTCACTTGCAATGAAAAAAAGGCTTTTAAACCCAACCCCATAGCTTCTAATCACCATTTTCAATTCCTCCCTCCAATCCCCCTTCCCTTTCCAGCCCTTCCAGCAATTAAGCTCCTTCAGCCAGAGCTTTACAACAGGTTTTCAAGAAGCAAACCAAAAGTAAACTGAGCTTTTACATGCACGTTATTTGAAAGGCAAAGTGATTTCCCAGTGGAAGCAGCACCATTTCCCAGCCAGCTCGATGCAGCTCCCATCAGCACACGCTTAAGGGGCAGATTTTGGGAGCAGGGCAGGAGTGATGTGCAGGTCTGAGCCAGGGGATGTGTTTGGACATGGTGGGAACAGGTGGAGATGGAGCCTGGGACTAATCCCACAGCCCAAAGGCTCGTCCCTTCCTGCACAGCCCCGGTCCTGCTCTGGGATGAGCTGCAGCCCAGCTCAGCCCCCCAGCTCAGCCCCCCAGTTCTTACCTCGGCAGAGCACCAGGCACAGAGGGGGCTCACAGCCAGGCACTGCTTGCAGGAGTTCACCCCACGGGTGGTGCAGATGTTGCCCCCTGGAACAGCAAAACAGAGCAGTCACAGCCTGCAGAGCCCCAACTCACCCCTGTGCTCAGGACTCAGTGCTCAGCCACCGGCTCCCTGAGCAGCCACAGCCCCCACCAGGGCCCTGCCCTGCCCCCTTTCCCAGCCCCAAACCCTGGGTGTTGCCTCCTCGCCCCTTTCATACCCTGGCACCGGCCGGGCTTGATCCTGCCCAGGGCTGAGCACCATTCCTGCCATGCCAGCTCCTTAAAGTGTCCCCTCATCCCTGCAGCATCACCCAGGTGTTGGAGTGAAGCTCCCACTGCTGGTATTTGTGCCCCCTGCAGCCCCCTTGGAGCAGCAGGAGAGGGAAGGGGTGAATTCCCAGGGGTGCAGAGTGGTACCCACAGCCCTGCCAGGGGTCAGCTGCCTCTTCCCACTGCCCCGACCCAGGGTGGTCAGTGGGTCACTCAGGGCAGGGTGGTCAGTGCCACCTTGTGCAGACACTGAACACAGTGACTGGCCTTGGCTCGGGTTCAAATCCAGGGAAAGGAGGGGAGGGAAGGGGCAGGAGTCCAGCAATGTGCTGGGGGTGGTTTGCACCAGTGTCCCAGGCAAAGGCTGGCTCTGTCAGTGACAGTGGCCGTGGGGACTCTGGGAGACACAGGCTGGCACCAGTCCTGGAGGTCAGAGGCCAGAGAGTCTGTGTGTGGGGACTGAAGTGCCCCAAAGTGCCCACAGTGCCCGCAGGGCTCAGGGTCAGGAGGTGGCACAGCCCGGGCTGGGCGGCTCCGCGGTTCCAACCGCCGGCAGTGACAAGTGCTGGGGACACGAGTGTCACCCTCGGCTCTTCCTCCCTCCCGGCCACAAGCACCTCGGCAGTTTTAGGGCTCCCTGGGCAGAGCAAACCACAGCCATGTGCCCACTCGGCCGGGGGACACTGCAGCCCCGGGACCCGGGGGATGCTGGCAGGGCTCTCCCCTTTGTCCCGTGTCCCCGCTGACCCTGCCCAGGGCTGTCCCGGCAGCGTCTTCCACCACAGGAAACGCAACATAAAACGGAAAGAGGAAACTGTGAAACGATGTCGTCAGGTCTCCGGGCAGAACCACAAACAACGGCCCTGAGCTCCTGCCTGGGGGCACCTGGGCTGGGGTATGGGGGTGCTGTCACAGGCTGGGGTTGTCCCAAAGTCCAGCAGCTGCTTGGGGATGTGCCCCAGGACGTGTCTCATCACACCTCTGCCACCAACACCCCCAGCCTGTCCCACGCAGGGCACCGAGCTAAAGGCTGAACCCACCTGCCTGGCTCAGCACCAGCTTTGGGGTGGCACCCGTGCCCAGAGCTGTTGCTACCCGGCTCCATGTGGGGATGGGGCAGATTTTAAACTGCCCAAAGTGTGACAGGTTGGTTCCTGCACCTCAGCAATGTGCCAGCAGCAAGATCGATCCTGGGGGCAGATGGGGCAGGGAAGGGGGAAGGCAAAGGACTCTCCAACTGCAGCAGCAACACCAACACCTCCCACTTCTCACACTGGCTTCTGCCCCATCCCAGTGAATCCCTCCTGCCCCATCCCAGTGAAATCCCTCCTGTCCTATCCCAGTGAAATCCTTCCTGCCCTATCCCAGTGAAATCCCTCCTGTCCTATCCCAGTGAAATCCTTCCTGCCCTATCCCAGTGACATCCCTCCTGCCCCATCCCAGTGAATCCCTCCTGCCCCATCCCAGTGAATCCCTCCTGTCCCATCCCAGTGAAATCCCTCCTGCCCCATCCCAGTGAATCCCTCCTGTCCCATCCCAGTGAATCCCTCCTGCCCTATCCCAGTGAATCCCTCCTGCCCTATCCCAGTGAAATCCCTCCTGCCCCATCCCAGTGAAATCCCTCCTGTCCCATCCCAGTGAATCCCTCCTGTCCCATCCCAGTGAAATCCCTCCTGTCCCATCCCAGTGAAATCCCTCCTGCCCCATCCCAGTGAAATCCTTCCTGCCCCATCCCAGTGAAATCCCTCCTGTCCTATCCCAGTGAAATCCTTCCTGCCCCATCCCAGTGAATCCCTCCTGCCCCATCCCAGTGAAATCCCTCCTCCCTGCCAAGTGCCGGTGGCTGCAGCCGGGGCTCGTGCCATGGATTTGTGCCGTGCTGGGAGCCAGATCCACGCCTGGCAGCGGCTCAGCCCTCCGGGGGAGCAGGGAAGCATTTCCCGGGCAGCCCTCGGCGCTCGGGATTAAACACTCGGAGCTGCCAACGCCAGAGCCACGTGCCTGGACACGGGAACAGCTTCCAAATCTGCAGGTCCCTGGGGAGCCCTGGTGCTTTGATACCCCCACCAGGACCGTGGCCCCTCGGTCAGGGATGGGAGGGGTGCCAGGGGCCTCCCTGCCCCATGCCAGGAGTTTCCTTGCATTTCCACACTCGTGTCCCTGGTATAGGGGCTGTGTCCAGCTGCTGGCTCACGGCTGTGGTGGCTCAGCCCTGCCTGGGGCAGGGTCATAGCCCCCAGTGCCACCAGCAACACTCCTGGCCCTGGCTCCTGTTTAATGCCACTGTGGGGTTTGTCCCCTCACAGTGGGTTTTAGCTGGTTCAGTCACCTGGTTCTGCCCCAGCACCCACCCCGCTGGGGAACTGCAGAGCTGACACCCCTGGGTGCTGTGGGATGTGAGACACACTGGCCCAAATCCTGGCTCAAACAGGTTTCCCCCGTGACTTGAGCCAAGTCCCTCGGCCACTCCCTGCCTCGGTGTCCCCTGTGCAGGGTTAACTCCATCTCAGGGAGATCAGGATCCACTGAAATTCCATGTGGAGGAGATCCCAAGCTCGTGTCTGCCAGCTGAGCCCCTGGCTGCCTCCTCATGCCATGAAACCTGAGCTCAGGGCTAACAAGCCCCAGGACTGTCCCTTTGAGCTCATCTGCTGCCCACATTTTGGTACCAATCACCTCCTGCCTGTGTGCAGCCTCTGGACCCTCGTGGTTTCCTTTCTCCCCCTCCTGCCAGCACCCCACAGCCCAGGGGGCCTTGACCTGCTTGTCCCCCCTTCATGCTGGGGATGCAACCCCAGTTTTCTGGTGGATTTTGGAACAAGGGCCACGAGCCTGGGCAGAGCAGTGGTCTCATGGCTGGGCAGCTGCACACGGGGGTAGGTGGGACTGCAGCAGGGGCAGGGATGGGGCAGGGATGGGGCAGGGATGGGGCAGGGATGGGGCAGGGATGCTGCCATTCCCAAGGCTGCCCTGGGGGCTGATGTCACATTGTGCCACTGTGCCATTGCTGGTGGCTTTGCCTGGGGGGTCCCTGGAGGTCTGTACCTGCCCCCAGGTCCCCATGGTGTCCATCACTCCATGTTCTCAGGGCTGGAGGACCCTTACCCAACCTCCAGCACTTTCCACAGCCATTCCTGGCTGCCTCCCACAGGGCTGGATGGAGGAGCAGGCCATCCCTTCCCCTGGGAAGGGGCTGAAATCCACTGGGTGCCAGCTGGGATTGATTCCTCAGGGCAGTTATGGCCCTGCAAACATGAGGCTGATCCTGCTGTGATCCCCTTCAGCACGGGGAAATGTCCCTATTTTGGCATTCCCAGCACTGGTTGCAGGGCTGGGTGCAGTGTCAGGAGGGTTTTGTGGGAGCAGGGGGTTTGTGGGAGGTGGGAGCACAGATGGAGAGGAGTGGAGGATGTGGAGGATGTGGAGGGGGCTGCAGCTGGAGTCCCCTCAGGTTTTGCCCTGTGAGTGCCTGGCAGTGCCCCCCAGGCTCAGACACTGCCTGGCTGTGAGCAGGTTAACACGGTCCCAGCACAGCCTAAACTAACAAATTCTGTGGGTTTTAGTTACCTTTTTTTTTTTTTTTCATCTTTGCAGCTTATTTTTCCAGCCATAAAAACTAATAAACCCAAGTACAAAAGCTGCATTTTTTGACTATGAAAGCAGCTGTTCTCACACACTGAGCTGATCCTAAAGACTCCGGCTTTTTAAAATAACAGCAATCCTGAAATCCAGGGAAATGGGAGATAAACTGGGCAGGATGATAGGAATCACCCACCTGGGGCTGGGCCTGGGGCCCTGAGGGAGGTGAAATCATAGAATCACAGGGTGGTTTGGGTCAGAATTACCTAAAGATCATCCAGTTCCAACCCCCTGCCATGGGCAGGGACACTTTCCACTAGACCAGGTTGCTCCAAGTCCTGTCCAGCCTGGGATAGAACACTTCCAGGGAAGTGATGCACTTGGAACACCCCAGACATCCGTGGCTGAACATCACCCTGCCCTGGCTGGGGAAAATTACTCAGTCCAGTCTGCACTAGGAGTAACCTCTGAGTGCCCCAGGAGCAGCCACACGCTTTGGTTTTCCCCCCTCTGCCAATCTGAGCAAGAATGTGCTCACAGACAACCTGATAAAGACATTTTAGAAGACTTGATAAAGGTACAAACCACACCTACTTAACATCCTCTCTGTCTTTCTGCTTGACTCAACGATAAGGATCTGGCCCATTTTTGGCTGATCCCCACCCTGCCAGTCCGGGGGTGTTTCTCCTCTCTGAACCTCTCCCTTCCTGCCAGCATCTTGTTGGGGATGGGGTGCCCCAAACTCAGCTCAGCTCATCACAGGCACCAACACACAGGACCAGAGAAATCAATCCCCTGCACAGCCCCAAACTGCAGCTCTGCAAACTCAAACTCTTCCAGGGGTTATCCCGTGTCCTGTGCTGGTGACAGCTCCATCCGGCAGCAGATCGGAGCCTCAGGCTCTTCCTGGGAATTCACCAAGCTCTGGAAGTCTTTAGACAGAACAATGTTGCCCCAAACCCCCTGAGTTTGGCCTTGAAAACAATGGGACCGATTTATAAATCACCTTTTTGCAGTTGCAGGATTGACTTTGAGCCCTGGGAACACATCTGGGGTGGGGTGGGGATATAACGCTTTTCCAGGCTCCTCTGTACTTTAACATTGGGGAACTTTTCTAAAATACAAACTACATTTGTCCTGAGATCACTCGATGCCAGAAATCAGAGTTTTTAAAGAAAAGCAGCGAAATAACATGAGAAAAAAAATAACACAAGGCATAAATGCCCCCCTCCCCGTGCTCCTAAAATGCTCCGGACGCAGGAATTACCTGCCCTGTGAGATCTGCCGGTGGATTTTCTGTTTGTGAAGGTCGGAGCCCAAGCCACACTCCAGTCCTTCCATTACAAACCAGCACCCGGAGCCAAACGCAACGTAGGTAGAGGATACAAACTCGCCACACCCAGTGAAAATAACCCACCAAACCCTGTCCTGACCCTGTAACATCCTTGAGAACCCCCCGGCCCCGACCCAGCCAAAGCCCAACCGGCTCGAGCCGAGCTTTGTCTGTGGGAACGCGCCGCAGTTCAGGCTGCCAGCTCCCCCCCTCCGAGTGATCTCCCCAAGAAATCGCGGACCCCGGGAAGGCAGAGAGTCCTGGGATTTGTAGAAATAACAGGCAGCAGCTTCCCTAAGTGACCCGGCTCTGAGAAGTGACCGCGGTGCCAGAGCGAACCTACCCCAGGCTCCAGCGGCGCAGAGCGCCAGGATCCCGAGCGCCAGCCGGGCTTGTCCCATCTTCTCCTCCGAGCCCCGAGCGCGGGGGGCCGCTTGGACCAGCCCCTCTGAGAGGGCTGGGGAGCAGCTCGGGAGGGTTTTGAGCAGCCCAGGAGGTGAATCATGGGTCGGGCTGGATGACACACATGGCGAGCGGAGGAAACTGCGCCGGGCTCGTCAGCCGGGAGTCAGGAGTGCCCCCGCCCGCCCCGCCGCCGGCTCCTCATGCTGCTCTGGCTCTCCCAGCTCGCACAGGGACCTAAGAAACCCTGGCGGCGAGTCCTCGGCACTGGTGACCTGCAGCCGCGGGGCTGGTAACAGGCTCTTTCCCATAGGCTCTTCCGCCTGGCTTTAATTCCTCGCAAAATCTTAGGCGCTCCTTCCTTTCGTTAACTCTTGCGGGAAAGGCGGCTCGTTTTAAACCCCGGCTGAGCCGCCCGAGTTCAAGGATTTAAGGAGAAATAGAGCAAATACACGCTGATATGAAAGCGTGGGTTCTCAGCTCAGAGATGGGCAAATGGGAATATCCCAGCTGGGAGCTGAGGGAGACCAAAAATTGGACCCGGTGGAACCAGCAGTCTGGGTATAAACCTGGACGTGGGTTCAGCTTTGGGGCCAGATAATTTGGACCTGATTTTCTTCTTACCTGTATTGTTTTTTTCCCCTCTGTGTCCTCAGGAACGGCTCCTGTGCTAAGCAAGTACAGGGAATGGGATGTGCACAGAAATGGTGGAGCTGCCTGTGGATGCCTCCCAAAGGGGTTTTGTCAACATCTCACTGCCCTGCAACACCGAGGGCAGAGACAGGGGAGCTCCACAGACAGGCTGGGGGGTGAAAGGGAGAGAAGGGCTGTTTCCCTGGAGCCCTGGGATGCTCCCTCCCAGGGAGTGACAGGGGCTGGGGACAGTAATGAGGCAACCCTGAGTCAAAAAGATCCAACTCAGAAATACCAGGCAGTAAAAATGAGCCTATATTGGTGCCAAGAGCTGTACCCACAGCCTGGCAGTGCCAGGGGCTGCAGGGGATGTGCCCAGTGCTGTGTGAGAGCACAGCTCCAGGCCAGGAGAGATGGGGATAACAGCACCTGTCCCACATCCCACGGATCTCAAGGAGGTGGCAGTGCCTGTGAGGGTGAGATGGAGATGTGGGCTCTGCTTCAGGATCTGGAGCTTTCCTTGGCTTTGAAAGAAGATGTTTTGATGCCTCTTGGCTTCCCCAGCAGTCCCATGGGCCCTGTGGGTGCTGCTGTCCCCCCATGGTGTCTGGGCTCTGCTCACTGGGATCACTGGGATCACTGGGATCACTGGGATCACTGGGATCACTGGGATCATTGTCTGCCTGGGATCCAATTCCCTCCCCAGGGCCTGTTAATGAGGATTTGGCAAAGGGGACTAGAAGCCCGTTGACCCTCACATGATGTCAAAAAGGGCTGTACCTTGGCTGAGACATCAATACAACCCCCAGACCTGCTTTTGGGTAGCTCTAGTCTTGCCCTGCTTCAGACCCCAGAACCACCTCACACTGCAAACCCCACTAACCAGTTTTAGGGCATTCAAATTCCTTGTTTTCTGCCTGGACGTGCTGCCTACGTGGCTTTCTGCCCACATGGCTGCCTGTGCCCATGTGCTACCCTGTGTCACCCTGTGACATGTCCAAGTGCTTCATGGGAGGGACAATTAATTCATCTGAAGTGTCCAGAGAGAACTGTGGGACCCTGCTGGGCTCTGCACACCCCCAGAGCTGAGCTGCCATCCATGGCCCAGGCTCTCTTCACCAGGGACTCATCCTGCCCAGCACCCAGTTGCCCAAACTGGCACGTGCTGCTGCTCCCAAGGGTCCTGCAGCTCCCTGAGTCCTGGAACTCCCTGCCCAGCGTGGGCTGTGATACTCCCAGCATGGTGTAAAAACTCTGAAGAAGAAGGAAAAAGTAATAAAATGAAGTATTTCATCTGCCTGGACCTTCCCAGGCTGGTCATGCCTGAGGACAAGGATGGCATGAACTTATCCAGCACGTTTGGGTGGAATTTCCCACCCAGCTGCAGGAAGGTGCTGCTTGTCCTGGAAACATCACTGGCATGTGGATGTCCCATCCCTGGAAGTGCTCAAGATCACCTTGGACAGGGCTTGGAGCAACCTGGTGTAGTGGTAGGTGTCCCTGCCCGTGGCTGGGGGGTTTGGGACTAGATGAACCCAAACCATTCCAGGATTCCGTGATGTTACATCCAGGCACTGTGTAACAGGCGGTGGGACGCTCCGGATTTTGGGGTCTGTGGTGGGATAAAGGCAGGGGAGTGTTTGGGAGCCCAGGCAGCCCCATTGCCACAGGCTGTGACCCAGGAGCGTGTGTGCAGCCCAAATCCATGCTGGGGTGTGCTGGGAGAGGAGAGGCTGGAGCTGGAGCCACCAGAGGGAGCAGAAACTCCTTCAGTCTGGGAGCGAGCGGGGAGAGGAGCTCCCACCCACCCGGGCTGGGGCACTGCGGGTGCTCTGCTTTCCCGTGGGGATTTTTCCCGGCCCTCAGGTTAAACACGAGCAGCAGCTCGTTGGATCAGGGCTTTCACCTCCTCCCTGCAAGTGCTTCTTCTGCAAAGTGCCCTCCCAGCGGGAGCAGCTCAGTGAGAAAACACCAGGTGCTGAACAAGGAGGAAAATGCAACAAGTAAACCCCAAACCGAACAGTTTCGTGCCCTTAAAGTCACGGCAGAGAGCAGGGGCACAGGTCCCTGCCCAAAAGGAAGATCAGCTGGCACTGCCCCTACAAAGCTCCCCCCACCCTTGGTCAGTGCAGGCTCCTGCCTTTGGCTGCAATTCCTCCATCCTCATTTTCGGTTTGTTACGATCCCCTCGGGGGCTGGGCAGAGGAAACGAGCCAAGATGGACATGGATAAACCGGGACAAGGCGCTCAGGCTCTGGTTTGGGGGTGATCTGTGCCATCCACACACGATTCCAGGCACACACCAAAGGGCAGAGCTGGGGAGCCGGGACATGGCAGCGCCACGGGCACAGCCTGGGAGGAGCAGGGTCAGGGCTGAGCCAGGCATGGGTGGGCACCTTGACCTGGGGGGTCAGTCTGGGAGCTTGGGCAGACACAGAGAGGGGAGCGATGATGAAGCTTCCCCTGGGATTGTCCTGGTGGGGCTGAGGGGCCTGTGATGCTCCAGCCCTGGCTGCTGCTGTGGGACAGGGCAGAGATCAGGGGCAGCACTGCAGAGCTGCCCTTCAAAGGGCCAAAGGAGCAGGAGAGGGGAGAAGAGAGAGACCAGTGTGCTCCGAGGAGGAAACCCCCGGCCGGAGGAACGGGGCTGGATCAGCTCCTCCCGAGGCACAGGACAGGCATCGCCGAGCAGAGCTGGGGGTGGACCGGCTGCGTTGGGCTGCTCGGAGAACGAGTGGGTGGCACAGAGCAGCAAACAGGGATCAGCGACGGCAGCGCTGGCCGGAGGCTCACAGGAGCCTTCGGGGGAGGGGACAGGGACCGGCCGGGAGGAGCAGCGACCGTGCAGGATGCTTTTGGGAGCAGGTGGGGGGGGACTGGAGGCAGGGATGAGTTAGGTGCTGCTCCACAGGGCCTCAGGGGTCAGCCCCCACCCGGGGGTGGCACTGGGCTGGGTGTGGGCACCCGTGGCAGGGCAGAGAAGGGGTGCCCGGCGTGGGGAAGGGGTGGGCAGCAGGGTGAGCGTGGAGGGGGAGGAAGGCGGTCCTGGGGGGAGGCTGGAAGGGGGTGGAGTTGCTGTTTTTGCTTCGAACACGGTGAGGACTTCAGCGTGGAACTTGCATTTGTGGAGCTCCCAGCCGGCAGGCACCAGCTCTCCCTCCCGCGGGGGAGCCCCGGCAGCGGGTGGCACTGCTTTAGGGGGGCAGCTCGGGGCAGTGGCCGGGGCAGGGGGCATGGGGTGATCTCTGGCTCCATCCTCTCCCCCGAGCCCCCTTCGCCTCTTCTCTCTCTCTCTCTCTCCTTTTGCTGGTTTGGGAGCTCGTGCCAACGCTGTGCCAGGAGGGATCTGGGAGCCAACCATCCCTTGGCTGCATCCCTGGCTTCCCACCTGCTCCCAGCCTCGGGGAAGTTTCCCTCTCCATCCCAGGCGCTGAGAGAAGAAAGGCAGGAGGTGCCCCGGAGCCCACCAGGGGTGGGCAGGGGGACAGCCCGGCTTCCCTTCCGCCTTTCCCGAAGATTTTGGGATCGCTCGACAGACCATGAATGGATCCTTTTTCAACCAGACTCTCCTGGAGCAGGGAGCTGACCCCAACAGGACCCAGGGCTTGGGGGTGCTCATGGCCTGCTGCAACGGGACCGGCGCCGTGCTGGCCACCGACGGCGGCTCCTCGGCGCTGGCCCCCGACGAGAGGAGCCTCTTCATCACCAGGGTGGTGCAGATCGCCGTGCTCTGCGTCCTCTCCTTGACTGTCATGTTTGGCATCTTCTTTTTGGGCTGCAACTTGCTCATCAAGTCCGAGAGCATGATCAACTTCCTGGTGAAGGACCGAAGACCTTCCAAGGACGTGGGCGCTGCCATCATGGGACTTTACTGAGGCTCCCGGAGGCAAGTGAACTGTCTGGACCCCGTGCTGAGATGCACATTCCGTGTGTTTGGGGCAGCTGGGGGGAGTGGGAAGGGAGGGAGGGGTCTTTTAATTTGTCTGTGTCCATGGGGAAGCAAACCTGTGCTTCCCAGCCAACAAACTGTCGGTGTGAAGGGGGAGATGTCCCTGGAGCTGGGTGAAGCACAGTGAGTGCCCAGCATCGTGTTGCATGCAGAAATGGCTTAAGTTTTGCATGAAACTTGCAGAAACAGTGATAATGTGCAGATCTGGACTCTTTCCTGCTGTTTCCTTGGATACTGCTACCTGGGCTTGAGGGCTCAATTAAAAAAAAAAAATAAAAAAAAAAGGGAAATAACTCGTTACAAAAAGAAAACAAAAGAACAAACTAAAGGGAAAGCAAAATGCAGGGCGTAGACTTTGTCTTGGGCAGGGGCAGGGGAAGGGAAGCGCCCTGTGGGTCGTACAACCAAGTCTGCATGCTCCCAAATGTGTCAGTCCATGTGTCAGTGTTCTGGACCTTGAGCATGCACCTTCTGCTAGTTTTGTAACAGGGAAAGCATGTTCTTCCTTATTTTTCTGAGCTATCCTGTTAAATAAACTGGTACTTTCTTCTTTCACATTCTGCTGAAGGAAGAAAAGGACCCAGATAAACACCAACCCCACTCCACCCCCAAATCAAAAGCATGCTTGTTTTTGTACACACCAGCCTTTTTTTCCAAGTGCTATATTGTTACAGTCCTTGAGGTTTTTTGTAGTTCTTTTGCAAACTGGTGAACATTCGGGAAAAAACCAACCTGTTTCAAAAGAATTTTGTGGTGTCTTTATTCTTTGTGTGTGTGCAGTTCAGGAATTTCAATCCTACTTCCAGATATAACCATCTCACCTTCCGAGTGAACTGTAATCAGAGGTATTTCTTTAAAGCAGAAACCACCACCATCATTTTTCCCAGGCAAGTATCAGTTATCACCAGCAAATAAATTCATCAGGAACTACATATTCCAGGCTCATATGAAAAACCTGCAGAGTGCTGAAGCAAAGACTCATAAAGATGCTTCGAGTGCCTCTTGTGAAGCAAGATTTCAGCCTTTGAGTTAAAACCTCCAGCTCCTCTGATCCTGATGAGCTGTCAAAACTGAATTATGTGAGAGGAGGAGGACTCCTGACCTTTGTTCTGTGATGGAATTACCGCTCTGGCTGTGGGTGTGAGATGGAAATAATTTGTGTTTTGTTGCGCCAACAATATTCCTGCTGGGTCCACTTCTGTAGTGGGAAAGCAACCCTGGATGCTGGAGGAGCTGATGACCTGAGCTATTTGGATGGAAATCCAGAAGAACAGCTCTCTTCCTTTCCCAGGGGGAGGAACACGATTAGAGAATGTTTTGTAATTAATCAGTATTTGCTGAGCACCTTCTCAGGGTTCCCAGGGGAGGCAAAGCAGCATCAGGGCACTGCTGGCTCTGGTTGCTCCCACTCACCTGTTGCCTGGATGAGCTTTAAGAGCACAACAACAACGTGGAGGCAGGACCAGAATTTGGGATTGAAAGCCCTGAAATGTCCTGTTGGTGCCAGTAGAAGGGCTGAGCAGGCAGGGCTGTGATTTTACTGCGATTCTGTGATTTTTGTGGCAGTTGTGGGTCTGCAGACCTGAGCTGCCTTCTCAGCATGGAGGGTTTCCTGTCCTGCTGCCAGATGGGAGAGTGGCCTCACAGGGCAGCCTGGAAGGGGATTTTGGTCCCTGCTGCTGACAGGGGTGTTATGGCCATTGATCTCCTGGCACAGGTTGCCCAGAGAAGCTGTGGCTGCCCCTGGATCCCTGCAAGTGTCCAAGGCCAGGTTGGACGGGGCTTGGAGCAACCTGGGCTAGTGGAAGGTGTCCCTGCCCATGGCAGGGGGTGAGACTGGATGGGCTTTGAGGTCCCTTCCAACCTAAACCACTCTGTGATTCTCAGATTCTCTGATCTGCTTGCACAGGAGTGCAAATCACTCCCAGTGTGAGAGCTCAGCCTGCCCAGACCTGAGGGTGAGATGTGAGTAACCCCAAATATACCATGACCCAGCTCTGCAAACCCTTGGGCTGGACCTGTGTGTGTCACCCGAAGGTGTAAGTGCATCTCCAGGCTGCTGTGTTGCCACAGGACAGCCCAGGTTTACTCACTGAACTCCCATCCCATTCTGCTTTCAGCTGCCACCTGGTCCCTCTTGCTGGCCCTTCCACCAGCTGTGGCCCCAACACAAGGTGGAATTCAGAGGTGATGGAAGAAACCCTGCAGTGTTAGTCAGGAGAGAAAGCTCACAGGAAAAGCTGCTAATCCACAGAAAGTGCCAAAGTGCCCATAACTGTGCCCTGGGTGAAGAGCTGCTCCCACATCTCAGCCGTGCCCACCTCTGCCAGGGCCCTGCCAGCTCGTGTGTGTGTGCTGGGGGTCCTGCTCCCTGCAGTCCCACGGGGCCACCAACTTGCCAGGTGTCCTCAGAGGCCACATCCAGCAGTGGGGGGTGGGAGGTCTTCAGCCCCTTTGTGCCGTGGAGTCTTGCAGAGGTGAGGAGAAACATCACCCACGGCAAAGTCACGTCCACGTGAGGTGGAGGAGCCACGACAGGGCCCAGGCAGCAGAGCTGGGCACCTGCTGGGGCAGGAGGAGCCAAGTGGGAGAGGGAGGCCCAGCTTTACATTGGCTTGTCCATGCTCTGGTGGTGCTGTGGGTCATTCCTGGCAGAAGGGACGTGTCTGCATCACCAGGTCGTGTGGACCGAGAGAAGGGGTTGGTGGGCACCGTCCCCGTTTCCATGCCACAGCACATGTCCCCGTGGGGTCACTGGGCTTGCTGGGCTTCTGTCTTGCTTGCAGAGGGTTTAAGACACTTGCACATAAGTGCCCACCCCACTAGATTCCCAATAAAAGTCTGATTACCCCACTGAGAGGAGGAATTACTGGGGAAATGAAGGTCTCTGGAGGATTGATGCCAGCACTGAGACAGCAAGAGGAGACCAGAAGAAGACAACAGAGGGCTGGCACGGTGAGGGAACCCCTTGGGTCAGAAATGTGGGGTCTAAAGACCCTCTTGAGGTGAAATCTTGATGCTGTTTTGACTGCTCTGATTCCATCCCCACCCTGTTCTCCCGGAGCAGACGCCAGTGCAGGTCACGCCCGGTGGGAGGGAAGGTTCTGAGGGCACCACATTGTCCTCCAGATCTCAGGGGCAGAGCTGCCCTCCCAGCCCCTGAAAACCCAGCTGCCCTGCCCCAGAGGCACCAGTCCTGCAGCCAGGGGATGAGGTGGTTACTCCAGGGCTGCTGTGAGTAACCAGCCCATAATGGCTCTTTCTGCTGCCTTTCCCCACAAAGAGCTGTGGTTTGTCACCTCACACCCACTCATTTAGTGTAAGCTCACAAGTGGGTACCAGCTCTAAAGAAAATTTAAGCAGGTTGTTTTTTTTTTTGAACAAGGCAGGTGTGATGTTATTTTTATGCATTTTTTTTTTCTTTTTTAATTGTTACTTGTAGCACAGTAACTTCCAGAATGTCCCCGGGGTGCCAGGAGCTGTACAGGAATGCCTGAGGGACACTGCTGGAGTGACAGGGAGGGAAGGGACGTGCTGAGGTGGATCATCACATCACACAGAGCAAGGAGCAGCCATTGAGTGTCACCTAAAATCATCTCCTAGCAGTGGAACACCAGAAACCAGTGCAGTCCTGTGGGGCTGGTCACACTGGTCTGAGTCACTGGTCTGTCTGGTCTGCATCCCTTCTGTGAAAACATCCACGATTTTAGGCAGTATGTGGTCTTGGAGGTCTTTTCCAACCTTCATGATTCCATGATTTTGTGATCCCATGACTCTGTGGTCAGTCAAGTTGTCCTGCTGATGGGGAGCTGCTTCTTGTCCCTCCCCCAAGTGCAACCTGTCCTGGACCTTCATCCTCCTCCTCCAGGCACAGCTCCCTGGCTCTGGGCTGGGCCCCACTTGCTGGGGTTCTGTTCCAGCTGGAATGTCCTTTTTCCAGACAGGCAGCAGGGAAAGAGCAGAGCAAGGCAAGTGAGAGCATTTTCCCCCTGCTGAGCAGCCTGCAAAGAGAAATCCTCTGCCTCTGGAATCACCGAGGGTGGCACAGCTGGAGAAATAAAGAGGTGGATTGACCCACCTGAAAACCCCATCCAGTGCCCCTCAAAAAACCCCCCAAAACCCCCAAACCAAGTCCCAGATGATGCCCACCTCCTTCCCCTGCCCTGGCAGCCTGGGCAGAGGGCAAGGGAAGAGTTAAACAGCAGACAGACAGACAGATGGGGGGGGGGAAGGAGGATCCCAACCTGAGCCTGGCACCAGATGTACTGGAGCACCTGCACCAAACACACAGAGTATTTAATAATTCCTGAGAATTGCCATGGTAATGAAGCACAGAGTCAGGTTGTTATGGTAACAGCTTTTTTTTTTTTTAGGCAGGGAGGCATTACCCAGGTTGTAACCTCGATCCAGACTGAAAACATTTCTGAGAGCCCAAAAAATAGAAAAAAAAAAAAAAAAGTAAAATGCAATCAAATTAAATAAGTAGCAGTTTCCTGTTTCTCGTCTGGCAGTTCTGGGCTTGTTCTGTAGGTAGGTGGAGGGAACCAGGTTGTTCCAGACACATTGCCCTGGAAAGGCTGAGGAATAGCTGGAGTGGATCCCTGCAGGTTTAAACTGATTCTAAAGGGGGTGAGGGGCTGAACCCCCCTCCTGGGTGGGTCTGGGATGCTCTGCCACTACCTGGATTCCCTGCCAGAGCTCTGGCCTGGCTTCAGGAGTGTCCCCCGTGGGCTCAGGGGAGGGACACGTGTCTGTGCAGTGTTTGTGTGTCTGTGCAGTGTTTGTGCCATGGGCAGACCCTCAGCCCAGCCCAGCCCAGCAGGATGATCCCACTCCCAGCCTGCCCCCAGTTCCCTGCATCCCGAGGGGTGGAGGTTCCCAAAACAGGTCTCCAAGGCTAAGCAGGCATTTGGGGGCTGGCAAGGAGGTGACACACCACTTTTCCTAAATCCCCAGGACAGATCTAAGAAGCAAACCCAGGTTTCCTGGGCTCTGGCAAGGTCTCCAGGCTGCTGTGCTCCCCGAAGGGGCACCCGTGAGGCAAGATGGAAATGCTGGGTCTGCCTCCTGCCCTCTTCCCCTCCTGCCCTCCCATCCGCGGGCAAAAAGCCTCTTCCACCTCCCCTCCCAAGCCATCCCCTCCAGCAAGTGTGTGAGCTGTGTCCAGCTGGTCCTGCCGTGGAATTTGGATTCAGTGCTGGTGAAATGAGCAGCTCTGTGAGCCTGTTTGCTCTGGAGGGAGCCGAGGGAGCGCGTGGGGGGTTCACCGGGCAGGGAAATGGTTTGAAATCCGCGCTGCCATCACTCAGGAACATCACTCCAGAAATCCCACTGCCCTCCCGGGGGTCTCCTGTGTTGGCTGAGCAGATGAAGCCTCTGTAGTCCATTAGCTCTGCCAGAGAGGGACAAGTTGGTGCCATCAGAGTCAGGGACTTGAGGGGGAGCAGGGGCAGAGTCCAGTGCCAGCTTTGCCTGGCAGCCTCAGAGACTCTGCCTGCCAGTCCCCTGTTTGAAAGGGAATCCTTTCCCAGTTTCTGTGTCTTCCAGCTGCTTTGCTGCTGAGGCTGCTGGTGGCATTGTGGCCTGGAATTCCTCAGACCTGGTCCCTTGGCTGTGCCTGCCTGGAGCTGCCAGCCTGGCACTGGGTTTGCTCCCTGCTGAGATGGGCAGAGCACACCCGGTGCCCACCACGAAACTCGGGGCACAGGGAGCTCCTCACCCCCAAATAAATGTGTTTTGTCCCTCTGGCTCTTTGCCAAATCAGAGCTGTTTGGGGATTGTGTGAGCAATTAAAGCTGTCCTTGGAATAAAATGGATCTTGCAGCCCCATCCGTGTGAGGGACACGGACAACACCAGGAACGTTTCTGGGCACAGGAACTTGAGAGATGATCCTGTTCAGGTGTGAGAATGGTTCTGGTTCAGACCTGTGCCACAACCTGACCTGAACACCCCCTGAGCAGTGGCAAAATGACAGAGGTAAAAGGCCACAGAGCACTCCAGGACATTGCTCTGGGCTGTGCTGTCTGAGCAGTGAGTATCTCGTGAGATTTTGCAAGTTTAGATGCCTTTAAAGCAGTTTTTTTGGCTTCCTGAATCCAACTTGGCTTTCTCAAGTATGAATGAGAGATTGGAAACCACTGGTTTTAGTCCTGGAGAATAAATCTCCTATAAAACAATGAACACAGGGAAGCACAAAACCTCCTCAACAGCCTGATCCATGGTGTTGGATACACCTTTGGGTTCACACCACTTCTCCCTTTCAGATGACTTAGCCAAGCATTTCCCCATCAGTCTGGCCAAGTTTGTGCTCCTCTGAGTTTAGAGACAGGCATTTTCTTGGACTTGTTTGTTCCATGAGCACATGGTCATGGAAAACTGAGTTAAGAGAAGATCAGAACGTTGCCAACAATCAGTGTGGTTTGGCACATCCCTGAAAATATCACTGTCAACGTGCTGGGAAGTGGTGGAGGCACTGGCAACACTCAAAGACAAGAACATGGATCTGAAGTGACTGTCTCTGATCTGAAAAATGCTGCTCATCTCCATGTGTTTCAGGTTGTAAGTAAAACACAAGCCTGGCTCCAGAGAGGTCTTTGCAGCTCTCATCATTCCCAGCAGCTCATTAGTGGGGCTGACAGTTTCATATCATTAATTCGAGACAGGTTAATCAACAACAAAGCAAAAATGTCGTTTTAATGACAGAGATTTTGGCAGAGCAGTGAGAGGTGCTGAGAGCTGGGTGTGCATGGCACTGTTGGCTGCAGGTCACAGGTGACCTGGAGGTGGAGGTGGCAGTTCTGTCACTCTGTCAGCCCAGGGCATTCAGCTGCCACCAGTCCTGGCCGTGGCAAAGGGGTCTCTGCTGGGCTGCAGTCAGGGGGCAGGCATTAAATCAAACAAGTTTCCTCTTTTTGAGTTAATGAGGCCTGAATGTGTCTTCTCAGATGAATGGGGCCCTCCTGCCCCAGTGACAGCCTTTGAAGACACCCCAGGATTTACTCTCCTAGGAGGGAGCTGGGAGATCAGAGGACTCAGCACCACAATCCCTTCTCAGATCTGCCTTTTCCCTCCCTGTGGGCTCACTGGCTATTTATGATTTATGCCAACTGATGCCTGCCTTTAGTGAACACCACCACTTTTGGATTTTGGAGTGACTCCAGGGGGAAAGGACACGAGATCCAGCCTTCCTGTGATGCTGCAGTTCTTCTGAAAGGGTCCAACACTGCGAGGACATGAATTACCACCTCCTTCTGACTTGGGGGTGGAGATGAGCAAGGCAATAATCAAAAAAAGGCAGGAGAAATATCTACCCCGTGGCATCAGGCAGCTAGAATGGCCTTTCTGGAAAAGGTGCTGGAACTGCAAAGCCAAAGAAGTCTGGTTTTCCATGACAGAGCTGGGTTTGTCCCCTCGGGGTGTGTCGGTACCAGAGGCTGGAGCACGTGGGGGTGAGGATGGAGGCAGGTGCTTCCAGGAAAACCAGGTGTGCATGGAAGCAAGCCCAGGGCTCTGCTCCCTCTCCATGGCAGCTGCTGGATGCTGGTGCTGGAAGCTGGTGCTGGAAGCTGGTGCTGGATGCTGGCCCTCTGCCCTGGCACGGCTCGAGCTGCCCTGCACGTGGGGTTACAGCAGAGCCTTCCTGGCAGGGCTCACAAGTGGTCACATCCTACAGGATTCTGTGCTGCTGGGAGCCCTCCCCTCTTGCCTCACAGGGTCCCCACAGTTCAGGTTTAAAAGGACAAGACATCTGAAGAAGCAGTCAAAATGTAATTAGGCTCTAATTAGCCAAGTTCGTTCTCTCAGATAATTGAAAATGGGACTAATTGGCTGCAATGAATTCCCAGTGCATTCAGCCAGCTCAGTGTGTGCTCTGCCAGCTGCCACAGGACCAGCCTGGAAGCTGAGCACTGCTACCCACTGACGTGCCAGGCTCTGCAGGGCACAGCTCCTCAGCTCCACAGGGGTATTAAAGCCCCCAAACCCCCCAGGGCTGCAGAAAGGGAGGTCACTGAGCCATGGACACAGCAAAGCTCCTTGTTCCTCAGCCCACACCTCACTAACCAGGGAGCCAGAGGGCCACAAAACCTCCCAGCCCCCAGCAGGACATGCCAATGGTCCCCTGGGACAGGACATACCCTGGGCCATCTGCAGCACTGCCACAGGGTCACAGCTGCAAAAGGCAACAGGTTTCATCTCCCCTTTGCTCCAGCCATGGAAAGAACAGCAGGGTGTTTGTTCCTACCTGGGCAGCCTGTCTGAGCCCTCCCTGGCCACTGGGAATTGCCCTCTGTGCCAGAGACCAAGCCTTTGCTCCAGGGCACAGGGATGTGGAGCCTCCCAGGGGACTGGCTGGAGAACCTGTGTGCCCCTGGGCAAGGCAGCTCCTCAGCCAGAAACTGCTTCACTCTGCCCTGGCACCTCCAGGGTGGAGATGATCTGGTTTGTTCAGGTGAAAAAGGAGCTCCAGAGGCCTCAAAGTCTGGCTGTGAATGGTCAGTGCTGGATCAGCTGTGCTGGTTGTCCCCTACCCTGCCTCTGCTGCTCACTCTGCTCAGCTGGTGCGTTTCCAGCAGCTCTGGTTTGTGATCAGAGCTGCCCTGGGCTGACGGAAACCTCGAGGGGACAAGGTGGAGTTGGCAGTGACATTTCTAGATCAGCCTTGGCAATGATTTCTGGTGGAAACCCACAGATTTAGTACAGAATCACAGAATCATTCACGTTGGAAAAGAGCTCCAAGATCCTCAAGTCCAGCTGTTGACCCAGCACCACCAAACCACGTCCTCAAGTGCCACATCCACATGTTCTTTGAACACTTCCAGGGGTGGTGACTCCACCTTTGCCCTGGCCAGCCTGTGCCAGGGCCTGACAGCCCTTTCCATGAAGAAATTTTTCCAAATGTCCGGTGTAAACCTCTCCTGCCGTGACCTGAAGCCTCTGGCTGTGCTGGAGCTCCTTTTTCACCTGAACAAACCAGATCATCTCCACCCTGGAGGTGCCAGGGCAGAGTGAAGCAGTTTCTGGCTGAGGAGCTGCCTTGCCCAGGGGCACACAGGTTCTCCAGCCAGTCCCCTGGGAGGCTCCACATCCCTGTGCCCTGGAGCAAAGGCTTGGTCTCTGGCACCGAGGGCAATTCCCAGTGGCCAGGGAGGGCTCAGACAGGTTGCCCAGGTAGGAACAAACACCCTGCTGTTCTTTCCATGGCTGGAGCAAAGGGGAGATGAAACCTGTTGCCTTTTGCAGCTGTGACCCTGTGGCAGTGCTGCAGATGGCCCAGGGTATGTCCTGTCCCAGGGGACCATTGGCATGTCCTGCTGGGGGCTGGGAGGTTCTGTGGCCCTCTGGCTCCCTGGTTTGTGAGGTGTGGGCTGAGGAACAAGGAGCTTTGCTGTGTCCATGGCTCAGTGACCTCCCTTTCTGCAGCCCTGGGGAGTTTGGGGGCTTTAATACCCCTGTGGAGTTGAGGAGCTGTGCCCTGCAGAGCCTGGCACATCAGTGGGTAGCATCTGGCACAGATGGCCCAGGAGGGCTCAGAGAGGTTGCACAGGTAGGAACAAACACCCTGATGTTCTTTTCATGGCAGTGCTCGGAAGATCACGCCTAGAAAAAAAATGCTGGACTTATTCTGCAGCCTTGGCTCAAGTTTCCCTTCCCTCTCCCCCTCGGCAGCGTGTGCCAGGTGGCTGCATTTCATTGCAGAGTTTAGAAAGTGCCTGTGGAAACGAGGCATGGGGGGGATGACAAACCGTGCTCACATTTCTCTGGCTGTTCCTCATCTCGTTGTGCAGAAATGTAACAGTCCCTGGGCTGGGCAGGGGGGCACTGAGCACTCTTGCACTGTTCCTGCAGCTCGTGGCTTTTTTTTCCCCACTTCCATCTGCCTGGGCTGCATCACTGGGGGTATTTCTTTTGATCTGGGGCTAAAACAGTTCCCAGTTTTATGTGCTTCTCAGATGAATGGGAAGGAAAAAGAAGGAAGGCAGCAGCTCTGCCATGGCAGGGAGCTCTGGATGCTGCTGTTTTCGAGTCCAGACCTGACATCTGGTTTTTCCCTTGGGCTGCAAAGCAATTGCAAAGCTCTGCTCTGCACTGACCACGTTTCACTGAGGTGGAGGTGGCTCTGCCCACTCCCGTCCTCGTGGGTTTGAGGGGCTGATTTCCAAGCCCTTGGCTCCGGAGCTGAAGTCTCCAGCACTCCTGGATGAGCCACAACAAATCATTTTGGAAGCAAAAATAGTGTGGCAGCAGGAGCAGGGCAGGGATTGTCCCCCTGTGCTGGCACTGCTCAGGTCACACCTCCAGGGCTGTGTCCAGGTCTGGGAATCTCAGGACAAGAAGGACATGGAGGGGCTGGAGCGTGTCCAGGGAAGGGAACGGAGCTGGGAAGGGGCTGGAGCAGCAGGAGCAGCTGAGGGAGCTGGGGGGGCTCAGCCTGGAGAAAAGGAGGCTCAGGGGGGACCTTCTGGCTCTGCAACCCCCTGACAGGAGGGGGGAGCCGGGGGGGGGTCGGGCTCTGCTCCCAGGGAACAAGGGACAGGAGGAGAGGGAACGGCCTCCGGCTGTGCCAGGGGAGGGGCAGGTTGGACAGCAGGAGGAATTTCTTCATGAAAACGGGTTATTAAGCACTGGCAGGGGCTGCCCAGGGGGGTTTGGAGTCCCCACCCCTGGAGGTGTCCAAGGAAGGCCTGGCTGTGTCACTCAGTGCTCTGGGCTGGGGGACAAGGTGGGCAGCGGGCACAGGGTGGGCTCGATGTCCTTGGAGGTCTTTTCCAACCTCAGTGATCCCGGGATTCTGTGAAACCCAGCTCCTTCTCCTCGGCTCAGCAAAGGCCAAGAGGGAGCAATCAGTAAGAATTTCATCTGTGCAGGAATTTCCACAGGCACAGTTCCTTCAAACAGCTCCGGCCGCTCGCTGCCTGCAGGTGTCTCATTTCAGGGCTTTGGGATGACTAATAGCTCCAATCATTCCCTGCAAGGTCTCTACCAGGTTACCTTTTAACAGACAGGGGGGAACAGCACACAAAGAAGCCCAGCTGGCCCCTGGGTGCACTGGGCCAAAGGCCCTTTCAGAGCTCCCTCCTGGCGTGAGGGGGTGGTGAGATGAAGAAATCACAGAGCAGCGATGCCAAAGCTCAGCATCAGCACTGCCCTCCGTGTTGTGGTGGCAATTCCCAGCTGGGCCCTTCAGTTATGGACATTTCTGCAGTTGGGGATGGTTTAGGAGTGTGCTTTCATCTGCTAAAGCTCGTGGCAGCCGCAGCTTCGGGCATCCCCAGCTCCTTGCTGGCATCCCCACACCCTGACATCCCACACGTGGGAGCCACACCGTGACCCAGGTCAGGGAACCTGGACAAATCCCAGAGTAAACTAACACTACACATCATTTCCATGCTGGTCAGAGCATTCCCTGGTTCACCAAGCAGCCCCCAGGCACCACTGCTGGCACGAGGAGCAGGAAGCTCTGGCTGCTTGAGGAATTTGCCACATGCAGGGTTGATTTAGAGGGCTCGGGCCTCCTGTCTGCTGCAGGAGAGAGGAGGGAAAGGCTGCAACGTTGTGAAAGGCATTTCTCAAACTCCCCAAAAACCAGCTTTAGAGGAGTTCTCCCTCAGCTGGATCCTCTAAAACCCCAGGGCCATCCCCGTGCCCAGCTCGCTTTGCCCCACCCTCGGTCCGTGGAGCTGATGACCAAGGCAGGTTTGCAGGAGCCTTTGCTCCTGGTGAATCCCATCCCAGGGATATTTCAGGGCCGTTTCCCTGCTTTTCTGGGCTCCTTTCAAACTCTCATCTTGTCTCTCACCCCGTTTCTCACACCTCTCCTCCCAGTGGGGGGGATCTGCAAACAAATTCCACATCCTGGAGCAGAAGAACCCTCTGTGGTCCCTTCCAGCCCTCCCCAGGCTGTGATTCTGTGACTCTGGGACTGGGATTTTGTGATTCTGGCCTCCTTTCTTCAAGCCACCGCAGTCCTTGTGCAGAAGCCCCTTGAATTCTGGTGACTTCTCCCTTGCTTTTCCTTTCTGGGTGTGATGAGGCATTTTTTTTGGGAAGCACGGGTAGCATGGCACGAGTCTGCCACCTGCCAGAGCCAAAAATGCCTTGCCCAAAGCACCTCCCATGGGACCTGTTGTCCCTTAGTGCCAAGTCTTCAGTGTAGCTCAGCTCACTACATTGGATCAGGGAATTCCCAGCCCTGCTTTGAGTTTGGATGACAATGCAGAGATGGTGGGAGGACGTGGCATTGGTTTCCTGCTGATGGGTAATTTTGGAGCTTGGGAAATAAACAGAAAGAGAAAAAAACCATTAAATTCTCTTGGCTTGCTTTGCCTTAGTCCAGCTGCCTCGTGGCATTGCCATTTCTCAGGCTTTCTCTCCCTTCTCTTAGTCCATTTATTGCAATGTGACAAGAAAACAACTTTTTATTACAAAATCAGCCCTTGTCACTTTGTCTATGTCAAAATGCTCTTCTGGCCTCTTCCCCCTATTTATTTTCCCATTTTCCTTCAAATTTGCTGCCTTTGCTCCTGGGGCAATCTCCCTGTGAATCCAGACAACTGCAAGGAAATGATCCCACTTAAAAATATCCCAGGGAAACTAATTCTAAGCCATTCTTGTCATAAGTTGCTTTGAGTGGGTCTCCTGCAAGTTATTCCAAGCTCGATGTAAAAGAATTACCTGTCTTGTTCCCCGGGGAATAATTTCAGCTGGGTAATGAATTGCCTGAGAAATGACTGTGGAAGGGCCCCAACAGAGCAGCCTCCAGTTCTGAGCTATTAATGCTCCTCCTGAAATGTGTCACAACTCTGCCAGCCCTCGCTGGGGCTGCTCTGGGGACGCTGCCTCGTGACTGGGAGAAGGAGCAGGAGGTGGGGGAAGTTGTGCCCGGAGCAGGGCTGTAGGAAAAAACATCTCCTGATGGCCAGAGAGCTCTGGTGTGTTCTCACAGGGAGCCCACTGTGCTGTGCTGGGGAGGGGAGAGTGGCCCCCAGCAGCTCAGGGCTGCTCTGAGGGGGCACAGCCCCTGCTCAGCCTCTGCAGGCCCTGCATGGCCATGCCCAACCAGCTGAAATGCCAGCTTCACCCCCCTGGAATGATCCCTCTGTGCTGGGCACTGGGGAGGCAACTCAAATCCTGGGGTCACCTTTGTGCCTCTCACCACAAGAAGGATGTTGAGGGGCTGGAGCGTGTCCAGGGAAGGGGCTGGAGCAGCAGGAGCAGCTGAGGGAGCTGGGGGTGCTCAGCCTGGAGAAAAGGAGGCTCAGGAGGGACTTTCTCACTCTACAACTCCCTGACAGGAGGGGGGAGCCAGGGGGGGTTCGGGCTCTGCTCCCAGAGAACAAGGGACAGGAGGAGAGGGAACGGCCTCCAGCTGTGCCAGGGGAGGTTGAAATTGGATATTGAGGAAAATGTCTTCATCCAAAGGTTTGTCAAGCCCTGGTACAGGCTGGCCAGGGCAGTGGTGGAATCACTGTCCCTGAAGGGTTCAGAAAATGTGTAGATGTGGCCCTTGGGGCCATGGTTCATGGTGGATCTGGCAGTGCTGGGTTACTGGGGGCACTCACTGGTCCTAGAGGGCTTCTCCAGCCTCTGTGATTCCATGATCCCATGATTCCCCATCCAACACCAGTGCAGGCACCACCGGAGAAGGGGGTCCCCTCCTCCTGTGCCCATCAGGGAGGCAGATCAGGGAGCTGATCTGGCTGAATTTTGGGGTGGTTTTGCCCTCAGCTCTCTGGATCAGCTCCCTGCCCTGACTCACAGCGAGGATCCAGTGCCAGTGCCACCACAGGGGAGACAAGTCCTCCCTGGGGTCCTCCACCTGGCAGTGCTTTCCCCACAGCCTCCAGATTGTGTCTGAACCTTCAGACAAACCCAGTCTGCCCTGTGAGGGTTGGTGAGGCAGAGGAGGAGCCCAGGGATGCTGCCCGTGGAGCAGCAAAGGTGCCGGTGGGCACTGCTGCTCGGGATGCCCGGGGTGCTCGGGGTGTCCGGGGAGCTGTGCCCTGTCCCAGTGATGAAACCAGTGGGTCCCAACACTGAAAAGCACCTTGGGATCTGCCAGCTCCTGCTGGATGCCGGGGAACCAAAATAACTGCCTGTTTTTCCGAGGCAGAGCCGAGCTGGGCTGTGTTTGGGAAGGCGCCTGCGACGCGGTGACAGATGGCCAAGAAAGCAAAGGCTGTTTTTTATGTCACCTCCATGTTTCCTCCTCTGCTGTCTCCTGCACTGGGGGCGGTGTGGGGAGATGGGATGTGCTGCCAGCACACGCTGGCACCGGAGCTGAGGAGACGGCAGAAGGTGGAGCAAGGGGCCGGGCACCTCACACACCTCCCGCCCCCGGCTTTCTGCTGCTCTGTGACCTTCCCCAAAGCCTTCTCCTCCTGCAGGAATTCGGGCCAGAGCTGGGGCTGGGGAGTGGGCTGGTGCTTCAGTGAAGTGTTTGCTCTTGCAGAGCTGCCTGGTTGTGAGCCCTGTTCAGACCCTCCTGCACTGGCTGCTGGCCCAGGCTCTTTTCTTTTGCCCTGAAGAGCCAGATAAGACAGGAAAACTTGGCCAGAGGCTTCTCCTGCCAGCTGGGGTCCAGTCCTGCTCAATGCCTGCTGAATATAGGGGACCCTGGGCAAGCCAGAGCTCTGATAAATAGCCAGTTTGTGGAACAAGGCCAGGTTGGACAGGGCCTGGAGCAACCTGGTCAAGTGGAAGGTGTCCCTGCCCATGGCAGGGGGTGGGACTGGATGATCTTTAAGGTTCTTTCCAACCCAAACCATCCCACGATTCTCTGAAACTCCTCGATGTGCTGCTGCCTCTCCTCTGTCTTTGCTCAGTATTTTTAGGCAAGAGACTTCTTGCCTCCCCTGCTGGGGGCACAAACATCATGGCAGAGGTGGGGAGGGCTGAGAGATGGAGCCCTGGATCCCTGACATCCAGAGGGAATTCAGGGGGGAGAGCAGCACCCTGACCAAGAGGAGTGGAGCACACAAGCTGGTGAGTGTAAAGTGCTGTCCCTGGGGTTGTACCCTGGGGGGAGCAGGAATGGCCCCTCAGGGACATGGGCACCAACCCCACCAGCCAGGTGGCTGCTGCCCCACATCCTGGGCTCTGTTCCCATGGCAGGAGGAGCCCCTGGGCTCGGCTGGCAGGATCCAGCTCCTTTCTCAGCCTGCCTGGTGTGGAAGGAATGACTGACATGGCTGTTGGCACAGCCTCTATCTGCCTCCTGTTCTGCCGTGTTGCACTTGGCAATTCTCCCCCTTTTCCCTCTGTTTTTCCACCAGGAGATCTCACACTCCTCTGCCTTGGCAGTGGGGAGACAGACAAGAAGGGCTGGACAGACACACAGATGGCACAGCTCAGCAATGACTCCCCTTGTCTCTCCCTGCCTGTGATGGAGGAAGAGTCTCCCCCAGTTCAAGAATCCCCGAGTTCAGATCCCTGAATTCAAGGACCCCTGAGTTCAGATCCCTGAGTTCCAGGATCCCTGAATTCAGATCCCTCAATTCAAGCACCTGGAATGAGCAGTGGGGATCACTGGTGTTTGAAGCAGCCAGACCCACTTTTCCAAAGATAAGGGAAGCTGAATTCCAAGAGGCTGGTGAAAAATCAGTGGCACACCAGGTGAGAGCCATGAACTGGGTTTCCATGGTGAGCTGGGAGCCCTCGTGGGCCTGGGGAGCCCCAAAGGGCTCTGCCCAGCAGCTTCCAGCTTGGTGGCCCTGGGGACCAGGAGACCTCAAGTGAAGGATGAGCAGCTGGCTGGGACTCTGCTTTGGGCTGGGGCTGGGCTGGCCTTCCTTCTTGCTGCCACCTCGAAGCCCTGGGAGGGGTAACTCAAGCCCCATCTGGAGATGGTTCAGGAGGATAAAGCAAAAGAGACAGTGGTGGGCAGACAGGAAGGTGACCCAGGGCAGACGTAATGACAGGAGAATTGTGCAGAGAAGCAGCACAAGGAGCTGCTCTGCACCCACACACCCGGCCCAGCCTGGAGCAGGAGCATTGAAATGGAAATCACTTTGCTATTTCCAGTGCCAACATCCTTCCTGCCCCCCCAGGAGCCAGGCTGGGACCCTCCCTGCCCGCCTTGGGTGGCTCTGGAGGGAGCAGAGGGCTGTTGGCACTCTGTGCCTGTGTGAGAGGGGACAGGGGTGCTGGGAGGCTTTGGGGAGCAGCTCCTTCAGCCTCTCTGGCCAGCACAGCCCTGTAACAGTGAGGAGGAGCACTGTGCTCATGGTTTAACATGATGATTAAAACCTCTGCCCTCTCCATCTCCCTGTGTCACTCCACAACCATCCAGGGGCTCAGGAACAAGGCAAGGTGGGACACACACACAGGGGCTGGGCACTGCCACGGTTTCCTCCACGTGGCAGAAGAAGAGTCCAGGAGGTATTTGAGAGCTCCCTAGAAGACCCTGGTCATTATTCTGCAGCATTTCTCTGCTGTGCAGGGAGACACATGTGTGGGAGTGCATAAAAGCACTGCCAGCCCACGGCCAGGCTTCATTTACCCACAAAAGGAACTCGTTCTGTGCTGCACCCGCCTGGCCCCGGGGGATGAGTCAGTGTGGGGAGAGCCAGGCACCAGTTCCTGGGACCAGCATCCTGCAGGTGCCAGGGAGCAGGAGCTGAGGCTGAGCTGTGCCTGGAACCAGCCTCCCTCTGAGCCCTGGCTGTGGGGATCAGCCTCTGGACCTTTCCAGAATTCCTTCCTGTTTGTGCCACGACAAGGAAACAAAAAGCCAGGACCTTTGGTGGCAGCAACACAACCTGCCCTTCCCATGGCACAGGGGGCTGCCTGTATTTCCCTGCAAACAGCTCCTGAGGAGCTGGACTTGTCCCAGAGGTCTGGAAAGCTGTGCTTGGGATGAGGATGCTGTGAACCAGCCACCACCTGCCAGCAGCTCCATTCAGGCAGCACTCCTGGCAACAGCACACCAGGAAGGGCAGAAGGTGCTCCCAGTGTATTTTCCACAGGGAAATAAGAGCATATGATGGATATTGGTCTGTGCACAGAAGATCTGAGGCTATCACAGGTTGTGACAGGCACAGGTAGCCATTGTGCTGTGCTGGAATCCTCCTGGGTTACTGGGGGCACTCACTGGTCCTAGAGGGTTTCTCCAACCTCTGTGATTCCATGATCCCATGATTCCCCATCCCACACCAGTGCAGGCACCACCAGAGAAGGGGGTCCCCTCCTCCTGTGCCCATCAGGGAGGCAGATCAGGGAGCTGATCTGGCTGTATTTTGGGGTGGTTTTGCCCTCAGCTCTCTGGATCAGCTCCCTGCCCTGACTCACAGCGAGGATCCAGTGCCAGTGCCACCACAGGGGAGACAAGTCCTCCCTGGGGTCCTCCACCTGGCAGTGCCTTCCCCACAGCCTCCAGATTGTGTCTGAACCTTCAGACAAACCAAGTCTGAAGAAGCCTCTGTGCATCCCAGTTGTAAACCCTGTCTCAGATTCCTGCTGCCTTCTCCTTCCTGGAGTGTGGATTTGGACCCCACTGGCTTTGTTTGCTGAGGAATGTTCTGGCTCCAGCCTTTCTCTCCCGTGGCAGTGCAAGGAGGGACAGGGAACTGATGTGGTGTCTGTGTTGCAGCTTCCAACAGAATTACGAGGAATCAAAGATCAGAAGTGTGGGACAGGGATGGACTAACCCAGAAACCTCCAGCCTGGGGGAGAGTTCAGTGACAGGGGAGAAGTGGCTGAGGTTTGTAAGATCTTCAGGCAGTGACCTGGGACAAAACACCCCTCGTTCTTCACCCTTTAAGAACCAGAAACGTGGAACTGAAAGGAGATGAGAAACCAGCAGGTGCCACGGGGCCACACGTCAGTGCTTTCACACACTGCAGGATCCACGTCTGGCTGTGCAGCCAAAGCCACCCCAGGCTCGATGTGGGGTGAGGGCACTCCCTGAGATCTCCTCACCAGCACTGCCAGGCTGTGAAACAACCCCCACCCTGCTGCTGCTGCTGGAGGAACAGGGACAAGCAGAGCCAGACTGTCCATCTGTGCCCTGTTACTCACAATTTTCCAAAAGCTGCACTGCTGGGGCAGTTGGAAGCCCCACACCCTCCACTCAGACCCAGTGTGCCCATTCTCACCCCTGAGTGCTGCCCAGCCCCGTGGTGAGGAAGAAAAGGCAAATTCCACCCCTGTGTGCCCAGCTTGGCTGAGGCAGGGCAGGCTCTGGGGGATTTCAGGACAAGATTTCCATGAATAGCTCCCCTCGTCTGCCAAACCCAAATTTAAAATTTGCTGCCAACAGTCTCAAGCCCTCCCCCCCTTTTCTCCTTCCTCCATCTCTTCTGTTTTTTTGGACAATTTTCTGCATTCAAATGAGTGACAATATCAGATTGTGCATTAAACACTGGCCCACACAGGCTGGGAAACAAAGAGCACGAAGGAACACTGAGATTCCAGCTGTTGCTCCTTGATACACCTTTGGGCAGGTCAGGTTTTTAAGGATTTCCTCAGAACAATTCTCTCAGATCTTCTAAGGAGTCTGTAATGTGATGTTTTGTGAGGGAGCACTGTCAGAGAATCCCACTGTCACAGAATGGTTTGGGTTGGAAGGGATCTTAAAGATCATCCAATCCCACCCCCTGCCATGGGCAGGGACACCTTCCACCAGCCCAGGTTGCTCCAACCTGGCCTTGGACACTTCCAGGGATCCAGGGGCAGCCACAGCTTCTCTGGGCAACCTGTGCCAGGGCCTCCCCACCCTCCCAGGGAAGGATTTCTTCCCAATATCCCACCTAACCCTGCCCTCTGGCAGTGGGAAACTGTTCCCCTTGTCCTGTCCCTCCATCCCTTGTCCAAATCCCTCTCCAGCTCTCCTGGAGCCCCTGTTGGTACTGGAAGGGGCTCCAAGGTCTCCTCAGAGCAGCTGAATGACCCCAACTCTTTCAGCCTGCAAGCTGTGAGCCCCAGACCCAGAGAAATCCCAGAGGTCCCAGTGTTGATGCCCTCTGTGTGCAGGGAAGCAGCTGGTTATGGGCTGGAAAAAGCTAAGGAGTGAGCCCCCCAGCTCTGCAGGATGCTGTAGGATTCCTGCAGTGGGCTCACCAATTTTTTCACCAGCTTTAGAAGGTTCCCACCCTACTTTCCAGGCTAAAAGGTTCTTGTTTTCTGTACCCCCACCTGGCACTGCCTTAGGTGTGCTGGGTTGCCCAGGCAGAAAATTCCCTGCAAAAAAAAAAAAATGCTCTGGTGTTTTACCTGACAGATCTTCCTGTTGCCTGGAAATCTGCAGGAGTCCTGGGGGCAGTGACACAGACTTGTATTTTTTTCTGCAAGGAAGGTGTTCTACAGCCTTGGGAAAGAGGAAGGAATGGCTCAATGGGTGGCTTCCAGTGAGGAATTAGTTTTCCACTGAGGAATTAGCGTGGGCTCTCCTCCAGCAGCCACCACCATCTGCTCACAGAGCCAACAGTTCCCCCTTTCCTCGTGGAAGCAGTGACAGAGCAGAGTGTGAAGCTTCCCAGCAGCTGGTTTTGCTGGAGCTCAGACAAGCCCTGGTCTCCCTGGGGCTCTGGGAGTGGGGCTGTGCGTGGCTGGGGGTCTGCAGAGCACGGGACTTGATGGGAAGGGAGAGGGAACCCGCGACAAGGGACCGGCCCCGGCCCCCGTGAGCATCACCCACCCCCCAAACCCCGGCAGAGGGGAGGGCCAACCCATCTCCATGGCATTCATCTCCCTCCAACAGACCTCCAGCTGGTCTATTCTGGGAAAGTCTGCCTGGGATTCATCCCCCCGAGGCGTCACACTTCACAGCTCCCTTCCCACGCACGGCACTTCGCTCCCTCGCTGGGAATAAACACCTCTTCCCTGCCCACCTCCCCACGGCCAGGGTGGCACCTGCCTCCCCCCCTGCGCCCCAGGGAGGTGTGGCAGGTCTAATCCTTACCCTGGGAGCTGTGTCCTGCTTCCCACCAAGGGCAGGAGGAAGGGATAGGGATAAAAGCCACGCCAGAGTCTTCCCTCCTTGGCTTCTGTTTCCAGCCAAGCAGGTTCAGTGCTCGGGGATCTGATCCCAGGCAGGTCCCAGAACACCTCCCAGAATCACTCTGGTGTTAAGCCAGAGACAAATGCCAGCTTTGAGGTCAACAGGAGGTTTGTGGCTCCCTGGAGAAGAGTGCCAAACACCCCTGGTTGGTGCCAAGAGGATGGTACCAGCCCCTCTCCAGCGGTGCCCAGTGACAGGACAGGGACCAGTGTCCATAAACTAAAACACAACAAGTTCCACCTCAACAGGAGGAAGAACTTCTTTCCATGGAGCACTGGAACAGCTGCCCAGGGAGGTCATGGAGTCTTCCCCTCTGCAGACATTCCAAATCCCCCTGGATATGTTCCTGTGTCACCTGCTCCAGGTGACCCTGCCTGGGCAGGGGGTTGGACTGGGGGGTTCTGTGACTGGTGATTCCCTGACTAATGGTTCTGGGATCCTGTGATGTGGGTTTTGCCCCAGTGGATGTGGATTTTGACTCAGTTGATGTGGGTTTTGCCCCAGCTGATGTGAATTTTGTCCCAGTCCTTCCTACAGCAGAAACAGGTGATTTTTGTGAGAGCTGCCTGTCGGCTCCATCCCAGCCCAGGGCTGAGAGACTCAGTGAAGCACCACCCTCCTGAGGCACCTCAGAGGCCACCACAGCCAGAAACTAAAGGCAGGCTCAGAATGTCACCTGCTTTTGGACCTCAGGGCTCAGAAACAGAGGAACTGCACTGATCCTGAACACGGAACATCATCTGACCCTGGAAGGACACCTGAGCAAGCAAAGAGTTTGTGACAGTGGTGCAGCTGTGAAACATGCAGGACAAGCTTTTCAGGAAGGAGATCAAGGGCTGTTCCTGTGGGGACTGATGGGACGTGAAAATCCAAGGAAAAGCAAAGAGAGACTTGGTCACTTGGGGAATGCACCAGCAAGCCCTGACACAGGAGGTGACAGACTGGCAGGGATGAGAGGACACAGCCTGAAGCTGCACCAGGGGAGGGTCAGGTTGGACATCAGGAGGAATTTCTTCACTGAAAGGGTGATTAAACATTGGCAGGGGCTGCCCAGGGATGTTTGGAGTCCCCATCCCTGGAGGTGTCCAAGGAAGGACTGGCTGTGGCACTCAGTGCTCTGGGGGGGGGGACAAGGTGAGGGTGGATCACTGGTTGGACTCAGTGATCTCAGAGGTCTTTTCCAACCTCAGTGATCCTGGGATTCTGTGATATCACCACCACTAGAACCATTAGATGGTGAGTCTGAATATTTCTCTCCCATTCCAATCTCCAACAGGGACAGTGGGCAACACACAGAAGCTCCAACAAGCCCCATGTTCCAGCCTCACAAATGGATTCATCCAACACTCTGCCTCCTCCCAGGGCTTCAGGAATGAAAAATGCAGAGATAACTAAATTCACCATTTCACCCACTTGCAGTGATCAGCTCCCTGTCAGGCTGGCACAGGGCAGGCAGTGGCTCAGATCTCCATCAATCTGCTGGTTTTATGTCATTTAAGCCCTGAAATGTTAACCCTCTCTTTCCTGAGCTGTCTTCAGCAGCCCCAGGCTGACACCTGAGTAACCAAGAAGAACCCTGTCCTCCTCTTTCCCCTCAGCTTTGGCTCCTTAGGACACTCTGCCACCGTTGCATTTAAAAAAGAGCCCCAAGAAACAACGACCATATTCTGGTAGATGGTCTGGCCCAGAGTTTTTGGCAGGTGCTCCTCGAAGCAGCCATAATCACTCATTTAAATCTCATTTCTTTTTATTTTAGAAAGCTTCCTAACACCACAAAAAGATTTCTTTCCTGCATCTCACTGGAATTGTGTGCACGTTGCCATGGCAACCATGCCAGAGATTTTTGTGGTCCAGGACCCATTTTATTGGTTATTAAATATCTGTGCAATAAATATATATATATATATATATATATAGCTTTGTTCTCCCATCTGTCTGTTCCATCTGCTTGTTTCCAAGTGAAATACAACCAAAGCCACAGCTTTGTCCCCTTCCTCATGGGGCTGGCTGAAGGAAAAAGGGATGGATCATGGATCAGGGAGGTCATGCAAGGAGTGAAGGGGAGGAAGAGGAACAGGAGACACTGGTGTGGACACAAACCTGAGCATCACACACACGGAAAAGCCTGGAGGTGATGACAACACCTTCTTGCAGTGCAAGTCCCTGCCCATTCCCAGTGATCTCCCGGCTGGGAAGGGGGAAGGGAAGCTCCAGAGGACTCTGGCCAACACAAACCTCCTCTGCTGCTGCTGGTGGGGCTGCAGTGGCCCAGCTGCAGCTCCACCCCTGCCCCGGGGTCCCTGGGGGGGCAAACCAAGGGTCGTGTCACTGGTCAGCAACAGGAAACTCATCCCAGCTCAGCTGCATCCACTGAGAGCCCTCCCCACCTTCCCAGAAGAGAGGGATCACCTCATGCCAGCACACACTGTCCCCTGGAGTGGAAAACCAGCAGCAAGGAGACCTCTGTGCCCAAGTGACCGTGTTGCTCCCTCTGTGCCCAAGTGACCGTGCTCCTCCTGCTGACAGCTCTGTGCCATCCCCCCGTGGAGGCACTAATTCCTCCTGGCACTGTTTGCCTCGCCTGCCCACCCCCACAGCCCTGCTGTGTTCCCAGCCTCCCAGCTCCCTGGCATTATTTAAGCTGTCAGTTGGTAATTATAGTGCTGCCTTGCAGCTTGATGCTTCCCTGGGGGGCCCTGGCTAAAATCGGTTCCCAATGGAATATTTTGGGAGCCTCCACTAGAGCTGAGCCTCCCTCAGCCAGGGTGAGACATTCCTGGCTGCCCTGACTGCTCTCAGGAGGCTGGAGCTGCTGTGAGACCCAAACCTGCCCTTCTCACCCTACAGAGCCAACATTCCCGCACTCCAGGTGGGAGCCACGGCCTTCTGGAGGGTATAAATATCAGGATATATTGCTTTTAATGTTATAAAACCATTAGAGAGTGTCCAAAGGAGGGCTATGAAGATGGGGAAGGGTCTGGAGGGGCCATGTGAGGAGAAGCTGAGGTCACTTGGTTTGTTCAGCTGGAGAAGAGGAGGCTGAGGGGAGATTTATTGGGGGCTGCAGCTCCTCCCAAGGGGCAGCTCCAGCTCTGGGTGAGCAGGGACAGGACCAGGGAAGGGCTGGAGCTGTGCCAGGGCAGGCTCAGGTTGGATCTCAGGGAAAGGTTCTTCCCCCAGAGGGTGGTTGGCACTGCCCAGGCTCCCCAGGGCAGTGGGCACAGCCCCAAGGCTGCCAGAGCTCCAGGAGGGTTTGGACAATGCTCTGAGGGCCAGGGTGGGATTGTTGGGGTGTCTGTGCAGGGCCAGGGGTTGGACTGGATGGTCCTTGGGGGTCCCTTCCAGCTCAGGATATTCCATAAATCACACAGGATGCCCACCAGGCCTGGGGCACCCCAGGACCCCTCCCAGTGAGGAATTTGTTCCCACACAGTTGCCAAGGGAGAGGAAGCACCTGAGAAATGGGTGTGAGGCTGTAACATCATCGTCCAGCCAAGCTGCCCCTTGGCCTCGTGTGATCATGGAAACATCTGCTTCAAATGCAGGAACAAGGGCAGTGATCAAACCATCAACCTGCTCAGGGCAAGAGCCTGGGGAAAAAAAGGGTGAGAGTAGACTGTTGTGTGGGAAAAGGCTTGAGGATTTTGATCCTGTGGTTCTTGACAGAAGAACCTCCGTTTCCCTCGACTGTGTTAAGGGAGATGTTGCTTTGTGGGGATTTTTTTTCCAGGAGAATCAGATGTGATGGCTCAGACGTGCCAGAGGAAACTCAAAGGCTGGTGCAGAAAGCACCTGCTGCTGTTGTGGTCACCTGGGCCAGCTGAACACACCCAAACACAGCCCAGGGAGCACGGGCAGCAGGGTCCAGCTGTGCCTCTGCCACTCTCAGCTGGCTGGAAGTGTTTTCTCAACACCTACAGAGCACTCACTGTCAGACAGTTCACAGCATGCTTGGCAGGATGGAACTCATCCTAAAAACAACAAAAAAAGCAGAAAAGAGGCAATAAATGAAAAAGAAGAAAAGCAGGAAGGTGAGGATGGTGTTGCACCGATCCAGAACTGGAGTTGAGAACAACCTTTGCACCAGGAGGTTGTTCAGCTCCTCAGTGCTCTGCCAAATTTGCATGAACAACCCTCAGAATTACAATTTCATCTCGAATTGGTGTTATTTTAATTGTGACTGCTTTTCCTGCTCTGCACCAACGGGGGGGAATCACAAAAGCACAGCAGGAGGGCTGGGGGTGACTTTGGCCTTTCCTTCCTCCATCCCCCTCAGGTGTCCCCCCAGGCCCCCTCCCTGACCCCCCAAAGCTCTGTGTGATGCAAAAGAAGCCCTGCAGTGCCCAAATAATCACAGGCCCCAGTGACAGCCCTGAAGGGACTGTGCAGAGGAGCCCAGGCCAGCAGAGCTCCAGCAAAGCTCAGAACGTGATGCCAACCCCAGACCCGCTGTGGCACTTGGTGGTGGGGCTGGCAACTTGAGCTCCAGGTGGTTTCACTTTAAAATCAGCTGCTCTGACAAACCACTGAGGTTCTCAGAGAGCTTAAACCCTCAGAAAAACCCCCTTTAGGTAACAACAGCTGAACCCCCTCAGAGAAACCTGTTCAGGTGAGACCCACCCTCAGCTGAGCCCAATAACTCAGTTCTCATCCCTCCATAGTTTAATCTCCAGCCTAAAGCCCTGGAGAACCTGGTCTAGTGGAAGGTGTCCCTGCCCATGCCAGGGGGTTGGAACTGGATGACCTCTAAGGCCCCTTCCAATGCAAACCTTTAATTTACATCCCATAAATTTATATCCTATAAATCATGCCGATGTCCTCACTTGCCTTTCAGCGTGTGTGGGCTCAGACACCATCTCAGGGACTGGTAACCCCCTGCCTCCTTGGGCTTCTCTCACCTGACCTGAACACACTCGACCCCTCAGTTCTGTAGAGGGAATTGTTCAGGCCTCTCTAATTTAGGGACCTCTCTAATTTGTCATCTTTTAAGGCACAATGCTCAAAGAAAAGGACAGTCTCCGTCCAGCTGAGAACTCCTCAGCAGCATGTGAAGCACACTAATTATCTCCTGCATCTTGCATATGATGGCAAGTGCTGTATGTTTGGAGGAGGATGAACAGACCAAGTGGTGAGTGGTCTTTCTGGGCTTGAAAGAAAAGATATGCAAAATTACCCAGGAACACTTTTAATTAATTGCTGCCTGCTGACAGCAGCTGGCAAGACAGCCCTTTGCCCATCAGCATTCAGACAATTAGCTCTGCCCTCCACTCGAGATGGTGGAGCAGCTCTGTATTTATTCATGTTTTGGGGAAGATCAAAGTGAATTGCTTCTGTGATTTATTGTCTGCAGAGAAAAAGATCTCTACATCTCACGTCTTCAAAGAGAGCTGTCTCCAGCTCAGGGATCAAAGCACTGCCAGGGAGACAATCTCCCCTGGGGAGGGTCATGACTGAGCTCCCCTCTTCCTCGGTACCTTTTGGCAGGAGCTGGCACAGGGAGCCTGTTCTTGGAGTTGCAGAGTGGTTTGGGTTGGGGGGGACCTTAAACCATCCAGTGCCACCCCCTGCCATGGGCAGGGACAACTTCCACCAGCCCAGGTTGCTCCAAGCCCTGTCCAACCTGGCCTTGGACACTTTCAGGGATCCAGGGGCAGCCACAGCTCCTCTGGGCAACCTGTGCCAGGGCCTGACCACTCTCACAGGGAGGAATTTCTTCCTCATATCTCATATCTTTTCTTGTTGTCACCAAGGACCTTCAGCCCACACCCAGCTTGCTCACGGCAGCAGGTGCTGCCACAGTGGTTTTGGTTTTTCCTTGGCAGTTCCTTTTTTTTCCCTGGAAGTCTCAGCTGGTTTGGGGTCAGGCAGGGGTCGGACAGGGGTCCTCAGCTGCAGCACAGGGGACTGTGAGGGAACTAAGAGAGCACAGGCTGCCAAAAACAGATGTGAGAGCAGTGTCCTGTGCCAGCACTGCCCCTGCAGCTGTTCATAACATCCCAGACTGGGCTGGGTTGGACCTTTAAAGGTCATCCCACCCAACCTCCCTGCCATGAACAGGGACATCTTCAACCAGACCAGGGTTCCCAGAGCCTCATCCAACCTGGCCTTGGATGTTTCAAGGGGTGGGACATCCACAGCTTCCCTGCCACCTTTGGGGTTCATCTCCACGACAACAGCCCCCAAAGCACCTCCCTGGGGGTCCCACATCCTCCCTCTGACCCTGAACTGATCCCTCTGCATCTCCCTGTGGGCACTGGGGGAGCTGCAGTGCCCTGGGCACCCCAAACCTCCTGGTCTGGGGTGGAGCACGCTGTGGGAGGCACAGGGATGTGCCCTTTCCAGGCTCCCTGGGCAGCTGGGAAGTCCATCTGGCACCAAACAAGCACTAAAACCAACTCATTTTCCCCCAGTTCCCTGCCTGTGGGCTGTTTGCTGTGCAGTGGATGGTTGGGATCCATGATAACTCCCAGAGAATTAACACAAAGCTGTCACCAAGGCACTTTGCCATCAGATCAGGCAGTTTTAAAACTGGAAAGAAACAATTCCAGACACTCAAACCTCAAAGCAGGTCTTGCTTAAGGTTGAGGTTACACAAGCAGGCACCAAACTGCACATTGTAAACTGAGCTTGCAGTCACCTTGAGACAGGGGTTGGATTATAAATGGTCACAAACACCAGCAGTTGTGGGATTTACTCATAATTTTTTGGTTTTTTGTTTGTTTGTTTGTTTTTTTTCATGAAAAAGCTCCAATTGTGTGTCAAGTTGTCAGTGATCAGAGCTGGTTTAGAAGTGGTTTAATTCAGCAATCCCAGAATCCACAGGTTGGAGGTGTAGTTGTCCTGGAGGCTCCAGGTTTCAGAGCAGCAGCAAAGCCTGGGGGAGAGGTGGAGAGAAAATGAGCTCTGAAGAGGCAAAACTCCTGATTAGCAGTGGAAATTCTTCCTCCTGCTTCCACACCCACTGCATCCATCCTGGATCAGGAAGGAGGATGGACCCTGGAGCACAGGGAACCTCCCAGCCCCACGGAACAGCCCCCCACTGCGGGGGCTTGGAGGGGCTCCCTGGAGGTGTTGGGAGGAAGACAGGTGGAGTGCAACCCACTGGAGAGAAAAATGGTCTCAGGGAGCTTCCTTGGAGGAGTCTGGGGCTGCTCAATGGGATCTCAGGTCCCTTAAGTCATTAAAAGACTCCAGGAGTTACCTGGGAGGAGCCTCAGGTGGATTCCAGAGAAGAGTGTTTCCTCCAAAAGAGGTAAAACATCTCAGGGAGCTTCCTTGGAGCAGTCTGAGGTTCTGACTGAGGTTGTCAGGTCTTTAGGGAGTAAAAACAATCTGGGAGATGCCTGGGAGGAGATGCAAGGCCTTGGGAAGAGAAAACTCAGAGGCTGTTCTCTGAGCTGGTGATGCACAGCAAGCAGGGGGCTGTTCTGCAGCCCTGGGAGGAGCAGGGGCCCAGGACCAGCATGTCTGGATGGAGTTCACCCGTTCAGAAGTGTTGGTGTCCCTTGCCCTGCCTGTGCCAGGCTCAGCACAGCTCAGCTGATCCATGCCAGGAGTGCTGCTGTGTGGATGTGGGTGGGAAGGGGCTGGGAACAGCCACCCCAGCACTGCCACCTCCTCCATCCCAGCACTGCCACCTCCTCTGTCCCAGTACTGCCACCTCCTCTGTGCCAGCACTGCCACCTCCTCCAGCCCAGCACTGCCACCTCCTCTGTGCCAGCACTGCCACCTCCTCTGTCCCAGCACTGCCACCTCCTCTGTGCCAGCACTGCCACCTCCTCTGTCCCTCATGCTGTGGATCACACGGGTCTGGCCACAGCCACCCCTCCCAGGATGGCAAAATTTGGGGTTGTTTGCAGCAGTGAGAAGCCCTCAGCTGTCCCCAGGACTTTCCCTGGCCTGGTTTGGTGACAAACTGAGCACCCTGGGCTAGTGGAAGGTGTCCCTGCCCATGGCAGGGGGTTGGAACTGGATGGTCTTTCAGGTCCCAAACCATCCTGTGCTCTGCTCTTGGGGGTCAGGAGCACTGGGGGTGCCTCTGGAGCCCGAGGGAGATGCAGGGATGGAGTGTGTGCCACCCTTGGGAACATCTGTCCATCTGCACTGATACCACAGTGCTGAAGGCAGTGACACAACTGTGGCACTACCCAGATCTTCCTTGGGCTCGTTGTACCTCTGTGCCATCCCCAGCTCACCCCACGTGCCCTCCCTGCAGCCCCTCTGCTCCCTCAGACCCCCAGCCAGGGGGGCTCTGCTGCAGGAGGAGGGTTCCAGCAATCCCTGGGAGCCAGCAGAAGGGAGAGGTTGCCATGGATACCGAATGTAAGGGAGGGTCTGATCCTGCTCTGCTCCTCCTGCCCTCCCTTGGCCCATCGGGTGGGATCTGTGGAGGCCCCAGTTCACAGCAGGGAGATAAAGGCAACTGAAAACTGGAAATTAAAATCTGTTCTGAATGTGGTTTGGGTTCCTGATTTTCTCACCCAGCTCCCATTTCACTGGGATGAGTCTGGATTCAAACAAGGGGGCAAAACTGGGATGGCTTGAGTGCAGAGCCCTCAGCCTTTCCAGCCAGGGATTCCCAAAGGCACAAAGCCAGCACGTGTTTTGGGCTACCCAGTTGTTAAAGGTGGAAAGGAAGATGAGGGAAGAGGGACCTGCAAGGAAAGGTGTTTGGCAGCCCGGGGAGAAGATCTCAATCCTGAATTTACCAGGGACAATAAACCTGGGCATCAGCTTCACTCAGCACTTTCCCCCAGGCTGTGCAGGGCTGACTCTGGGACCTCCAGAACTTTTACAGATCTCACCATGTTTTCATTTCCAGAGGAAAACCTCTCCCCAGATACAAAGCTGAGAGGTCTGATGGTTTCATGCTGAAATGTTTTGTGTTTCCCATTTAAGATGAGTGTTTCTGTTCATCCAAGGCTTTTTTGGCTCATTTCTTTTTCATTCCGGCCCATCAAATTTTCCCATTGCCTTCTCCCCCTAGAGTTCATCCCAGTGTTCTAGCTGGATTTTAGGCATGAAATAAATTCTGGACCAAAATATTTTTTTTTAAATGCCATTTTACCGTGGGGGGCCTTGGAAAGATGAAACTTTGGTTCCCAAATTACTTCTGGAAAGGTTCTATTACACGCACCCACATGCACAGAATTGCCCTGATTTAACAGAAGGCCTTTTGGGATCCAGCAGGACTGAAATCTAACATGAATTAGAATATTTTCAAGATGACTGCTTGCAAACATAAGCATCAATTAGTTCTCTCAGTCTGGTTAAGCAGCAGTGTGGGCAGATGATTACAAATAGCTGTGTTGCTGCCACTTGCTGCCTGATCACCCCACACCAAAAATCCCTTGGGTTTTCCCAAGGATCTTGATCTTTCCCTTAGATCCCAGTCCAGGGAAGCACCTAAACACATCCCAACACAAACATCCCCACATGCTGAAGAGAAGTCTGTTAAGTGGGTGCTTAAGAGACTTTTGAATTAAACCCAACTGGAAAAGGCCTTTTTTTATCCTGTTGGTGAGAAACAGCAGCCCCAGGAGGGCAGGGGGGTGTGAAACTCTGACCTGGGGTAGGGGAGGACCAGGAACTCACCACACATAATGAACTGAGCAGGGTTTAACCACCTCCAGGCCAGAATCTGTGGGGGTGGCTGGGGGTTATTAGGGTTATCTGTTATTAGGTGGCTGGGGGGGAAATTTGGGGGTTAGTGTTGTTTCATACCATGCTGGACACCACCTGCCCATCTCCAGGCTACCAGCCCTGCTCTGCCCAAACCCCTTCCAAGGCCCAGTTCTGTGAACCCTCCTGGAGAAGACTAGGTATGGGGAATGTCCCTGCCAGGCTCTGCTCAGCCCTGGATTTTGCAGGGGTGAACCAGCCTGTCTTGAGAGCCCCCCATCCTTCCCCCAGCACAGCCCACCCAGCTGGGGACAGGGAGAGCCACCCCCAGCCCCTGGCACAGCCCTGCTGATGGCACTGCTCTCAGGATTAGTCAGAGGGAATCTGTTCCCTCCAAGCTGGGCTGTGGAGCTGCTGCTGCCTCCTCCTGCCAGGTTGTGCCAGCCCAGCAGCCTCACTACCCTCTGCCAGGTCTCTGGCACAGGGGGGGCATCAGCTTCACCCCATTGCCTTGGCTGTGGTTTGCAGGGTCATTGCAAAGGGGGTTTTATAGAATCACTGAATATCCTGAGCTGGAAGGGACCCCCAAGGATCATCCATCCAACCCCTGGCCCTGCACAGACACCCCAACAATCCCACCCTGTCCCTCAGAGCGTTGTCCAAACCCTCCTGGAGCTCTGGCAGCCTTGGGGCCATGCCCACTGCCCTGGGGAGCCTGGGCAGTGCCCAACCAGCCTCTGGATTTCCAGCCCCCTTTAGGATTTTGCAGAGGGGAGAAGCTGAGGGTGACTGAGGGGGTTGAGCACGTGTGGACCCCGGAGCAGAGAGGGAGCCCCAGTGCCCCTCTGTCCCCACACTCCACCCCTGTGGCTCAGGAAATGACCCACAATCTTCCCCAAGGGACTTTCCCTCCAACCTGGCAGAGAAACATTGAGGTGATGGGCCCAGAACTGACTCACTCAACTGCTCCCACCATCTCCCTCCCTCCAGGTCTGCACTCTCCCTGCTTCTCCCTTCCTAGCAGCCAGAACTCCCATCACTGGCTCTTCCCCCACCTTCAGCCTGCTGATGCCAAAGATGTGGGTCATTCCCTGCTGCAGCCCTACAGAAAAGCCCCACAAGCTGGAGAAAAGCCCTGAGGAGCAGGGGAACCATGGAGCTTTATTGGGAACCACGGAGCTTTTTTGGGAACCACTGGCCCTCCTGTCAGCTCCTGCCTGAGGCTCCCAGCCCCTGCTCTCACACATCTCCTACACCTGCTCCCTGCTCCACTCCATGGAATCATTGAAGTTGGAAAAGCCCTCTGAGATCATCAAATCCAACCCTGAACCCAGCAGTGACAGGTCCACCCCTAACCCATGGCCCTCAGCACCACATCTACGTGTTTTTGGAACAGTTCCAGGGCTGGTCATTCCACCACTTGCCTGTGGGCAGCCTGTGCCCCTGCCTGACCACCCTCTCAGTGAAGGAAGGGTGTGCAAGCACTGGAACACTTGGCTTTTCTCCCTCTTCTCCCCTCCCAGGTGTTTCCCAGGATGCTGTGGATGAATCCCACTATTTCTTCCTTCGTTGGGCCTCAGCAAACAGCTGCCAACCCGGATTTCCTGGGAACTTTCTTGGGGCAGCTTTGTGCCCCTGAAACTACTGAACACGAGCCTGGGGAGCTGGCCCAGTGCCCTGCTCCGAGTTTGCCTCTTCTGCACCAAAAAGCAGAACAAGCCCTTCCTCCTCTTGCGTTTTGGATCCAGAACTTAATTCCCGCTGGCAAGAACCTGTTCCCGGTGGAAGTGGCAGCCTCCCGCACGGCACTGCTGCCCTCTCCTGGGCTCTCCAGCAGCCGCCGGGCTCAGAAAACTTCCAGCTGCAGATGCCAACCTCTGCTTGGAGGCCAGGAAGGTGGGAATCCTTCCCGAAGTCCCCACGTGGCTCTGAAAACCAAGAGACTTCAGGGCGCACTTTCTCCTGCCCTGTCCCGTATCACCTTGATCCCGGGAGATGCTCTGGCTTCCCAGGGGCTGCTTTTCCTGAGAGGGATAAAAAGTGGTATAGGAAGGAAATCAAGTCACTCCTTAGTGCAAGACTGACTGGGAATGTTGCCTGTGTGGTGGGTTCCCCCCTGTAGCCCCCAAATCCTGCCGGGTCTGGAGCAGCCAGTGCTGCAGAGGTCAGTCAGAAGCCAATCCCTGGCAGCAAAAGAAGTGGTTGTGGCCAGAGCCATTTGGGAAGAAGAACTCAGAGGGAAGAAGGGTCTCCCTTTTCCTCATTTCTGGGTGTTTCAGCCACTGTGAGGTGCTTGGGGACACAACAAAACGGGCAGAGGTGGCTGGAGGGACGCTGGGTCTCAGGAGATCCCCGTCTTCATGTGCCCCTCACCTGCTCCACAAACCTGCTGCTTTTTTGGGGGGGCTGTTTCCTCTCCTACCCCTCTCTTCCCTCACAGGAGCAGAACCAGGGGCCCCCCTGCCCTGTCCTGCCCTGGCAGCAGGTGGGATCAGCCTCCTCCATCCCACAAGGTTTTTGGCAGGGAGCACAGGCTGAGCACGGCCTCGGCCACAGAAAGAGAGACAAAATGTGGGGACACATTGGAGGAATTCCAGGGCAGTGCAAAGAACAGGCCTGGAGCCCTGGGGAGAGGAGGGTTGGGAAGCCACTGGGACAGGCTGGGAACCTGGGTGGCACATGGATGGACCCAGCCCCACCTGGGACCATCCTACGGGAGGACTTGAGGTTGTCGAGGTGCTTAGAGGAAAGAAAATGCCAGGAGCTGTTGGAATAAGAGGCAGGAGGTGAGGCTGTGGTGAGCAGGGCTGGTGGAGAGCACAGAGTCAGAGTAGGACACCTCTGCTCATGTTGGTGTGACTGGGAAGCCACATCCTCTGCCCAGGTCATTGGCAGAGTGGGCAGAGAGGGGAGGGTGCTCTCAGCAGCACCTGGACACGGGCTGGATGTGGAGAGCTCCTCCCCCAGGAAAGAGGGGCTGTGGGTCAGGGAGATGCAGCAGGAGAGCTCTGCAGGTCTCAGCCCTTGGTGTCCCCGGCTGGAGCTGCCTGGCAGGTCCCCAGGCAGGGGCAGTGGCTCTCCCAGGGGCACAGCAGAGGGGCAGCGCTCAGGCTCAGCTCAGAGGGTCCTCACCTCACTCCAGCTCCTCTCCAAGGCTCCCATCACCCTCCAAGGAGTCAGAGCAGGACACATCCTGGGTCCCCCCGAGGTCTGGGAGCACGTGGAGCATCCTGCCCCTCTGCACAGCGTGGAGCATCCTGTCCCCATGGCAACGAGGAATCTGCTGCTTCTCCCTGTCACCTCAGGGATGCCACCAGGCTGGGCAGCCTCGTGGCCCTGCCCACCTTGGTCACACCCACCAGGTCTGGGCTTTGAAGGAAACGTGGCCCTGGGAGGGATCTGGGAAGAGGGAATACAGCTGGGGATGTCCGGGTAGGAGAGGTGTGGTGGGAGGGATGATCAGAGGGCTGGAAAAGGGTGTGAGTGCTATTCAAGGATTTTTGATGGCAATCCCAGCAGACCAAGAGACAGGGAAAACCCAGAAAACCTGGATTGAAGGGGAATTTGCCTCTCAACTCCAGAGGGAAACTCCAGGGTCTCCATCTGGGGAGGGTGCCTTGAACTCACTGTGGGGCATCTGTGAAAAATTAAGAAATGATGGAGAAAACAGGGAATTACACTCACCAAAATCTCAGAGGGAGAAATGACAGAAGCTTCTGAGCAAAGAGCAAGATGTGGCCACAGAGCAGGGAGGACTTTCTGCCAGCTTGGGTTTATCCTGAGAGCACAGCCCCAGCTTCCAGCAGGAAGTTTGGATTCCAGCCTCGGATACTTCAGGCAATCACTTGGGTCAGATCAGAATCTCTTTTAAAAAGGGTGTGTTTCCTTAATGTTCCTTTTTGTCCTGGAATTGGGGTTCGAGTTCCTACGATTGTCCATTGAGAACTGAAAGAGAGCAGTTAAAATACACAGGGACAGCCAGAAACCTGGGAAGGGTAAAGCTAAAAAACTCCTTCTCACTTGTACCGGGGGGTAACAGAAACCTGGGAAGGGTAAAGCTAAAAAACTCCTTCTCACTTGTACTGGGGGGTAACAGAAACCTGGGAAGGGTAAAGCTATAAAAACTCCTTCTCACTCGTAGCAGAGTTTCTGGAGGAGGAGTGTGGGGGGAGGGAGAAGTGCTGTCAGGGTAAATGTGTTCAGATAGTCCTGCTGGCTTGTTAAAAAAAAAATGTGTGCGTGAGAAAACAGCACAAGGGAGAGGAAAGAAAAGCAGAGAAATCTGAAGACACCCACCACTTCATTTGAGATACAACAGAAATGTGGTGCACACAACAACTCAGAGACAGCAGGACACACCAACAATTATTCCTGGGGAAAATCGTGCCAAGCTAAGGCAGCTCTTCCCCCCTTTCTCCCTCCCTCCTGCTCTCTCTCCTCCCAGAATGAGGAAATAATGAGAAAATCCATGAAAAGCCTTACACTTCCCAGCCCTGGGGCCGGGAGGGGTGGGGACCAGAGAGCAGGGCAGCCTGACCCCTCATCCTGGCAGGAGCCAAAGGAAAGGGCAGGGCTGAGGAAGTGTCTCCCGAGGCTCTTTATTTTCCAGGCTGTGCCTGTGGAGAAAACTCGGCCCTGGCGAAAAATGGGATGAACGAATCCCTCGTGTCTCTTTAAAAAGCCAAAAAAAAAAAAAATGATAATATAAAATCCCACTGCACCCCAGCTCTCAAGTGTTTTTCTGACAGTTTTAGCACAAATAAAGCAAGTCTGGTCTGCAATGGCTTGGGGTAACACCAGGCAGCAGGAGGGGGAAGGTTTCCTTGCAGTTTGGGGTACAGGGATGTGCATCCCTGGTGCAGGCTGAGCCGTGGGGATCCCCCTGATCACTTCTTCTTCCTGAACATTCAGGAACTTGATGGTATCTTTGAGATCTCCACTCCATCAGACTGGAGTGAAACTCGTGTCCAAAAGCTATCCTGAAGAAGGCAGCCAGCCAGCCCAGGCTCTGAATGACTCCACAGAGCTCATTTCCTGAGGGAACCAGGCTAAAAATATATATATGATCTGAGGCAGGTGCAAGATTTCTGAAATTCCCTGGCTTTGCATTCATTTGAACTCCTCAGCTCATTAAGGGATTTGTTTGTGAGTCCTCAGCAGATGAGTTCAGCAGTCACTGAACACGTGCTGTGCTGGCAGGAGGAGGGATCCCCTTCCCACACAGCCAAGAGTTTGGATCCCTGCTGGAAATGCAGAATTCCAGCCCACGTAGGAAGCTGAGCTTGGGCCATCCCACAGTAAAATGGCAAGAATACAGATTCACTTCCTTAGCACCTTTTAATGTTTGTTATTCCTGTGCTTCCCTTGGAGAGACACAACCACTGCCTCAGGAAGTACATGGAAAGATCATCCCTGTGTTGCTCTGACTGGGCATTAACCCCCCTGTAATGTGAGGTGCCCCCACGTGCAAACTCCATTTACAAGTAAGAATTGATCCAGGAGCAGTTTGTGCATCCCTACACAGCTGGAAAGGAGGGATCTGGGCTTGGGAGGGTGTTTTGCATCGAGGAGGTTTCATTTTCCTTTGGCTTTTAGGAACTGCAGCAGTGCCCAGGGATGGGGGAGCATCTTGTGCTGTACAAACACAGAGCTGCTCCCTGCCCCTGGCACTGCCCCCCTGTGTCCTGCTGGCACATCTCACAGGGTCTCAGTCTCACACTGGTCCCCTAAAATTTTCTGGGGGTACCTGGACTGCCAGGAATTAATTTAAACCTGGCTCAGCTAATGTACATCCAAGCCCAGGTTCCCAAGGAGACAGAGGTGCCCACTTCTGATGTCTGGTGAAGATTCAAGCTGTCAAACAAAACAGTCCCCAGGTTCAGCTTGGAGTGAGGAGGTGCCCCAGTCCCTTGGGAGGTCCCAGGGGCACCCAGGGGACCACTGCAGGAGCACCAAGGGAATGGGTGCTTTATGGGCCTGGCCGGCTCCCAGCTGAGAGATCCTGACCCTTGTGCCCCTTCCTGCAGCCCGTGAGGGCCCAGGGAAGCCAGAGCTGGATCTCCTGACAACGTGATGCCTCCTGAAGAGATCCTTTGTGCTCTCACTGTCCCAGAGCAGCTCCCAGTCTGGATCCCAGAGGTGGCACCAGAGCTGCTTGGTTTCAGAGCAGGACTGATGATGTGGTGACTCCATCCTGCCCTGGAGAGAAAGCCAAAGGAAAATGAAACTTCCCTGATGCAAAACACCCCCCCAAGCCCAGATCCCTCCTTTCCAGCTGTGTAGGGATGCACAAACTGCTCCTGGATCAGTTCTTACTTGTAAATGGAGTTTGCACGTGGGGGCACCTCACATTACAGGGGGGTTAATTCCCAGTCAGAGCAAGACAGGGATGATCTTCCCATGTACTTCCTGAGGCAGTGGTTGTGTCTCTCCAAGGGAAGCACAGGAATAACAAACAAACTCTCTGATCAAGGCAGCAACTCTGGTTGTTGCAGGTGAGCAGCAAGTTGTGTTCCCAGTGCAGGCTCAGGTTTACCTCCCTGTGAAACCCCCGTCCCTCGGGAATTTACACTTCAGATCCCAGCAGGAGCCAGCTGAACATGGCTCATTAGGAAGGAATTATGCTCTGATCTCTCTTCTGGTGACAAATGATGGTGGTGGTGATAAATGTTCGACAGGGGCACAAAAGCACCGAGGCTGGCATTTATCCCTTGGCTTGTTTTACCCTGGGAAGGGGCAAGGGCTGTTAATAAAGGCCCCTGATAACACCCAGGATTAACCCTGGTGATGCCAGACTGTTTCCTGAGACCTGCAGAAGGGTTTTGATGTCTGGTGAAGAGTTCCCATGGGCTGATTCATGTTCGTGAGCAACACGGAGGGGCAGCACGAAGGGAGGGACAGAAATAGGGGGAGCTGAAAGAAGAGTGTGACAGAGCAGCCTGAGGGGTGGAGGGCAGCACAGCTCCCCTGTGGTTTGGATATTATAATACCTGGGAGATGGTCTGAGCGGTCTGGGGGAGCAGATGGTCGAGGGGGGCTCAGCCCGAAGGCGCCTGGAAAGGCTGAGCGTCCTCTGATGGGCAGGATGGTGATGATGCCCCCGTGGCAGGTGACACGGGGACAAGAAGGAGGGAGGGAAGAGCGGTGGCCGCTGCCAGAGGGAGGTGAAATAGCGGTGGCAGGACAGCAGAGGGTAGCAAAAGCCTGGATTCCTCTGCCGGGCTCGGCTGGGTGCAGATGCGGAGCGCACATCTGGGCAGGTTTTGTTTGAAAATAAAAGAGGGAGCGAGGCGTTTTGATGAGATAGGGATGTTCTCGCCACAAAGGCTTGCTCTGAAAGAACGTTTCCTTTAGAAATTTCCTGCCGAGATATCCCCGGTGACCCCGGCGCTGCCAGGGGGAAGGAGAGGCAGAACGGGAGGCTTTGATTAGAATCAGAGGAGAAGCTTTCGACCGAATGAAAAGGAACTTCTCTCCGCGCGGGGATTTCATTGCCCGGGAACGGCAGCGACGCTGCATCTTGGCTGCTGTTTGGGCAGCTGCTTCTCGACTTTTTAAGGTCTGAGCTTCACCCAGCTCTGCTGTGCCTGTGGGTTGTGAGGATGGAGATGCCCATTCCCATTCCTGGGCAGCCCCCAAAGGTCACACTGCTCTCACTGGTTCAGAGGGAAAACAAGTTTCCTTACAGACAAAGCCAGGTACAGAACCAAAACTCCAGCAGTACTTTGCACTCGTGCTGGGGGACCTGAAGCCTTAATCCTTCTTAGAATCTTCCCATTGCAAACCAGCCCAGCTGGTCCTGCTGGTGCTTCACCCCCAGCACACCCCCAGCAGGTTTTCTGCTGCCCTTTGCCTGCTGCAGGTTCCCCATTTAACGCAGGGGACTGGGCAGAGGGTGATTCTGAATGCTCTGAGTGTCTCTGGCAGCCCAGGGCTGATCACTGGGCTGCCTCCCTCCTTCCCTGTGGATTCAGACTCTCCATGTCAGGCTCAGTGCTTTCCTTTGCCCTTCAAGCAGCTGGGACATGGCCCCAGCTGCTGGCTCGTGTCACCACATCAAATAGGATCATTCATCTTCATGAGGGAGCTGGCTGTGTGTGCCAGGCCGTTCCCAGGCTCTGGCTGGGCAGGGATTGTGATTTTTAGATGGTGGAAAAGGGCACAGAGCCCTGGGGGGGGGGGGAACAGCTGCAGCAGCTGGTCCTGGGGGGTGTCCCAGAGCAGAGCTAAGGCTGCTCCCTGCTCTTCACAGGACAGCTTTTAATCCTCACTGAGTTATTTTAGGAAGCCTGTGGATGTCTCTGCCGAGTGAGGGAGCAAGGCTTTCTCATTAAGTTTGATAAAATCACTTTTCAGGCTCGTGTCATCTGCCAAAGAGGCTCTTGCAGAGACACAAGAGCAGAATCTTCTGTGTTCATGGGTGGCACTTGAAGAGATTCCCCACGGCTCAGTGCTGGGATGAGTCTTTAGCACAGCAAATGAGTTACAGATGGGAGAGGAGCACTTGGGAGGAAGCCTCTTCCACGCTGCTCCCCTCACTACAAGGCTCCACTTAAATTCATGGGGTCTGGTGTGTCAGGCACACGGAGCAGGAGGGAGGTCCCAAATCAGAGAGCAACTTGGACATGCATTTGGGGCTTTAGAGGGTCCATATTCCCCATTTAGGCTCGAGATTTACCATCCTGCCCTCCCTGCACAGGAACCCACGAGCCAAACACGACCCCCTGGCCTTGGGATATGGGAAAGTGTCATCTTGAAACATCACTTGATGCAGGAAAACAACTGTGCAGGCGATTTTCAGAGCTGGTTTATCCATTTGCTGATTTACACACCCCATTTTACACCCCAACAGCACCAAGTAGGAGCACTTAGAGGGAGACAGTGATAGGGCTGGGACCAGGTACTCAGGAATATTTTCTCTGCAGTTTTTGCTCTGAATTCAATCTAATATTGCAGAGCTTTCAGTTCTGTTTTAAAGACAGATACATCTCTTTTTCCCCTTGAACAAAGGAAGAGATTTTCCCCTTGGTTTTGTATTTCTGAGTCATTCCACACTGTAGCAAATCACTGGCAAAGCTGCAGTTATGGCTAAATGGTCACTTTAAATTTAAGTCTCCTTTCCAGCAGCTTTATACCTTTTTTAAAGCAAACAATTGCTCTTCTGGGATGAAAATTTCTCCTCATTTGGTCTCACTCTGATGTCAAAATATTCTGGAACAGGGGAAGAAAAATGGCCCTGAATGCCTGACATAGCTGATAACACCTTTTCCTTTGCAGCTGCTTTCCCCAGTGCTGGTGGCTGAAGAAGACACAGCTCCTCTAATTTCAGTTGTAATTAGGGGTAATTTAGCCTCCCTCTGAAAGCCAGAGCAAACAGAACCACAGTGGCTGGCAAGCAGAGTGGGATGGTGGGGCAGGGCTGGGAAGGGTGATTTTCCATCTCTGCTGGGCTTGACACGACCTGGATGGTTCCAAGCAAAGTCACTTTGCTGTCTCTCAGTCCCTCCCTCCACAGGGGTGAGGGTCCTGTGTTCTGCCAAAGCCAAGCACCAAATCCTGGCCTTGGGGCCAGTCCAAGGTGCAGCAACCCCCAGGGAGGGGGGAGAGGAAGACTTTGGCCCCAGCAGCCCAGAGAGGGGCAGGGGTCAGTGGTGCCACCAGTTCTCAGACCTTCCCCTGCCCAAAGGAGGGACGGGAAGATGGGGAAGGGTCTGGAGGGGCCACAGGAGGAGCAGCTGAGGGCACTTGGTGTGTTCAGCTGGAGAGGAGCAGACTGAGGTCAGACCTCACCAGGGACTGCAGCTCCTCCTGAGGGGCAGCTCCAGCTCTGGGTGAGCAGGGACAGGACCAGGGAAGGGCTGGAGCTGTGCCAGGGCAGGCTCAGGATGGATCTCAGGGAAAGGTTCTTCCCCCAGAGGGTGGTTGGCACTGCCCAGGCTCCCCAGGGCAGTGGGCACGGCCCCAAGGCTGCCAGAGCTCCAGGAGGGTTTGGACAACGCTCTGAGGGACAGGGTGGGATTGTTGGGGTGTCTGTGCAGGGCCAGGGGCTGGACTGGATGATCCTTGTGGGTCCCTCCCAGCTCAGGATATTCTATAAGTCTGTGACCTTCCCACATTACACCTCCCAGGCAGCCCCCAAACCTCTGGCTCCAGGCACAGCAGGAGGGGATGGAGCCATCCCAGCTGCAGGAGAACACCTGGAAGGTGCAGAGAACGTGGTGCAGCCCAGGGACAGCGAGTTGGAGGAGTCCCAGCAGAGTGGCAGCAGTTTTATAGCACAGAGAGGACCAACAGCCTGTGCTTTCCCCAGCAGGGAGCTGCAGGTGGATCTGGGAGCAGTGGGAGGGCTCTGCCCAGCTCAGCAGAGTTGCAGTGAAGCTTCTTTCCTTCTGTTGCTTTTTTTGGGAGGGAAGTTGGCAGCCCAGCAAAGGGCACCTTCTCCTCCTCTGCTCCTTGCTGGCCCAGCAGTCAGGACCTGAGGCTCTCATTTCCCTGCCTTTGGATGGTGAGGCTTTTCCTCTGCAAAGACTTTTCACACCTGGCAGTGCCCAGCCCGTGCCAGCCTCCCTGCTGCCCACCCCAGAACTGCTGTTTCAGTCCTTGAGCTGTTCAGGGAAAGCTTTGGAATTCATTTTCTGGCTCCTGACGGGCACCTCGCTGGGCAGGCAGGTGACAGTGGCACTCTGGACCTTGGGGCCCTTCCTCCATGCTCTGCTGTGAGGTTTGGAGCCGGGTGAGCTCACAGCAGGTTCCAGGTGTGTCGCTTCCCTGGCAGCTTCTCTGGGGCAAAGGTTTGCTCAGGATTCTTTTCCAACTCCAAAGCTGTTCAACCCCCAGAGCTGCTCCTCCATGTTACACCTTACAAGGGGCTGTTGGTGCTTTTAGTTACCCCTGTGCTGAGCACAGAGCAGGCAATGTCAGCTTGTCCCCAGAGCATTGCCTGGACCCCTCACTGCCAGGAGCGCTCCTGGATTCCATCAGACCACGGAAAAAAGGGATGAGCCCAGCACTGCTCCAGTTAATGAGTCTCTGGAGGTCTGCAGGGATCAGTTTGGGCCCCTGCAGCCCCCAGCCAAGCCCCTGGGGCTCCCTGGAGGGCAGTAGGTCCCTTTACAGGTCACTGCAGGGTGACCTCTCCCAGCTCCTGCCTGGTTTCAGTGTGTCCCCTTCCAGCCATTCCACGTCTTGCCACAGCTTTGCTCTGCTGGATAAAAAAAAGGCTTTTCAGAATCTGGTATTTTCCCCTTTGAAGATGCTCATTTGCTGTGTGCAAGTCACCTCTTTGTCTTCTGTGACAACTAAATTGTCTGAACCACAACGCCTGGAACCAAAGCACTTCTGCTCCTGACAACAGGTACAGACCCATCGCTCTCCTGCACCTCCTGAGCTCTCCCAGGGGCAAGGGGTGACAACAGATTCATGATGGGCTCAGTCCCACCTGTACTTTATTCCACAGCCCTGCTTTTGATGATCTTCCTTGGCTGGTTCCTCGCTGGGGTCTGAGAGGTCTGTGAGCCCTGGCAGAGCTGGAAGGGTCGGGCCAGACGGATCCGTGGAGGTTTGCAGATATTCTGAGTGGTTTGTAAGGTACTTGTGTGCTACTAAAGTGAAAGTCAGGTAAAATGCAGTATTTTGTGAACTTTGAGCATCTGCTGTTGTCAGTGGTTGTGGCTGTTCTGGGTGGGTGACAACAGCAGTGACTGGGAGATGGAAGCTGGTGCCAGGCTGTCATTACACAGTGAGTAGAAATGCTTTTGCTGGATGCTACAGTCAGATCCTTTGTCCCACAGCACGGATTTAAAACGCTCCTTTTCTTCCCTCTGGAAAAGGAAAAAATCCTGGTGGGTGAGTGCTGATGTTCTGGGTGGGATGGGATTCATCCTCAGGCTCCCCAAGGCTGCCAGAGCTCCAGGAGGGTTTGGACAACGCTCTGAGGGACAGGGGGGGATTGTTGGGGTGTCTGTGCAGGGCCAGGGGTTGGCCTGGATGGTCCTTGTGTGTCCCTCCCAGCTCAGGATATTCCATGATTCCGTGGTGTCCCCAAACCCCTCTGCTGCCGGGGCAGATCCAGGCAATGGATCTCTCCCGAGTTTTACCCACTAAACAGGTCAGAGGAGCACACAAGTGCCATGGACCTGTTGTACAGGGATCCTTGGGATGTGGGGACCCTGCAACTGCCCTCAGTGCTGAGAATTGGAGTATCACAGACTCAGTATTTCCCTGAATCCCCCTCCCTTTGTTCAGAGAAGTGTCCCACGCACAAAGCTGTGCTCGCTGGGATCACCCCTGAGCTCCTGTGCTCTGTGCTCCTGAGGGTCCAGCAGCACAACCAACCCCAAACCCTGCCCTGGAGAAGAGCCCAGCACCAGCACACCCCGCTCTGGGTGACATTTGCTCACTTGGCATCACCTTCCCAGGTGCTTTAAAGCCCTTTTTTTGGCCGTTTCACAGCGCGGCACAACGAGACATCTCGGATTTCCTCGGATTTCTTTGTGGAGCTTTTATCTGTGGAGCTTCCATTTGAGCTGCTGCAGCTCGTGAGCACCTGTCAGCCCATTGCCAGGGGCTGATGGGTGCCAGCTTGGTTGTGCACAGGGTATTTTTAGCTCCTAGACACCCAAAGGATGGCAAAGCTGGCAGCTGAGATGCTTCCAGTGGGATCGAGAGGCAAACTCCCTCAGGGGTATTTTCTCCCTGGAGAATGGTGCCAGCCAAAAAAAAAAGAATCAAAAAAAAAATCTCCTCCTTGGAGGATTTGTTTGCTAAAAAAAAAAAAAGAATAGATTAAATAACCTTCAGCTGAAAGTTTGTGCTGGAAATCACATCCCCAGGCTGCAGTTGCTGGTGGTGGAGCAGCAGGACAGGACCCCTGGGCTCTGAGAACCAGCTGGTCTCCAGTGCCAGGAGTCAGAGAGAAAAAAAAACACCTTTAATATCCTGCTTTCCAGCTTTGCCAGCCCCACACTCACACCCATCACACCCTTTGCTTCCCACGTCCAACCTGGAGCTGAAGTTTTCAGGAGCTCGAGATAAAAAGCAGCTGAAAACTTTGGGTGAAGTTCATGTTTGTTTGTTTGTTTTTTACTGCAGAATCAATAAAGGCAGAGAACGAGAGCCCTGTTATTGTACAAAGCCTCACCTAAGCTCGAGTCATTTTCAGTTCATTTTTGGAACTTCCTGCAGGAAATAATTGAATTCTTTTCAGTCTTCAGCCTGTCCTCAGACAACCTGCTGTGCTGCTGCACACCCAACTGCAGCCAGGGTGGGACTGGGGGTGCTGGGGAGGGGAGAGGGGCATTCCCACCCCCCTGCTGCAAAAAGCACCACACCACCAGTTTGGTGACACTGCAACAGGAGCAGGGGCTGCCTTAAAATCACTTTTGGGGGCGGGTGAGAGAAAAGGACGTGGGGAATGACAAGGGTGGCTGGCTTGGATTGGATCATTGTCAGCATCTGAGCCAACTTGGACAGGGATGTGAAGTCTTGGCTGCCTTATTTGGGGCACTTTCTGTCTTTAAGTCCAAGCTCAGCCACGAGGAACAGGGTGGGAGTCCAGGTTCATCCTCATCCAGGCCAGCAGTGACAAGAAGTTATTGCCACCTGCCAGTGCCTTCTAAGCTGTGTGAAATGAGTTTGGTGGAGCTCAGTGACCCTTTAAATAAGTTCCTGGACAGCACACAAAGAGCCACTGCACTATTTGGCCTTGGACAGCACAGGGTGGTGGCCAGAGGGGACTATCTGGGGGTATCAGGGTGTGTTGGGTGCTCTGCCCTTGGACCTGCCCCACAGCAGCTGGAAACGGTTCAACAACCCACCAGTGAGGGAAAAACACACCCCAAGGAGAGCAACCGAGGGCTGGAGGAGAGAGACTGCAAATAAACCATCATCCCATGAATAAGTGATTATAAAAACATGGAATGGTTTGGGTTGGAAGGGACCTCAAAGCCCATCCAGTGCCACCCCCTGCCATGGCCAGGGACACTTTCCACCAGCCCAGGTTGCTCCAAGCCCCGTCCAACCTGGCCTTGGACACTTCCAGGGATCCAGGGGCAGCCACAGCTTCTCTGGGCAACCTGGGCCAGGGCCTCCCCACCCTCCCAGGGAAGGATTTCTTCCCAATATCCCATCTAACCCTGCCCTCTGGCAGTTTGAAGCCGTTAATCCACCAGTTTAAAGTCCTTGATCCACCCTTGTGCCTGCACAGATATGGACATTCCAGCCCTGGAGGGTTTTGTGTTCCTGATCCCTCCTTGGGGAGCGAGGTGGTGCTTGGGGGCAATTCCCCCCCCCTCTCTCTCTCCCTTTGTCCCTCCCCATGGCTGCACAGGGTCATGCCAAACTTCTCCTTTCTCCACAGCTCTCCTGCTTTCTGGGTGTTGTGTGTGAGCACCTGAGAGCTGCAAACTCTGGTTCTCGGTGCTCTTTGCTCTGGGGGGTGTTTGTCCCCTCACCCTCGTGGCTGTCTGGTGGTGCAGGAGCAGAGCAATCCAGGTGGAGGTTTGTGGGCACAATATTGCTGAGGAGGACTTGGTTGCATCAGCAGATTTGATCCTGAAGAGGCACTTCCACCCTGTGAGTGTTTTTCCTTAATGGAAGGTGATGAACTGAAATGTTCCTGTTGAATGAACTCCCCTTTGCTGCCGAGACTCCTGCAAATAAAAACCAGGAGAGGCCCCTGATGTGGCTTTGATTTGGTGACTTTTGCAGTGTCCTTGCACTGAGGGAAGTCAGGGAGGTCATTCTTCATGTGCATCACAAAAATCCCTCTGTTTCATGACACGTTCTGCCCTCTTTCCATAACTGCTTCCTTCAGAAGTTGTGAGTCTTGTGCCAGGAAACCCTAAGGAAGGGGCAGGACAGACCAGGAGCTGGTGAGGATCAGCTGCACCATTGGCATGAGCTGGGAAATGCTGATTTATTGCCGTGGTTTCCAGGAGTGCAGGGAGGAAAGCTCCACACAAAAATAAAATTAAAAGTGAGTGCAGCACTTTTAACAAGGAGCAGCAGCTGCTGAACAACCTCCAGCTTTACTGCCCAGGCAGGTAAATAAAGCAGAACCTCCTGCCATAAAGAGCCCACTCCCCAGCAGCTGTTTGCTGGGAGCAGCTCTGGGTCCACAGGAGGGTGTTCACATTTAAACAACTGTTCAGTGCAGAGGGCAGACTTTGCAAATGCAAGATTTCAGTGAAACTTTGCAGCTTTTCCTCTTGCTGATCCCTGCCCATGGCAGAGAGCTGGAACTGGAGGACCTGGAAGGTCTCCTCCTACTCAAACCATCCTGGGATCTTCCAGTCCTAAGGAGGAGGAAATGTTAATTTTGAGCAGAGGACAGCAGGTGAGCTGGGGTGGAGTCAGCTCAGGGCTTTGGAGGCTGGTTTTCCTGGGAGCAGCCTGATGGAAGGATCAGAATGGTTTCCCACTGACAGGAGCTCTTATTCTGAACCCTGTTAACCCCCTTGGTTTATCAGGGAGTTGTCACTGGTGCACACTCCTGTGAAGACTTGTCCACCAGCTTCCTGCAGTTCTTCTGGAGCTGCACAGAGGAGCAGGAAGGACATGGACACACAGGGATGTTGTAACCCATGTGCAAAGTGCTGGAGGGCCGGGGGAGAAGCTGTGGTGTGGAAATGATGTGAGAGGAGCCAGGGAGAGAGCAGAGGTTGCGCAGGGCTGGAGATGGACAGGGCAGAGCAGGAGAGGCTGGAGGGGCTTGTCCAGACTGGTTGGGTCACCTGGTGTTTTCCTGCCCCAGTTCCTGGTGTCACACTGGGGCAGCTCCCAAAGTCACCCTTGCAGAGTGGCCCTGCAGAGCTCGAGGGTGAGGATGGTCCCGCCAAGCTCTCCTGGCTCAGAGCCTGCCCAGAGAGCTCCAGGTCAAACCAGGGGTTTGCTCACTTCCCCACAGCACCTGCTCACCCCCTTGGGGTGTCCAACGGGGCTCCTTCTCAGCTCAGGACAAGCTGGTCACCATCAGCAGGAGAGCTCATCACTGCCCATTGGCATCCTGGCTCCCTCCAGGCTCCCACCTGGTGCAGGGTGGCAGAGCAGGATGTTTGGGATCCACAGGCAATCCCCAGCCCCATTCCCAGCTCCGGGGCTGAGCAGGGAGCAGATTTCAGGGTGCTGCTCTCAGCCTCACATCCAGCTGCCCCCTCTCACCCTCGGTTTGTGATTCACGAGCACCCCCTGCCCTCCTCCCCCTCCTCCCCGGCGCTTTGTTACCACCAAACTGTTTCCATGCAGATTTGATTGATGTCAAAGGCAGGCTCGGGATCCTTCTGTTCCTGCTCCTCACCATCTCCAGCAAGAGAAGAAAGATTGATCCTGTCTGTCTGAGTTATTACCCTGATGCCTGAAGGGCCATTAACAGCGGGAGGGGGGTGCTGCTGTCACCCCTGAGCCTCCACAGCGCTGTCAGAGATGCTCCTGCATCCCCTTCCTCCAGCAAACACCGGCTGCAGTGACTCCTGCAGTGACTCCTGCAGCCACACAGCTCCAGCCTGGCTTTGGGATTGAGCTGAGCTTTGGGACTGAGCCAGACTCCAGCCTGGCTTTGGGATTGAGCTGAGCTTTGGGACTGAGCCAAACTCCAGTTTGGCTTTGGGATTGAGCTGAACCAGGAGCTCGGGTTGCAGTTCTGGTCCTGCCCAGTGTAAGAACATCCTCAGGGGTCGCACTGCAGCTCCTTCCCACACGGCTGGGGGGGAAAGCAAGTGCAGGGGGAAGAGCAGCAGCACACTGAGGGGTGTTCCTCACCCCCAGCTGTTTGTGGTTTAGGGATTGGCGGGACAGAGGGGCTTTCTCTGTGCAGTGACTCTGCAGTTTTCCCTTCCACGTGGTTATCTGGTCCCCTCACACTCCCACGGCTGCAGCTGCATCTCCTCGCAGGAGCTCTTGGGGACACCCCCCTGCCCTCCCCCCCACCGACGGACTGCATGACACAGATTTGATGAGATAAAACCGAGTTTAAGCTCTGTGCGAGGCTTTGCCCTCGGGGGGGCACCGGTCTCCTCTTTGGGAAAACCCTGGTTTTCCACCCGGCAGACCCCGGTCCCTCCCGGCCACTGCAGCCACCCCTTGGCAGAGGGCGAGCAGGGTCCCCGGACAGAGAGCAGCAGGTCCTGGAAGGCAATAACACCGGGGAGGGTCTGGGTTAGGCAGGGGTTTAGCCAAGATTAGCTGTGTGAACAAAATCCTTCATTCAGCCCTGCAGCGAATTCCCTCGGGCTGCGATCGCGGGGCGGGAACGGGGCTGGCTGAGCAAGGGGCTCGCTCGGGTTCCTGGACACGGTTTGTGGTGTTTTGAGACCCCTAAAAATCCAATTCCCGAGTCCAAGCCCCCCTCCCACATCTCACCCCGGTGTGAGAGGGGTTTTCCAGACACAACACAAGACTCAATATGGGGGGAAGGGAATTATATTACAATCACTACACAAATAAATATTATAATACGTTATGTACACAATCTTAACTATCTTTCCTATGGCAAAGCAATATTTACAATGCATCAAATCTCTTCTCCCTCCAATAAAAGTCCAGAAGGGAAGAAGGAAAAGATCCTTTCCACTCTCAGAGCAGCAGTGTCTCTCCTCTTCCATGCAGCAGCTGTAACTGGATTGTTGTAGCTGGAGGTTTTCAGAAGCACGTTCAGCTGATTTTGGAGCTGAGCACCAGGAATTGGAGCCCTTCCCAGAGGCAAATCCCACAGCTTTGAAATCAATTCCCGCTGAAGTTCATGGAATATTGGGAAACGGGCCAAGGCAGCTGTCTGGAGTTGAACACCTGCACATGTGGCTCTTTAAGTGGAGCTTGTCTGTAGCAAGATATTTTGGTGCAATTATTTAAAAGCAGCCTCTGTCCAGGGGCTGGGGGCTGAGGCCTCATCCCAGGGACCAGGGGAAGGCTCTGTGCCTTCTCCAAAGGATAAAACACCCCAAACACTGTCCCTGTCTCCTCCCCACCACTCCATGGATTTTAAATGCATTTTTTTCTGAAGTAACTCACATCCTACGTCAGGGCACGACTGGAGCTCTGTCTTCAAGCAGCAGCTCCTCTGGCCATGGAAAAATCATTATTTAAGTGGGACAGTCCTGGACAACTTAACCTTGGAAGCATCACATGTGCTATGAACTCCTGGGTATTTACTGCTGTGGGATTCCTTGATGGACCTTTGGGAGTGGAGGAGAAGGGGAAGAAGGAGTAGAAGTAACAGGAGGAAGAAGAAGAAGAAGAAGAGAAAGACAGAGAGAAATGCTTGGACTTGATGATCTAAAGGGTCTTTTCCAACCTAAATAATTCTATGATTACACTTGTGGAATCAATTCCAGTTTAATCCAATTTGTGAGCAGCTGGTGGGCCCTTTGTACCCTCAGTGAAAAACAAGTAATAGGGCACAAATTAGGTAGGAGCAGTTATTTTAATTAACATAGAAAGTATAGCCAGGGAAGCACACTCCTGACAGAGAGGGAGATAAGGGTAAATTAAATCTCTTCAGCCTGCTGCTGCTCACCTGCTGGAAAAGGAATTGGCACTGCATTAAATGTGTTTGGGGTTGTAGCAGATGAGAATTTTTTTATGGGTTTATAATTGAACAAAGACTCAAAGGAGAAAAAGAATGTGTAAGTCAGGAAAAAGTTCATGCTTGGGTCTAAATCCAACCTCTGGAAGTGTCCAAGGCCAGGTTGGACAGGGCTTGGAGCAACCTGGGCTAGTGGAAGGTGTCCCTGCCCATGGCAGGGGGTGGGACTGGATGGTCCTGTGATTTTTATGACTCTAAATCATTTGCATCCCAGGCAGGAGAGGGACAGCAGCCTTGGGAAGGGCATTTCTCTGGTCACACTGTTCCTGCTCCTTCTCCATCCTGGTCAGCATCTGCCTGAAGGGTCTGGCTGAGCATGTTTTAAAGATAAACTTCAGCTGTGAGGAATGGGCTGGGCTTTAAGGTCCCTTCCAAACCCAACCATTCTATGGTTTTGTAATCCCTGGTACACGGGATGAGGGTTTATTTGCAGTCTCTCTCCTCCAGTCCTCAGTATCTGTCCTTTGGAATTGGAAACGAGCAGGGGTAGTAAGTTAATAAATTCAGTAATTACTAGAGGAAGCTAAAGGGAGCAGTAAAATGTCCTCAGGATCCTGCTGTGCATTCTGAGCCTGGCTTTCTGCTCCAGCTCCTATTTATCACTCGCCTAAGAGGTGTTTTAATGCTCTGTCACACTCACCCATATCTCTCTGCAGGCCAAGAAATCCTCCACCCATACAACATAAATTCCCAAATGGCTTTTCACAGGTTTTGCTTTCAAGCAATGGCAGGGCTCCATTTGCAGATCCCTGCAATTTGTTATATTTAACCTGCTGTTAAAGACCCTGCAGCCTCCCGGGCTTCTCCTGCCTCGGGGAAGGGAAAAGCCAACACAAAGCAGCCCAGCAATAAACCCTGTGCTGGCCCTGGGCAAACACCAGCACTTGCTGCAGCAGCAGCTTTTCTCAGCTGTCAGCAAAGTTGTCACAGTCAAAGGAGGGGATTGTCCCTCTCTGCTCTGCTCTGGTGTGGCCTCATCTCGAGCCCTGGGGGCAATTTTGGGTGCCACGATATAGGAAGGATGTAAAGCTATTACAGAGTGTCTAAAGGGGGGACAGGAAGATGGTGAAGGGTCTGGAGGGACCATAAAGGTCCCAAAAAGAGGGGAGACTGAGGTCAGACCTCACTTCCTCAGGAGGGGCAGCTCCATCTCTGCTCTGTGTGAGCAGGGACAGGACCCAGGGAACGGCTGGAGCCAGGGCATCAAAGGATATTATTGTATATTGTGGTATTGTACATGAATATTATTGAACTGCTGAAAAACCCCCACTCCTCTGGGTAAAGTAAGAGGTGCAGGTGCTTTTCAAAGTGCCTCTCTTTGGAAGCAGGATGGGCTGTTGAGGGGAGCAGGGAGAGCACACGGAGCAGGGGGTATTAGGGACAGGCACAGGGAACATCAGCCAAACCCCTAAGTCCACATTCATAAAAGCTCCTACATAAATACAGATGACAGGTATCGATTTTCCTTTGCAAGCTGAGTGCTTTCCCCCGGCTAATGAAATGCAGCCCCTTCCTTAGACAGAGGTCACAAAGTGGTGCAGCCACGAAGGTTTAACGGGTGGGAAAATAAATGATGCTCCTCCGAGGGAAAACTGCTCTACTCGGGTTGTACCCGCTGGAAAATGTCTCTTCCAGCCTGGAAATATGAGTTCAGACAACAGCATTTTGTGTTCTGAGCGGTGCTGGCACACACCAGGGTGTGTAGGGCTGCTGGTGGAATTTGTCAGCCTCCCCTAAAATCCAGAATGTCCTTCAAGCTTGAAATGTTTCTCCGTGATATTTCAAAATTACATGTTGTGGATCCCTTCCAGAAGATTGATTTGGGTGGAAATTTACTTCAAAGCCTTCCCCCCTCCCCCTTTTTTTTTTTTTTGGACAGCTGCTCTCAACCAGTAAGGAATTCCTAACCCCAAAACAGATTCAGTGCTGGGGAAGGGGGGGGGGGGGGGGGGGGGGGGGGGGAAATGCTTTACTTGACTGAGCAACCTGGTCTAGTGTAAGGTGTCCCTGCCCAGGCAGGTAGAACAGGATGGTCTCTGAGGTCCCTTCCACCCGAACCATTCTGATATTCTGTGATTCTGTGATTCTACAACTTCCTGCCCCTCTTCTGAACCCCGGGTGTGTTCTCTCGTGTTCGGGAGCATCGTTCCTGCACCGAGACAAAACCCGCTGCCTCCGCACCGCCCGTGCCCCTTCCCGCAGTGCCCGGTCCCCGGGAGGGATGCTGAGCTGACAAACGCTGCCGCAGCTGCTGCTGTGCCATTAAAATTCCTCTCACGCCCCGCGATCGCCCTCTCCGAGCGCGCTGGGAGCCCGGCAGGGCTTTTTCTCCGCAGCCCCGGCTGCTCTGCCCGCGGTGCTGCTGCTGGTGTTTGATGGAGAATCCCCCTGTCCTGTGGGTGATTATCCTCCTCCCGCTCCCGTTTTGCTGCGACACATCTCACATTTATCGTGCCACGTGCCCTGGGAAGAGCTTTGTCCAGCCCCTTCCTCAGCGCATCTTTGCCCCCATCAGATTTAACTAAACACGGTCTCCAATTGTCTGAAAATGGTACCTCTGAATGCAGCTTCCCCTTCCTTCCCAAGCACATTTGACTTTCTCAAACAGGCTCCCCAGTTATCTGAAAATGTTACCTCTAAACCCAGTTTCCCCCTCCTTCCCAAGCACATTTGACTTTCTCAAACAGGCTCCCCAGTTATCTGAAAATGTTACCTCTAAACCCAGTTTTCCCCTCCTTCCCAAGCACATTTGACTTTCTCAAACGCTCTGTCCCATCACGGGGCAGAGTTGAGGGTGTTCTGCTGCTTTGATGGGCTGATAACGGTGTCTATCAAGACACAAACATCCCCCGAGTGACTCCGCGCAGTGCCACGGGCGGGGAAACGACCTTAAATTCATCCCAAAGCCCGAGAATGTGACTCAGTCGCTCGCGGCTGCGTTTTGAAGCCACGCGTCCTGACACGCGGCTGCTTCCAGCTCCCCCTCCCTGTGCCAAAGCTGCTGGAGTTTATCACATCCATAAGATAAGAGGCACTAATTCCCCTCCAGCGAGGCGGAGACGGGCTCAGAGCCCGCGGGGAAGAGCCCGGTGTCCGTCCTGCTTAGCACCGGGCTGTGACACTGCTCGGGGAACAGGAGCCGTGCGAATTTTCCGGCTCAGTTTTCCTGTGCCCGGGGCAGGAGCTGCGGGAGCCCCAAGGGAAGGGTGTTAGCGAGTGGTTGTGAAGCACAGGGAGCGCGGGGCCGGGAATCGGGAATGGGAACACGGTGCAAAACCCGGCCTGGCAGCACCCGAGCAGCCCCCGATCGGGGTCAGTGCCTCCCCCAGCTCCCGCTTGCTCCTTCCAGGCAGGAATAACCCATTTCCTACATTCCTACGTGTCCTCAGGGTGTACCCACTGCCTCTGGTCGCACCCAGGGTGCTGGTGCTCCAGGACAGGGCAAGACCCCGATGGACACTGGCAGCACCTTCCCCAGGGGCGATCTGGGTACACAGTCACCTCTGCCACCCAAACACACCTCCCTGCCACGCGAGAGGCTTAATTTGCCTCGGGAAGAGTCAGCTGAGGCACGAGGGGGCTATTCCTGCTGGGGGTTGGGAGCAGACAGATCCAAGACCACACCGTGGTTCACCTCCGCCCGCCCCGAGAGCCCCGGGGCTGCCAAAGGGATGGTCCCGGCATGAGCAGGATGCTCCCGGGATCAGCAGGATGCTCCCGGGATCAGCAGGATGCTCCCGGGATCAGCAGGACGCTCCAGGGATGAGCAGGATGCTCCCGGGATGAGCAGGATGCTCCAGGGATCAGCAGGACGCTCCCGGGATGAGCAGGACGCTCCCGGGATGAGCAGGATGCTCCAGGGATGAGCAGGACGCTCCAGGGATGAGCAGGACGCTCCCGGGATCAGCAGGATGCTCCAGGCATGAGCAGGATGCTCCCAGGACCTGCTCCTCCGGAGCCGGCCAGCTCCGCACGGCGCACGGTGTCACTGCAGAGTAATTAGCTCCCGCTTATCTCCGTTAGGTGTGCGATTAGTCTCTCATTAATGCAATTAGCGCCGTGGCGCCCGTGGAAGGCTGTAATTGGCACCGAGGCAGCTGCGGCTCAGCTGCTGAGCACCGAACGGCGCCTCTCTGGGGTTTATTTGAGCCGCTGGTCACCTCCCCAAGGGCTGGTTTTTATGTGCAGCCCTGGCTGGGCACCCACACCCGCTCCCCGCTCGCTTCGGCCGCGATAAAAAGTGATTTTCTACCGTCTATTTTTTCTTCAACCCCCCCCCGAGCTGGTTCAGGGAGGTGATGAGGGGTGTCCCGGCTGCTCCCCAGCGTTGCGGGGCGGGGGGAGCTGCGGTTTATCCTTTTAGGGGCTCAGAGGACCAGGTCAGACCTTGGCTGGATGCAGGTCCTTCCCAAAGCCTTTTACTCTCCGTGCCAGAGGTGCCCGTCCACCCGATCCGTGCCAGGGGGGGGGTGAGGGTGGGCAGGGGGAGCAATCCCGGGTATGAGAAATAAAAATATGATTTTTTTTTTATAGGCGTATGGCGAAGCTGTAAGATATTCAAGTCCCAGACTGGGGCTGGGTCTCAGGGACTTTTTCGGCCGGATAAGGGAAAATATAAAAATTCCTAAAAATTAAAATCTTTCGGGGCCACGTAAGACTTTGGTACACAGGGGTTTCTTTTCTCTCTTTGGGCTAAGAACAAAGGAAGATCCATCACTTTTGACAGAGGATGGCCAGTGGCCAATTAGAAAGAAGGGAAAGCCCCTTTTCAGAGAAAAGTAACCTTTTTAGGCGAAAATGAATATATTAAGCTTATCTGGAAAAGGCGAGATTTCGTAATACTATAAAATACACGAAATTTAAACCCACGGGGTCTTTTCTCCCCGAAGAACTCGGTGTGAGACCGGACCCAGTGCGCTGAATACATTCTTATAAATTCTTTCTTTTTGCTTCGTGATTTTTTGCCGTCTTTCTAAATTCGAGGGAGAAATATTTTTTTTCGCATTCCCGGCCAGGGGTGTGAAACCCCCCCAGCCCTTTTCTGGAAAAGCCAACACCCCACCTCCCTCCTGCAGCCAGCGCTCGATGGCTGAGCAGAGGAAACCGCGGCACGAGTTCCCTGCCAGCCCTGGCTCCTGCCTTTGGCTTTGGGAGAGCTCCTGACAATCCTGATTAACAGCCTCTCCATCCATTCACCGGTGATAAGCCCCGGGAGCTCTGGGCCGTTGCAGCTCTATAATCGAGACGGTTTGAAAGAAGCGATTTTCTCCTCCCGCAGCCCCGGTTAATTCTCTTTTAATTGCTTCCCATTCTGCCCAGATTTCCCCTGGATTGCCATGGCATTGGCTCCGCTCCTTCCTCCTCTCCAGCGGTGCTTGACTCGCCCCTTGTTTTTGCCAGGCTGGGATTTGGGATGGTTTGGGTCGTGCCAGAGCCTTCCAATCCCTCCCTGCAATTTCGGTGGAACGTGCCCTGAAATGCAGCTTTTAGAGGAGCAAATCTCTGAGGACTGGGCTGGTTGTTGCTATTACACAGCGTGTGTGAGCACTGCTCTTGGAAAAAGAGACGGAAAAGCACGGGAATTAGACACAGATGGGCAATTTTAGTGGCAGGACAAACACACACCTTCTTTACAAAAAACCAACCAACCAAGCAGAATTTAATGTTTAAGCAAAATTGTTTACCCAGAGGCGAAAAGAGATGGATGAAGCCTTTGTAAGCTGAATTAAAGTATGTAGGTTTGGTCCTTTTTCAGGGTGGGTTTGAAGCCATTCCCTGTGTCCTGTCCCTCCATCCTTTGTCCCAAGTCCCTCTCCAGCTCTTCTGGAGCCCCTTTAGGCCCTGGAAGGGGCTCTCAGCTCTCCCTGGAGCCTTCTCTTCTCCAGGTGAATCCCCCAGCTCTCCCAGCCTGGCTCCAGAGCTGAGGGGCTCCAGCCCTTGGAGCATCTTTGTGGCCTCCTCTGGACTCTTCCCAGCAGCTCCACATCCTTGCTGTGCTGGAGGAGCTGGATGCAGCACTCCCTGTGTGGAAAGCTCCATGGAACGAGCCACATCTCGCTGGGGAAAAAAAAACTACTTTATGTGCTTAGTCAGTCTGTGTCTCTAAGCACATCTGAATCAGAGTAATGCATTAAAACACAGCTCCCACCAGCCACCCAAATAATTGTCATCAGAAACCTGAGCATTTCTATTACCATGGCTTTGGGTTAGTGATGGAGCATCAGCCACACTTCAGTCAAGACTGAACCCTTCCAGCCTGTAATCCAGGGCTTTTCCTGAATATCTCGTTTCCCCTCAAACCATCAGGCACAGTCCCTCTGCTTTTTCCTGGCTTCTGCTGAGCTCCCGCTTGTGTTTGCTGCTTGTTTCATTTGCAGGTGATTTGCAGGCAGCAGTTTTCCCTCCTTGTGTCCCTGCAGGTCTCTGGCTCCTGCTGTGCCAACAATCGTCCCTCTGCAACTACTGCAAGTGCTTAACCCGGGGCTTCCCTTTCTGTCCCATATTTCACACCCCCACAGGCTTCTCCAGAGCCACCAGTTCCCTGGGATTCTCCAGCCTCCCCACTGAAATGCTCCTGCAAGAAGGGCCTCACCCAGCACCCCCAGAGCAGCAAGCACAGGACAGGAGACCCTCTTAATTGCAACATCCCTGGATCATCTACTCTTTCAAAGGCTGGTTTCATCCCAAAAAGCTGACTTGGAGATGCTAATAGGCCCTGGCAGCCACAGAAGATCCCTTGGGACCGAGCCAGGAGCTCTGACACCTCGTGCTGGAGGCTCAGCCACACTCAGCACACAAACCCTGAAGAGTTTGTGCTGGCTGAGCTGTGCCAGCCCTGTCACCCACCCCGTGGGCTGGGAAGGGCAGGGAAGGACATGTCCTGGGGGATTTGCCTCCGTGGAAAACGGGAAGGCAGCAAATGAAGCAGCCAGGGAAGGAGCAGGAGAGGAGCTGGGCATCTGCCTCTCAGGCACTTGCCACTGGCAGTGCCCAGCTGGGTGTTGGGCCCCGTGGAGGAAGTTGTGACTCTTCTGCTGCACCCAAAATGAGGGTGTCCTGCTGTGAGGGGCTGGCAGGGCAGCTGGAGCAGGAATCTGGCTGGAAATGGATGCTCCTTGGAGCAGAAAGCAGTTGTGTTTGAGGGGTGGTTGGCTGGGTCGGGGTGGGGTGCTGGGCACATTCCCAGGGGCAGAAGGAGGCTGTGAGCTGCTGAGGAGGGTCCTGAGCCCCCAGTCACACTGATGGCTCCTGAAACAGGTCTCAGAGCTGGAGGATGTCTGGCAGGGTGGTGCTCAGCCAGCAGAGCCCAACATCTCCCTGTCCACCACGTGCCTCTGCTTCCCCTGCTAGCAGGAGGCTCAGGGTGCATTTGAGCAGCCTCAAAGCACCACTTTCCCATGAAAACTTTGGCCTAAGAGGGTTGGGCTGTTTTGCAAGGGGCTCTCCTGGGAGCAGGTGGTTGGGAACTGCAACTACTTCCAAAGAAACCTGGAAAACGTGGGCAGCCCTGGGTGCACATCCCCGTGGGAGCATCACTGAGGGCTCCAGCAGGAGGATGGGTTTGGAGGCTGGTGGCCACAATCAGCTTTTGGTTGTGGGATTAACCCACCCCTGCTCCTTGCAGGTGCCAGCTCCAGCTCTTGTGTGATTCCCACACCTCTGCTGCCTCGGGGCTCCTCGAGGAGCCTTTTTCTCCAGGGCTGGGTGGAATCACTTGTGTTCTCTGAGCTTTAGTTTTCCTCCAAATTGGAAAAATAGCCCTTTGAAATTTTCATGAGGGTGGCAGGGAGCTGCCCACGAAAGCCACTTAATGTGACTGCAGTGACAAATGTCAGTGAGAGGCTCGTGCTGGGGGGAGGGCAGCGAGGGAGAGGGCACTGGAATTAAAGGATGAAATATTTATTTGGGAGTTTGGCAGCACTGGAAGGGCAACACACCACGGGCCAGAGGCACCTTGGGGCAGACAGAGCTGGGAGCCACAAATGGGCTGTAAAATGCCAGGAGATTTCCTCTCCCTCCCCACCTCCCACCCCTTCCAGGGTCGTTGCCAGCCTGGGAAGGCACAAAGGGGGTTAAACATCCAGGAATGGCCCAAAGCTGTGGACAAGCAGGCAGAGATGTGGTGTGTGAGCCAAGGTGGAGGATGGGGAGTGATGGTCTGGCTTGGCTGTAAATCCCAGCTCTGACTGAGGGCTGGAGCCTCATCCCTGGAACTGGGAGCTCCTGGCTCTGGCAGAGGGTGTTGGCACAGGGCAGCCTGGCTGGAAGGTGGGATGAAAGCTCAGCTCAGCTCCCTCCACAGGGAATCAGGATCATGAGCTTTCCTCTGCCTCCAGTCAGGCTCTGCATGGGAGATTTTCTTCTCAGGACCCCCAAACTGTGACCCTGGGGGGTGACCAGGGCTGGGGACAACCCCCATGGTGGGCTGGATGTGTTAACCAAATAAAGAAGCTCAATAAAAATCCATCTCTGTGTGCTGGAGAGGCCCCTGGGAGTCCCCTCATCCCACTGGGATGTCCCACAGCACCACCAGGTCCCATGCCTGGGGTCCCACTTTGCTTTTCCCAGCCCTGAGAGGGGCCAGAATAACACCAAGGGTTAACCCACAACGATCTCAAGAGGCTACAACCTCGTGGAGAGCACAGGTTTGGCAGGTCATTAATCTCAGAGTTACTTGATAACTTCAAATACAATCATGTAATCAGCAGGAACCTGTAATTATTATTTATGTGCATGGTGCTTACTAAATTACAGCTCTCTCCAAGGCTCTGTGTGATGAACAAATTAATTCTGCATCGGAAGAGCTTGACCAGAAATCTGTTTGTGTCTGAATTTCACTTGTAAACATTGATGTATGAAATGAAATCCGGGTTTAATTGGCCCTCCCTCCTGCTGAGAAGCACATTATGTTTTTATTCTGCGTTAGCTGAGCTGGGGAGGGGGAAAATTTGGAGGAGTTTCTGCAGCCCTGATGGTGGTACTTGTGTGGGAGATCCGTGTGGGATGGTCCTCACTTCCCTGAGGTGAGATGTTGTTGATCTCCATGCCCTGGGCCTGTGGATTTGGGGTGGAAAGGAGACAAAGAAAAGCCCCCAGGTGCCTCTGGAGCAGTGGGATGCTGAGCCCACCGCAGGGTGAGGATGATGCCGTGGAAACCTGGGGAGGGTTGTCTTTTCCAAAAGATAAACGTGCCCCCAAAAGTCCTTGTGAGAGGAATCCAAGTAGTTTTAATCAAACAAGACCAAGAACACACACACACACACACACTTTTCTCCAGCTACGGAAAGCAAAGTCACATCAGTCAGAGCAAACCACCCAGAGGACAAGGGAAAACCAGGGATGTGGACACAGGTGCTTCTGTTTGGGTTTCTTTCTTTGGTTTTTCGATTTCCAGCTTCTTTTCCCCCCCAGATGTGGACCTTGGCTTTAGAAAAATCCAAATTGAACACGTAGCACATAATTTTTTTTGGCACCATCACTTGTGGGGACGATGAAAAAAAACTCCCCGGGGCATTTCCCCTTCTTCAGATCCAGCAGATCTTTATTAACCTGCCAGAGCACCCGGCAGAGAAACCAAGATAGGAGAGAAGACACAAGTCTGCTCCTTGTAGGAGCATCTGCAGAACTGGGAGGTGCCACTTTTCCCACTGCATAACTCTGGGGGGGTCTTTTTCTCGCCCATATATTGGATTAAGGGCAGTTTCTGGGACTGTTGGTGATGGATGAACTTGTACTAAGCCTAAAACCTGCCCCATGTGCAGGGTGTGGCCCTCACGTGGTCACTGGGTCATACTGGGAGCTGTTGCTTCTCCCAGTGCATCCCTGGGGGCAGCGGGATATTTCTGGTTTAGCTGCACTGGGGACATGCAGGTGGGAAACCAAAGCGGGAGGGAAACGTGAGGAATTTGCTTCAGACTCCTGAACTTCTCAAACGTTTAAAGAAAGAACCCAGAGGGTTTTTTTTCCCTATGCTCTCCTTTAAAGAAAACAAACAAACAAACAAACCCACAAAAAAAAAAAGGAAATATTTTTCCTCCTTTCTGGTGGTGTATCCTGAGGAAATCACAGAGCACTGAGATTTCAAAGCTGCTTAAATCTCCCCAGGGCAGGACACACTTAGGCCTGTTCTTTATTGGGGGGAAACTGAGGCACAGAAGTGTGAAGGGGCTCCCACCACATCCTGGAGGGCCCCTGCTGGAAAAATCCCTGGGATGCAGAGAGCAGACTGGTCCCATAATGCCCTCCTGGCATCTGTCCCCCAAACCAGGCATCCCCAGACCTCAAATGGGGCAAGGAAAATGTGGCTCCAAGGAGGTCAAGGCAAACCCCAAAGCCCTCCACTCGCATGGGCCCCTCTGCTCAGCTGCTTTCAGTGAGCACATGGAACAGGGAGTGGGATCAGGGACAATCTGGAGGGAGGCAGGGATGGAGGGAGGGATGGAGGGAGGGATGGAGGCAGGGAAGGAGGCTGCTGCTCCTCCAAGGCACTTAACCCCAGCCTGGGGATGGTTTGGTGCCATCCCCTGTGCGAGAGCAAGGAGCAGCTTTGGCACTGGGCTCACCTGGCACGGGGAGAAGCAGGGCAGGGGGAAGGGGAGCAGAGCCACAGCGTGTCCCTGTGGTAGCTGCCTTTGGGGACCTCAGCCACCCCTCCACCACAGGGCTCCCCCAGCTTTCCCCCCCTGAGCAGGGACACGGGGTCAGCCTGAGGGGCAGGGGCTGTGCAGGGACCTGGGGATCCCTCTGGGCTGCACCACACCACACAGTTACCTCACTCTCGTGCCTCCCTTCAGCCCAAACCCCTCTGTGGGGCTGTTCAGAGTCCCTGGCACCATCCCTGTGCTCTGTGTGGTTCCCCCCCCCCTCCCACCCCCCATCCTTGGGGTCAAGGTGAGCAGTGACCTGGTCACACCAAGCAGCAGGTACAGGACATCTGAGGACCCAGCACGGGGCAGGGGAAGGGCTCCAGTTATCCCAGTGGCAGAGATGACCCCAGGGCTCAACTGAGAGCCCCCTCAGGGCTCAAGTGACCCCAGTGGTACAAAAAACACAGCCACATAAAGCAACGTCTGCCATCAGTCCAGGGCTCTCCATCCACCCCCTGCCAACACAGAGGGCTTTGGCCCCTCCAGAGGGTTTTCCCACACCAGCAGCATCCCAGCAGGTGCTCACTGGAAGGGCTGACCCAGCTTCCCAGGGATTAGCCCCATCAGCTGTCCCAGCAGTGTCCTGGTGTCCTGTCAGCTCAAAGCTGTGTCAGCTCAAAACTCAAGCCGGGCAGTGACGAGGGGCATTGTGCCCGGGCTGGAGCAGGCAGGGAGGCTGCTGCGACCTCTCCAGCTTCCTCTGGCTCCTTCTTCCATCCCAGCAATGCCAGGGAGACAACCAAGCAGCCTCTCAGCTGTGCTGTCCCGCAGGTCCAGGCAGGAGCTGTGCAGGTCTCCCATGGCTCCCGGGCGGCGCGGGCAGGACCTGCCCCTGTGCTGTGCCCCCTCGGGGCAGGGCCATCACCTCCCTCAGCCCCTGCAGGCCGTCTCCTGGGGCTCTCCTGGCTCACACGGCCGTGGATTGCTTGATGCTGTGGAAGCTGACTCTGGTGGGGGAGGTGGGGATGGACATGGCCCGGGCCACGCGGGCGCGGATGGAGTGTTTGTCCTGCCAGCGGTGCCAGCGCTTCCGCACGGCCGAGCGCACCTGGGGGCACGGGGAGAGGGGCACATGAGAGAGAAAGAATCTGGGTTTATTATAAGCAAAATGAATTCAGTGGGAAACAGAGAGGGTGGTGGGATTTGCTTAGGCGCCTCGGGGAGGCTGGGAGGTGGGAAGGGCCCTGTCTGGGCCTGGTGCCAGGGAAACGTCGCGGTCGGGATAGGGGAAAATATAAAAATGGAAAAATATCCCCTGGCCACATGGCTGGCCTTTGTGTGCAGAGAGACCCCCTGTACAAATCAGGAGGGAGGGTGACACCCCCTCCTGGGTTTGAAAAATTACCTTTTCAGGTTGAATATTTAACAGATTATGTAACCAAGAGGGAACAAAAAGAGCGCCTTTTTCAAGCGGCAGGATGGTGCTTTTTCCAGGCCATGGGACTTGGGATTGCACCCAGCGCTGCAATAAAGAATTTCTTGCTGCAGTTTTCCTTGTCCTGCAGGTATTTTTTGCCGTTTCATAAATGGAAAGCAAGGGTTTTTTCCGACAGTCACCACACAGCCATCCAGAGCCAGCAGCCACCCTCAGCCCCAGGGCTTCCCACCAAAAATGCTGCTGAAACCCTGCTCAGCCCCCCCTGGGGGTCCCAGGAACCCCTGTCACCTACCCAGGGCACCTAGCTTTCTTTGGTGCTGGTGAAATGCAGCCCTTGCACCTACCAAGGGAGATGAACCCATTAATTGTATTAATTAACACAGCCTTAAGCTGTGCTAGGGGAGCTTTAGGTTGAACATCAGGAAGGAATTCTTTCCAGAGAGAGTGATCAGGCATTGGAATGGGCTGCCCAGGGGGGTGGTGGAGTCACTGTCCCTGGAGGTGTTTAAGAAGAGACTGGATGTGGCATCAGTGCCATGGGCTGAGTCATTGTCACAGGGGTGACAAGGTTGGACTCAATAATCTCAGGGGTCTTTTCCAACCTGGTCGATCCTGTGATTCTGTAACATCAACTACTAAGACAGATGGTGCCTCTGAGCTTAAAATGGAAACAAGAGGGAGAAATAAATCTGAGCCAGGGGCTCTGTGGGAGAGGCAGCAGCTCACACCTGCATCGGGTGCTGTGAGGGGCTGGCAGAGCTACAGGAGCAGTCAGGGAGGTTTAATGGCTTGTCTGGTTCGTGCCAGTGGCATTCCTTGGACATTAATGCCACCCTCCAGCAGCCCAAGTGCTTTGTGTGGCAGGTAAATGGTGAAGAAGGGCCTGGGATGGCCCTGGGAAATGGGGGCTGAGGCTGAGGTTGGGTGAGCACCAAAGTCCCCAGAGGTGAAGGACCATGGTGTGATGTGTTCCTGGGTCACCAGCCAGCCCTGCTCCAGTCCCTTTTCCTCCTGCATCAAATAGATGTGATTTGGTACCAAAACAAGCCCATCTGGGGCAAACTCTCCTGAGCCAGCAAAGGTGCAGGAGCGTTTGGAGGAGACAGAGGAAAGAGGTGCCCAAATAACTGGCTGCAGGATCAGCCTCTGCTCTCAGCTCCTTTGCTTTCTGCTGCCTGTGTTTTGGGTCAGAGCCCAGGAGGTGCCCTCACCCATGAGCTGGGTACCCACCTGTGTTTATGGGGTCACCCTGGGGATGGAAGCCCAGGACTGGCAAAGCTGAGCTGTTTTCCAGTGCAGTCCCCAAGGGGCTGGGCTGGTTTGAGCACTGAGCACCTGCTGTGGTTCCTCCAGCCAGAAAAGGGTAGTGGAGAGCAGAGGCCTGACCTCGAGCTGGCGTGAAGTGATTGGGAAGGATTCCCCAGGGATGGGGGGACCCTTGGCTCTGCTGCACCAAATCCCCCAGGGGCACCCTGAGAGCATCTGTTCTGGGGGGGTGGATTTTCCTCCTCCAAAGGCAGGGGCTGACAGCTGCCATTCCCATCTGTGGCTGCAGATGTGCCTGGGGCTGGAGGTGAGGCACTGACTCTGCTCACCTTCAGCTGGGGAACTGGGGACCAGCACCCTCCAAACCCTGGGCAGTGGCAGAGCCTCAGGCTGAGTTTGTGTCTGCAGACCCCCCAAGCACCCCCCAGCCCCCAGTGCTCACCTCGCTGTTCAGGAAGCAGTAGAAGACAGAGACAAAGAAACCCTGGAAGGAGACAAACAGCAGAGTCACCTCCAGCAGACAGCCCAAGATTGGGAGCTTTGGAGCAGCCCTGGGGTCTGGGGGTCTCTGTTTTTGGGAGGGGGTAGAAGCTGGGGGAGGCATCAGCCCCATCCCTTGGTGGGGGGACTGGGATGAAAGCCAGTGCTGAGGCCCATACCTGGAAGGACTCCAGGAAGGAGTTGAAGTAGATGAAGACTATCCTGGAGATCTCATCCTCCCCCGGGTTGACGAAGAACAGCATGTAGGTGATCCCCAGCAAGGGCAGCAGCACCAGAGTGGCCTTGACTGCTTTCCTGGGGAGAAAACATGGACCTGAGCTGCTGCAGGGCAGCCCTGGGCACGAGGACCCTGCCCATCCCACTCCCAGCACCAGCACGGCTGGGACTGGTCTGCCTGGGACTGGTCTGACTGGGACTGGCAAACCAGGGGAGGACAGAGCAAAGCTGAGCTGTCTTCCAGTGCAATTCCCAAGGGACTGGGCTGGTTGGAGCACTGGGACTTGCTGTGCTTCTCCATCCAGAAAAAGGGCAGTGGAGAGCAGGGGCCTGACCTTGAGCTGGCGTGAAATGATTGCTTGGCAGATCCAGGGCTCGATTAAAAAGGAATTAAGGAGGGCATAATAATTCATGCCCTTCAACGTGGGTTTATGAAAACCTCATCTCAGGTAATTAATTTGGTATCTTGCCTTGATGAGATTACAAGTGTGGTTTGTGAAAAGCCAAAGTGCTGATGCAGGGAGTGTGGGAAGGCCCAGGGCTTGGCATTCCTTTGGATCAGGGGACAAGAACAATGCCAAGCCATTGCTTTTTGCTTAAAGATCCTGTTAATGGACAGATTCCAACAGTAGCTGAGCATGGGAAAGTCATCCCTGGTTGGTCTGGGCTGGGTCTGTGTTACATCCCAGACCTGGAGCAGAGCACAGCCCCTGACACAAATGGGCTGATGACATGGAGGAGCTGGAGGAAACTGAGGACAGGAGCATCTTCAGGCTGGAAAACAATGGGAAAACACGTTCTTCTCATGGGAGCAGCCATGGCAGTGTGAAATCCGTTCATTTTTTTACCAAAAGCCATCATCTAAGGTGAGCAGGAGCCCCCTCCAGGGCTGTCCCTTGCTGGTTTAAGCAGGACTGCACAGTTTAGAACCTACCAAATTCTCCAGGTTTCCTTGTCCCTTGAAATATTTCTGGGAAATGAACACGTTCTCCTGCCCAAAGGTGAAAAACCTTCCCTGCCAAAATCAGGCAAATACCAGAAAACCAAAAGTCTCTCGAAATTGCTGGCTGAGGCCAACCAGCCTTTTTCAAGAACCTTTCTCTTTGCTCAGCCCCAGCTGAACCATCCATCCCAGCTCAACACTCCATGAGGAGGAAAGCTGGTATTTCCTCATAACCCAACCAAAATTTTTCCATTCTCGGCTGAAAAAGCCCCCCCTCCATCCCAAACCTGCTTCTCTTGACCCAGCACTCGCTGAGATCCCCCAGTCCCTGGCCACAAAATGCTCCAGAGAGAAGCACTGATGAAGAGCAAGGTGTCTTCTCCTCTTCCAGGCACTTTGGAGAGCTGCTCTGACCACACACCTCCCAAGCTGCCTGCAAAACATTCCCCAGCAGGGAAGGAAGGGTTAAAATCCTCCTGCCTTGTGCTGTGGGAGTGCTGCCTTCTTCTTCACAAGGAGGTGTCGGGGTGGCATCGATTCCTCACTCCTTCCTCAGCCTTTGCTCTGCTGTCAAGCAGCGATTTAATTCTCACCTCCGTGCCAGGATTTGCAGCTCCGAGCCTGGAGAGCTCATCAGGTCCCACCAGGACAGGCTTTTTTTTTTTTTTTTTGCAAAGAGACTCAAATCCCAAGGGCTCCCTTCCAAGGCAGATCCAGCCATCCACATTCTCCATCAGCAGGCTCTCACTGATTTAATGGCCGTGTGCCTCCAAAGAGCGTTTGAGGTGCTCTTGGGTGTCTCTCCGTGCTCCCATCACCTCGATGCCCGGCTGCTGGGGCTGTTTCCATCTCCCCTGATCCTGGGGGGAAGCCAGGTCTTGCTGCAGGGTTGCTCAAGCTCTTTCTTACCTGTACTGGATGGTCTCTGAGGTGGTGGAAGCTCGGAGCTTCGTCATGAGGATTCGGACGATGTTGAACAGAAAGATGAAGTTGATCTGGAAGGAGGAGGGTCACTGCTTAGTGTCTGCTGCCCCAACAGTCCCTCCCATTTCCTCAGCTGTGCCAGGGGAAATGGGAATGTTTCCTCCTGCACCTGATCTACTGCCTTCCCTGTCCTGTCCCAGGCATGTGCATTTGTTGTTTTTAAAGCACTTCAGCAATAAGATTTAGGAGTTTGCTCAAGGGATCAGGGCAGCAGGGCACTCCAGGAGACTGGTGAGGCAGGACAAGTGTCAGAGGAAGGGCTGAAGGTGAAAAAGTTGGAGGGAGAGGAGGAATACAAGGCTGGGAGTTGCTGCCACCACAGCCAGGAGCTGCTTGGCCACTCTCCCTCTGCAGAATCACTAATGAGGGCACGGGAGGGTGGCCCTGGAGCTGAGCACAAATGACATTTATTAGCAGTGGCCTGGCTACCTGACAGGCTGGGAAGTTGGAAGCAGGATCAATTGTTCCAGGAGGCTGGTGATCAGTCCTCCCTTGGGTGGTTTCAGCACTGGGCAAGCAGGGAGGGATGGTTTTGGGACCTTGTGCTTGACTCTCTCCCTGCAAACACAGGTTGGACCCCCAGGTTGTGACCTGCCACCACTGCTCTCCTTTGTCCTTTCCCAAAAGGACAAAGTCCCAGCAAACTGTGCTCCCTGTGACCCCTGGGTCAAGCATCACTGCTCAGCCAGCAGCAAAGAGAGGTGGCTCTGGGAATGGAGTTGAGGTTCCCAGGCTTCTGCAAGTGCAGGGCACCCCCCTGCACCCAACCAGTGCCAGGGCAGGGATGGAGAGGCTTCCTGATACACGTGGGAGTCTGCTGATGGGACATCCCTGTCAGAGTGAGGTCTCCAGGCACATTTGCAGCCCATCCCAAACCCAGATTTTCTCAGGGGGCAGTCTGGGTGAGGGCAGTGCTGCTGTGGGGCAGCAGAACCAGCCACAGCAGAGTGAAGCTAAAGGAGGGGGCCAAGCCCTGGGCAGGAGCAGCTGCATCCCACCTGCAGCTGGAAGGACTCTGTTCAGCCCAGGAGGTCACTTTGCTCTTACCAACAGCACCAGGATCATGGGGCCTTGGTAAATGTAGTCAGTGTACACCCCTGCTCGCTTCCCAAACCAGCACCTGCAAGGCAAGGACAAAGATAAGCAGTGTTGGGGACAAGCCTGACATGGAGGTGACCTGGAACCCAGGAAAAGGATCATCAGGGCTTGTGGGGCTGGTAACAGGCCCCATATGGATGTGGGAACTGGTTATTGTAGGATAAGCAGGGACTGACCTCTTCATGAAGGAGGGGATTGTCCCTCTCTGCTCTGGTGTGGCCTCACCTGGAGTCCCAGGGGCAATTCGGGGCATCACAATATAAGAAAGGTCTAAAGCTCCTAAAGTAGGGACAGGAAGATGGGGAAGGGTCTGGAGGGGCCACAGGAGGAGCAGCTGAGGGCACTTGGTGTGTTCAGCTGGAGAGGAGCAGATCAAGGTCAGACCTCACCAGGGCTGCAGCTCCTCCTGAGGGGCAGCTCCAGCTCTGGGTGAGCAGGGACAGGACCAGGGAAGGGCTGGAGCTGTGCCAGGGCAGGCTCAGGTTGGATCTCAGGGAAAGGTTCTTCCCCCCGGAGGGTGGTTGGCACTGCCCAGGCTCCCCAGGGCAGTGGGCACGGCCCCAAGGCTGCCAGAGCTCCAGGAGGGTTTGGACAATGCTCTGAGGGACGGGGGTGATTGTTGGGGTGTCTGTGCAGGGCCAGGGGTTGGACTGGATGATCCTTGTGGGTCCCTCTCAACTCAGGATATTCTGTGACCTTGCCCAGGTCGGGGTTGGCTCTGCTCCCAGCAAACCCTCTGGGGTCCCTGTCCTGGGAACACCTTGCTGGGGTTGTTAAATCAGTGCTGTGTGAGTAGCACAGAGCTGCTGAAACTGGGGAGCAGAAAACCAGCTGTGGAAAACAGGACAGGCTGCCTTTCATCTCAACGGGCTCCTTTTAACTCCCCAGTCCAAGGTATGAACTCTCAGGTGCCTGCTAAGACCTTCCTTTGCAGGTGCCTGTGAAAATGGCCCGGGTGGGGGTAGTTCAGATCTCTGCTGGTTCAATCCCAGCTCCATTTGGCAAACCCATTGTAGGAGCTGTGGCTTAATCTTGCCTTTTTTCCCCCCTTAAAAAAGATCTCACTTGCCTTTTGAGAAGAAACAAGCAGGGGCAGGGCTGCAGAGAGTCCAAAGGCAGGATAAAAGAAAGAATGGAAGAATAACATCCTTTTTTTCCTCCCTGCCAGAGCCCCTGGCACAAGTGATCTCTGGGGATTTGGGACAGGAAGGGAAAGGGGGACAAAAGCAATCAGGCTCACTTCTCGTTGTCGTAGTAGAGCTTCCCAATGGCCCAGGCCACGATGATGGGGAAGGGGATACCTGCAAGGGAACACTCAGGTGAGTCTCAGGGGGTGTCGGGGTTGACAGCAAACCTGTCAGCAGCCTGGCATTTATCAGTGAAGCAGTGGACACAAACAGGATTACAGCACACCCCTGAAAGGAGGAGAACACAGCATGCAGAGGAATGTGGGCAACTTTCAGACAGGAAGAAGATGGAAGGCAGGAATGGACTTTCTGTACTTTTTACAAGTCAGGATGACCCGACAAAAAATGTGTTTGTTAGTTTGCAACCAATCCTGGTGTGGGTATACATGAAAGTACCAATGGCAGGTTGACCTGTGGATGGCCTGATGGCCTGATGTATGTGTACCAATAGTAGGGTGACATGTGTGTGACCTGATCTGTGTGTACCAATATGACATGTATGTGACCTGATCTATGTGTACCAATAGCAGGGTGACATGTATGTGACCTGATCTATGTGTACCAATAGTAGGGTGACATGTGTGTGACCTGATCTGTGTGTACCAATAGTAGGGTGACATGTATGAGACCTGATCTATGTGTACCAATAGCAGGGTGACATGTATGTGACCTGATCTATGTGTACCAATAGCAGGGTGACACGTGTATGGCCTGATCTACGAAGGCACTGATAGAAAGTTGACATGTGTGATGTGTGACAAGTATAAATGTTTGCAACCTGTTGCAATAAAGTGATTACTTGCAATCCTGTCCCTGCTTTGGAAGAAGATTCTGTGTCGCACTGGCCGTCCCTGACACGAACAGCGACGAGGGGGGGGCAACACCACAAAATCCCGCTGAAACAGGGGCTCCCTCACACACATTTGCCAGTGCAAATCCCACCCTCCTGCTCCTGGCGGATATTTGGGTGCAAGACCAGGAGCAGGGGGTGCGGGGGGCACCCTGGGACTCACACCAGCCGATGCAGATGAACATCCACTTGCGCAGCTTGTCGGTGGAGTAGGTGAGCACGATGGCTGTGTGCAGGTAACAGCCCTCCCCGAACATCCAGAAGAAGTTGGTGACGTGGAAGTAGTTGTAGGCAGCAGTGACCAGGCGGCACCAGACCTGCCAGGAGGAGATGTGGAACCTCCAGAGCTCTGGGTTGCAGTGGGGAAACCAATGCCACCAGCAGAGCAGCTGAAGGTGCGATTCTCACACGCCTGGGTTGTCCTCCAACCACCACACAGCCCTATCTGCCTCAAACTGACAGAGAAGAGGGTTAGATGGGATTTTAGGGAGAAATTGTTCCCTCTGAGGGTGGGAGGCCCTGGCACAGGTTGCCCAGAAAAGCTGTGGCTGCCCCTGGATCCCTGGAAGTGTCCAAGGTCAGGTTGGACGGGGCTTGGAGCAACCTGGGCTGGTGGAAGGTGTCCTTGCCCATGGCAGGGGGTTGGATCCTTCCAAGCCAAACCACTCTGTGATTCTCTGATCTCAGGATCTCTCTACAACTACCTGAAACCTCTCTACAACTCCCTGACAGGAGGGGGGAGCCAGGGGGGGGTTGGTCTCTTTTCCCAGGCAACCATCAGCAAGACAAGAGGGCTGGGTCTGCAGCTGTGCCAGGGGAGGTTTAGGTTGGAGATTAGGAAGAATTTCTTTGCAGAGAGGGTGCTCAGCCATTGGAATGGGCTGCCCAGGGAAGGGGTGGATTCTCCATCCCTGGAGGTGTTTAAGGACAGACTGGATGTGGCATCAGTGCCATGGGCTGGGAACCACGGCGGGGTTGGATCAAGGGTTGGACTTGATGATCTCAGAGGTCCCTTCCAACCCAGCTGATTCTATGATTCTGTGATTCTATGATTCTATGATCCCCTCACTCCCCCCCAGCTGCTCAGGGCCAGGCTCAGCCCGGCAGAGCTGCACCCACCACGTTGCTCTCGTGCACCTCGGGGTTCATGGTGAGCTGCACCACGAACCACGTGGCGTTGCGCAGGATGAACGCCGTGATCAGGTTCCAGTGGATGATGTTCCTCAGGCACCGGATGCTCCTGGACAGGGGTGGAACGAGGCACCATCAGAGCTCGGGGACAGGGCTCTTTGTGGGGCTGAGTGTCCTTGTGGGACCCCAAGGGCGACCTGCTGGGGCCATGCCCTGGGTGAGGGGGGCAGGAAGGAGGCCAGGAGGGGGAAGGCACCAAGGAAGGCACCCTCTGCCTCCATAACCAGGGGCTTTCAAAGGAGGAAAACAACCCTGAGATAGGCATGATCCCTGTGGGATTCCATGGCAGGAGTGGCCAGGGGGGAGGATATGGCAAAACACGGGGGCTGGGTCCATCCCTGCCTGTTTTCCTCCTTTGAAAGCCCCTGGTTATGGAGGCAGAGGGTGCTCCTTGGTGCCTTCCCCCTCCTGGCCGCCTCCCTGCCCACCTCACCCAGGGCATGACCCCAGCTGGTCGCCCCTGGGGTCCCAGAAAGGACACTCAGCCCTACAAGTGACCTCCCTGGGCTCGTCCCCCGGCAGGGACACGTTTGTGTCACTCACCTGAGGCGCATGAAGAGGACAAAGGCCACCAGGAGGGCCCCCAGCGAGACACAGTGGCCCAGGTAGTTGATGATGACAGCAATGTGGTAGTGCAGCTTGCTCTTCTTCTGGGGGGGGGACACGGGGAGGGGGGTCAGAGCAGCCCCAGCAGCCCCACAAACCCCCCTCCTCCAGCACGTCACCCGCGGGAGCTGCACTGCCAATCTGGGGCCCTTCTTCAGAAATCAAAGGGAGCCCTCCCTGGGGCAGGGCAGGGATGGAAGGGGGTGGGGGTAATGTGGGCAGGGGAGGCACCAGCCTGGTTTCACATCCCAGTCCTGACCCCTGCTCAGAGCTGGGCCATCCCCAGCCCATCCTCTGGGGAAACCCTGCTGGAATGGAGCTGAGCTCGCTGCGATCTGATGTCTCAGTTCATCCCCCCCTGCCCTGGGGGCAGCTGAGAGGCTGGGATGAATTCGGGCAGAGGGAAGGTGTGAGTGGTAATTAAATTAATTGATCACTCCTGCTGTTAGGCACTCATCCAACCTGTGAATTAGCAATTAACTGAGTGAGAAAACCATTCCTGGCAAGAGATATCAGCATCTTAAATACCAGAGGTGGTATCAGCTGCAAATGAACAACCCTTATCTCTTCCCCTCTGCTCTGAGGGGTGGCTCGAACCACTCAGGGGCTTGTAATTCTTGATCCCTGATTTTTATACCTTCCAGCTTCCTAAATATCTCCTTTATTTCATTGCCAGCAGGACAGGATGGGGTTTGCCCTTAGTGCTGTGTCAGGAGGGTGATGGGGCTGAAGAACCTGTATCCAGATGCCTGGAGACCTCACACTGCCAGTTCCCTGGGATTTTTAATGGGGATGGAAACAGGCTTTCCTTCTGACAGGGAACACAAATCCAAGTGAAGAAGGGGGGTCATCACTGCCACACACAGCCTCAGATCCCAGAGCTCCCACTGGGCATTCCTGACCTGGATCTGCCTCCTTTCCCAACTCATCCCCAGGGAGGGCTTCCCCAGGTCCTACCTCTTCACTGAGGATCTCCTGGCACTGGGAGTAGTTGACCCGGGCTGCCCAGCTCCCGTTGGCGAGGCACTCCCTGTAGCCATTGTCTGGAAGAGAGGGATGCCTTAAAGGAGGAGGAATAAATCCCTGGACTATTTTGAGTATTAAAAGGCAAAAAGCACCCCTTTATTATCGAGGATGCACAGGAATAATTTGCACACACCCCCTGAGCTGCACAGGCTTCACAACTTTACACCATCATCTAATTACAATATTTGGATCCTAATTACAATATGCAGATTCTAATTACAATATTTGGGCATTACCTCAGCTGTTACACCCACTTCCAAAACTGTCCCTCCTGTAGCACCGCCCTCACCACGTCTCCAAAATTTGAATTAGGATCTTCTTGACCCCCAGCAAGGACAGTGAGTGGCAAAGGCTGAGTGGGGAGGAATTCCAGGAATTCCAGGAGGAGCCTGGAGCAGCCTGTGCTGGTGTGAGCAGTGGGGTGATGGCAGAACTGGGGTGATGCTGGGCTTCCTTCAACAGGAGAGCCCCTGAGCCTCATCAGGGGGATGGGATGGGACAGGGATGGGAGGGCTTGGAGGCAGGAACAGGTAGGGATTAGTGCAGAGACACCCCTGCAATGGCAGCAGAGGCACCACAAAGCAGGAGCCCCGTGCATGTCATCCTGCACTGCTGCAACAGCATGGGGGATGGAAAAAGTGATGGTTTTTGTGGGAAACAAGATTTTTTTTTCATCAAAAGCAGCACTTGGGTGGGCAGAAACTCCACTCTGTGTTAGGAATGGCTTTGGGCACTTTTTATGTGCCTTCACTTTGTCCCCTGCTCCCAGCACGTCCCTGGAAGTGACAGTGCAGCCACCCGTGCCAGGAGGGGCTGAGCTGCAAAGGCCCCCAGTCCCTGCTCAGTTGGGAGCTGCAGACCCCCTGTGCCACCTCCAGTGGCTGGGCAGGCTCACTCCTCTGCCCTTGTCCCCAGGATGGGCACAGCAGCCCCTCTCCTCCGTCCAGGAGAACCTGCTCAGGGAGCTGCTGCAGCGAAACCACCCTCCCCGAAATCCGGGATTCTTTGGTCGAAAAAGAGCTCTGTGCCCAGAGATGCTTTGTCACCCGTGTCCCCAGCCCTCCCCCAACATGTCCCCAGGGGTGCTGCCCCTCTTACTGGTGGTGTTGTACCGCACCCCGTAGAAGAACTCGGGGCAGGGCCGGGCCACCAGCTGTCCCACGGCGCTGCGGGGCCAGCACGTGCCGATCAGATCCACGGAGGCATTGCACTGGGGACCTGTGGGGACAAGGCCACGGGGTTACTGGGGGGCTGGGGGCCACCACGGGCCACCTCCAGGGTCAGGATTTGCCTGGAGAGCTGGAGCTGCAGCGCTGGATGAGCCCCAGGAGCTCAGCCCTCAAACACCAAACAGGGTCTGTGCCAAGGCTCCTGCCCATGGCTGTGACCCTGGTCTTGTCTAAATACCCAGATTAAGCCCAGTTCTGGCCCAAGCCTGGTTTTAGGCCTGGCTTCAGATCAGCTGGAGGTTCCCTGGCTCTGGTCTTCCAGCCCTGCTCCTTCCTCCACCCATCCAGCCCCACAACGGGCAACGAGCCAGAGTTTCTCTTTCCCCAGTGGTGACTCCAGCCTGGTTCTGCTGGGATGCTCCTCAGAGCCCCTCCAACCCTCCCACACCTCCTGGCTCCAAACCCTCCTTCCCAGCCATTCCCGTTGGTCTCTTCCAGCCTTTCCCGGGAAAAAGACTCCAAATGTGCTGCTTCTATTTCAGATTTCAAGAAGGACTTGTGTGCTTTTCCCAGCTCCACGAGTGTGCTAACGTAGGCATTAGGTAGGCCAGATTGCAGGCTTTTTTATGTATAAATTGTATATATTTAGAACAACATGTCCTGAAGCTAAATATGTCCCTGCTCCATCTCCCAGCAAGGTGGGAAGCACAATGGCTGGAATATCCATAGAATATGATCCCAGACAAGCAGCAGATGGATGGGCAGGAGACACTGGAAGGGGCAGAGTTCAGTCCAAACCACTCCTGGATAGCAGAGATGTTTGTGCTGCTGGCACAGAGACAGGAATTGCCATTTCCTAAGGCAAAACCACCCCAATTCACAGCTCCTTGGGTGCAGGAACACGGCCTTTCCTCTCCCCCAGAATTCCTGGCTGCTATTTGAATGCCTTTCCCAAAAAGTCCTATGGATGGAGCTGGTTGAAGAGTGACCAAAAAAAAAATAATACTGTGTTATTAATACGATGGAGGTTTTTATGGAGGAATATTGTTATTTTTGGACCTTCTCAGAGGAAATTTTCAGCGCTTCCAGTGTTTTCCTCAAACATCTTAGCAAGGGAGAACAACTTCCAAGCATGTGAGACAGGGAAGCATCAGCGTGGTGAGTGTTACCTTCTGCCTCCCAGAGCTTGTAGGGAGAAATTAATTTTAACAATGACCTTTGCTTTTAGCTTTGCTAATGTGTAGGGTTGCTGTGGCAACCTTGCCTTTAAATTAACTGTTTTAAGCCTCTATTTCATGGGAAACAAGGTGCCCTTAATCACGTGTGAGTGTCTCTGCCTTTTGCATCCATTTGCATTTATTGAGCTCCTCCGTTGTTTTGACCCAAATTTGACAGAGAAATGGAGGGTCACAGAGAAATGAAGGCCCTGTTTAAAATTTTATGATTATATTCAGCCATGTAAAGAAAAAAACAAGCAGTAATTGCTTCGACTGAGGACAAAGTTAATTTGCAAGTGCTCTCCCTGGGAGCCACCCAGGTGAGGAGCTGCTTGAGGGTCTGGAATGGGAAAAGCTTCACTTGGAATAACCCAGCCCGGGAAAGTGGGGATTGCACAGTGCTGATGCCCAGAGCAGCTCATGCAGCCACCAAACCCTCCCATCCTGGCACTGGTGGGGCTGAGCACAATAAAACTCCGTTTTTTCCACATCCCCTCGTGCCTCAGCTTCCCTCCTGCATCCCAGGGGCTGTGCTGGGGCACGGACAGACTGCTCAGGGAGGAGAGTCAGGAGTGAAAAGTCAGCAGGGCCAGGGAGCAGCGAGGATGATGCTCTCCATCAGCAGGGCCAGGAATAACCAAACCCAGGCTAAACCCCCGGAGATGATGTGGCCAGACAGAGGTGGCGTCACTCGGTGACACATCTGCTCGAGTCTGGCTTTAATATCTCCCAGGTGCTTGATTTAATGCCGTGTGGCACTGGCAGAGTGTGACAGACACCCACCCACCAGGTGACAAACCCGGGGGGTCCCACCGGTCCCACCACGGGGGAGGTGGAGCAGCAGCACCAGGAGCCCAACCCCCTCCTCATCCCACGGCTCAGGGCTGACATTTGGGGTGACATTGGGGTCAGGGGGTGCAGTCAGGTGCTCACCAGGCTGTGGGTGCTCCGGGGACCTCACCCTGTGCTCAGCAGGCTTTGCCCCTGCATTGATTTCTGGGTCTGTCCCACCAGTTTTTAATCCAGTGGGTGGCTGGAATACTTTTCCCAGGCTCACGCTGAGAGATGCTTGATGAAGAAAAGCTGCAGAAAGCAGAGGCTGCTCTTCCTGCTCTTCCAGCACGTGGGGAAAAGGAAAAAAAAACCCTCCTGCTGGGGAAGGGTTAAGTAAAACAGCAAAGGCAAAGAGCGCTGTAAGGGCTGCGAGATCCCCTCTGCTCCAGCTGCTCCCAGTGGCACACGGCTCCCAGCACTCGGAGCACTGTTTAGCATGGAAATTACATGTATCAGTGCTAAATGCTTCCCTGTCTGCTCGGCAGCCCATCCCTGTTTGCAGGGGGATTATCCTCCCCCGTTCTCAGCTCTGTTGCCTGCACAGGTTTGGGCTTTGCAGATTTACAGCAGGAAGGGTCAAATGAATTTCCCACCTGCGCTAAATCCCCCTGATTTGGCTTCTTCCCGCACAAAAACATGGGATTTTGGTTAGGAGGGAGCTGGTCCTGCTTTGAATTCCCCTGCTTTTTGGGGAATGTGGCACAGGGGAAGTCACTCCAATCCCTTCTCACCCCATTGCCTTTGGAAGTACTGCAAGCAGTATAAAGTATTTACTTTCTTCTGCAGGAAAAACGTGCCTGTCCAGGGACTTACACTGAGACAGCTACATCACAATAACTGTCTCAGGATAACTGTAGCAATATCCCATCTGTTTATAGAAAACATCCTTCTCCAGCCTGCTCCCAACACTCGCAGAGGTCCCCCCGAGATGGCTGCGAGCTAAAGCCACACACCCGAGTGGATCCCGGCAGGGCAAAGCTCTCCAGCCCCGGCTTCACCTGCCAAAAGATTTTGAGCAAATGTAAAGAGGATGGAGCGGGTTTATCCCGGGCCAGCACCACCAGACGCGTGGCCACGGTGCTCCTGAGCCGGTGCCAGGAGGTCTGAAGGGTTATTGTACTACCAGAGGAGGAAAGCAGAGGTTGTGCTGATAAAACAGTGCTGGTAAACACGCCCTCGTCTCCCCTGGGCAAAGCTGTGCCCCAGTGGAGGCTGTGCCCCATCCCAGTCTGCTGCTGGGCACAGACACTGCTGTGACTGGTCCGAGGGTGACGCCTCCCTCCCCCTCTGCAGCGCAAAGGAGCGGGCAGAGAGGATGGAAATCTGAATCACAGGAGTGACGGGGTTATTTATCCGAGGTGTCTCCAGAGGCTGAGGAGCAGCCGAACGTTGTTAACTCCTATCACTACCTGTCCCCAGCTCTTATTCAACCTCAGTTCTCTCTGTCCATCGCTGATGTCCCCTGTGACTGCCCTGCTGCCGCCTCAGCCCCCGAGCGTGTCCCCTGTGTGTCAGCTGCAGCATTTGCATTTGGCAATCAGGGCTTCATCTCCACATCTAATCAAGATACGCTCACTGCAGCGCCGGCACAAAGAGCTGCTCGTCCCTCCCCGGCAGCTCCACCACCCTGGGGGAGCGGAAAGAGCCGTTTCACACCTTGTTGCCCCAAAGCAAGGGCCTTTTTGGGGAGGGATGTTTTTATTTCAAGGTGCTGATGTGCCAGGGAGGGGTGGCTCCGTCCCTCCCATGGGGCCACTCGGGTGTTAAATGCTGCACAACGGCCTCGAGGCATCGAGGGAAACGGCACTGGGGGACAATTCATGTTAATATGGGGTAAGATTGGGGTGGTGGAGCTGCTTGCCCTCCCTCTGAGGCAGGGCTGGGGCCTCAGGATGGCTGGGAGCAACTGGTTGCCTCAAAATACGTCCCTGCTCACACTCTGCTTCCAGCACTGCTTTTGGTGGCATTGGGTGCCTCTATTTACCTTTGTGAGACTCCAGCCCTTAAAAAAATCCCCAGCGATCCTCCCAAGCGTTTCAAGTCCCACACTTCTCCATGAAAAATAATTACCCGGGCTAATTAAATGTTATGATAGCAAAGTGTCTTCGTAATGAATTTTTGGCTTGTTGCTATTTACCATCACTGACTGTCCCCTCGAGTCTTTGCTGCTGCTCTGGAGAAGAATAAATAGGAGTCACCAAGCCTGGCTTGTTGTCACTTAAGGCTGATCCATGAACAGCTTTACAGCATGTAAATTTACAGAATATAAAATGTAGAGGGTTGGGTTTGGGGTGTATCACGTTCTCCTGAGATGACCCCCGCAGTGGTGGGATCTGTGTTATAACCAAGAATGGCAGCAAGTGGTTCATTCCCTGGTTTTGGCTGGGGTTTGGTGGTGGGTGAGAGAAGCAGCACAGTCCCTCCCTGGCAGAGTTTTCCTGACAGAGCCTTGTAGTTTGGCTACAACTGCACAGAGCAGCTGGCAAGGACTTCTCTGCACCCCCTGCAAAGTGCAGTTTGACTGCTGGGGCTGCTGCTCTGTGCCAGGACACTGTTTCCTACCAGAAAACCTCATCATCTTCCCTCCTCCACTACAATAAAATCTATGAATATGAGGGAGTTGCTGTTGACATCCCTCTTTCCCAGATGATGGAACAGGATGGCTTTATCAATGCCAGTACACACTTAAACCACGATGGTTTTCCATATAAGGTGATTTCCCATTTTTTGGTTCCCAAACCAAGTATCAGGTCTCTCCTTCCATCCCTGCCAGGACTCATTGCTGCCTCTTTAGCCCCTGCTCAGCTCCTTTATTAATATTTCTGCCTTGGCGGGAGGGATGCCAACGAGGCTTGAAGGGAAAAGAGGCACTGCTGCTGTTAATTTGACCTTTCTGAATTTAAATTCCAGTCTCACCCCAGGGGAGTCAGGGAGTGAATGGAAGAGCAGTGGCACGAGAGCTGCTGGAGCAGCATCAGCGCTTTGGGGAGCTGAGCTGGAGTGGGTGGAAAAGCTCTTGGTCAAACTTGTCACCCGCTGGGAAAGGTGTTACCAAACCTGTCTGATAAAGTGCCCGTGAAAGAATTGTGAAAGAATTGTTCTCATCACTCGCTGCTCCTCAGCCACAGGGTTTTGCTGTATCTGGACCAATTAAATTTGCTTTATTCAATGCAAAGCTACGCTCCATTTCCCCCTCGAAAAAACCTCCAGTTCAAAAAAAAAAAAAAAAAAAGAAAACAAAACCAAAAAACCCAACCCAGACATTTCTTTTCAGTTCTGCCTCGCCGTGGTGTCATTTTTCCTTTGCTTTAGGTGAACTTGTAGTGGCAGGAAACGTTTCTTTGCTGAGAAGGAATTGCCTGCACTCCCCTCTCTCTCCTGAGCACACACACAGGATTGAGGATAAGAATTTATTGTGGTAACAAGCTGAAGGGAGTGGACCAGACAGGGATATTGGCAGTTGGGTGGCAACTCCTTGGGCTGATCCCAGGCTTGAGAGCTCCGAGCAGCAAAGCAGCCGCACGAGCGCTCCGAGCTCGCTCCGCTGAGCTGCTCTGGAAAAGCCTCGGTATTCATGAGGAAGAGGCTTTCCCATCTGCTCAGATTCCCCCTCCCTTCCCCAGAGAAGCCATCCTGCAGCTGCAGGGGGATGCTTTGCCCCTCGGTGGATGAAAGGACCTCCCCGGTGGGTTTTGCGGCAGAGCGAGGAGCAGCCGCGCACAGATCCCGGGAGCTGAAACCATCAGCGAGGGAAATCCAGGGAATGTGTGGGCTGGGAGCCCTTGGGACAGCACCCATCCACCCCAGACAAGGGCTGCTGATCCTCGCTGTGGTCCTTTTCAGGCCTGAGCTGGGAATTTCTTGGCTTCCAGCTGCCTGGGGGTGCAGCAGATCCTACTTTCCGAATGCCCCACGCTGGCCTCGAGTCCAGCCTGATGTTCCTGCTTCACTGCTCCTGTGGGATGCAGCTTTCTGAGGGAGTGTCCAGCTGGGTGTGGGTGCCCTGGCCAGGAGCAGGGGCTCATCAAGGGGTATTTTGATGGATACCTAAAATATCAGGACCATCACAGCTGTGCAGGCAGTCCAAGGGGACTCGGAGGGGACTTGGAGAAGGTGGGTAAATCCGTGGTGATAAGAGGGCAGGCCAGGGGAGCTCTGTGGGGCTCAGCTGCTCCACTTCCTGGGATGAGGGTTTGCTTGCACTGCCCGAACCTGGTGAGCATCACCCCAGCCTGCCCCCACCCCACTACTGTGGCAGAGACCTTCCCAGCTCAGTGCATGTGTCTCAGGGAGCGCTGGCACCCTGGTGACATCACTGGCCGGCCACACATCCTCCTCAAAACCTGGGACAGCAAGTAAGGAAGGGACTGGTGGCCTGGGGGAGGAGGAGAGCCCACGCTGGGCTGTTTTTCAGAGGGGGGATGCTGCACACAGGCACAAGGCACTGCCCCTGTGTGCATCCAACAGATCCCCCGTCGAGCCCTGCGCCGGGGGAGCCCTGGGCTCGTGTTCTCAGCATGTGCCATTTCCCAAGGGCTGCGCAGGCACTCACAAATTAAGTCTCACGGCCTCGCCGCAATTCTCATTAGCATCATCCCAACAGCTCTCCATGTTAAACAACCTCCAAACAAAGTTCCCAGCTCTGTAAACATCCCTCGGTGGGAATCGCTGCCTCCACCAGGCTGGGCTTAAATGGACCCCAAGGAGCGGGGCTGGCGCTGAGCTCCGCTTACCACGCAGACAGAAGACAATTAGTTTATCTCTGCCTCTTGTTCTAAGCCCCCTCCTGCGGCTGGAAGTGTCTCTCCTGTGTGCCAGCCCCATCCCAAATTAATGAGCCGCTCGGGGATGGCAGGTCGGGGGGGTGGAGCCGACGGACGTTTTGAAACGTGACAAGTTGTCCCCTGTGCCAGAGCGATGGGCACCGAGGGGCACTAAATCCTGCCTGGAATCACGCTGAGAAATCCCCGCTGAGCAAAGCCCAGTCCTTGCAGAAAGCAGCTCTCACTGCTTGGGGATGGGGGTGATTTTTGCAGGGCACATCCATCAGCAAACCACGGCAGAAACTCTCCCCCCTCTCTGCCCTCTCCCCTGGGCTCGGGAGGTTCCAGCAGCGGGTGGAAAAGGCCACGAGGATTCTCTGGGACCTGCCTGCTGCCCTGGGTCAGCATTTATCCCAGCCCAACACAGCCAAGCACAGCACTTCAAGCAGCAGAGTGATGAAACCTTTCAGGGAGCAAAGCACATGAGTGATGACCGGGTTTCCTGAGCAGACACCCGGGCACTGCCATCCTCTCCCCAGGCTTTCTGCCTCCACCTCTTGGGATTTGGGATGCTCCTTGCAGGGCTCTGTGGTGGCCTGGGCTTGGCCAGGCACTGAATCAGCTGTGCTTTGTTAGGAAGGAGTCTGTAATGCTGCTGTTAACGGGAGCTGGGTGGTGGGCACCCATCCATCAGGGCTGGGTGCCCGTGGCCATCCCTCACCCGGGTGGCCCTGGGCTTCATTCAGTCATGGGAAAACAAAGCCTGCAGCATCCCTGAGCTGGGGAGGACTTTTCTCCTTGTCCCTGTGAGCTCCTCTCTCTCTCTCACACCTCTCCTCCCCCGAAACCTGTCACTGAACCAGACCTGTCACTGCTGAGGTGACATCCAAGTCACGTCCCGAATACAGGCTAAAAGCCACTTTTGGCACAAGCCCTGACCTGATTGGATGCAAACCCATGGACAATGCTGAGGAGGAGTGAGCTGCTCCTGACCCTGCTGCTGCCACCCAGCTTGGCTGAGCCAGCCCTGGCCATGGCCACGTCCCCAGAAGCTCCTCGTGGCTGGTGACCTCCCAAAGTGCTCAGTGGCACATGTCTAGGAGTGCTGGGGATGGAGGGTGGCACTTGGTGGCCACACTGTGCTGGTGACACGATCTCCACAGAAGGTCACAACCTCCAGCCACCACCCCTGGGCAGGGGGATGGCAGAGGAGGGTGGACATAGGGGACAAAGGTGTCCCTGGGCATGGCAGAGAATGGGCACTGAGGGAGCAGGGGCTGGACAGATGTCTCTTTGCCCACTTCCCCCCAAAGCCCAGCCCAACAGACACTTATTTCCCCTGCTTTTAGCTCTCCTGAGCTCTGCATCTCCCACCTGCCTCAAGTGTCACCCCGAGAGGAGCGACACGGGGCTGTGACAGCCTCAGCACATCCCACCTCCCCAAAAAGGGTCCAGGCAGCTGCACATCTGCCCAGAGACACCCCAGAGACACCACTGGGGGGGCTGGGGGGGCTGGGGACGGGGGGCACTCACCGCTGTGGTTGGTGGCAGGCGCCAGGCTCTCGCAGTACTGCTCCTGGATGGAGGCTGCAGCTCGGCTGGCCCAGAGGAGACACGCCTGCATGGGGAGAGAGCAGACCCCAGGCAGGGTTAGATGGGCAATATGCTGCTTCCCCAGCCCCACATCCCTCCTCGGGTCGGATCTGAGCCTGGCTTGCTGGGTGCCACCCCTGCAGTGGACACATATCCACGTGCAGGATGGATTCCCAGGGCTCATCCAACTCTCTGCCCTCCACACCCCTCCTCAGCAAACCCTCCTGCACAGCCCCTGCTGAGTGGTGGTGGAGAGCTTGTGCTCTTTAGCATTTTAATCAACACTGTTGGGTTTTGCCTCTCTGAATCCCGGGAGCAGGCAGGGGGAACACGACGAGCCCGACGCCGCGCTCGGATTTGCAATCCCTTATTGAAATCCCAGCCTTGTAAGCTGTCAGTGGGAAGATGTTCATACACGTCCTTAAGGAGATCAGATCCACAGACAACCAGGGCTGGTAAAGGCTTTTTTCCCCAGGAGAATTGTCAGCAGACACCAAAATCCCATTGTGTCGGGAAGCACGGATCAGGATCTGTCCCTGCTGCTCTGCTAAGAGTGAAAACCATCAACTCTGTGCACAGGGAGCTATTTTGGAAAAAACAACTATTGAATTATTGTGCCTTTGCAGGAGTTTGGGGAAATTAAAGCAAGAAAGGGAATTGCAGGGATGCAGGGATTGCGAGGGTGGCACAGGGATGGTGCTGTGAGTCCCACATGGGGGAGGGAGGGGACCTGGTGTTTGGAAGAACACAGATTTCTACCTGACCAGCTGCCCACTTTCTCCTCTGGCTCAGAGACAGGTTTGTCCCCTCTGCTCAGGGGATGGGGCTGATGGGTGAGGCTGAACTCCACTTCTTTCACCTTCCCTGCGAGGACTGACCAAACCCCCTGGAGAAAACCCACTGACTGAGAGGCAGAGCTGTGCCCCAAAATACACCACACACAGATCCCTTGGGAAAAGCCCCGAGCCTGGAGGCAGGAAGGGCTGCACCTCCTCTGCTTGCAGGTGAGCTCCCATCTCCTTGGGGTGGGGGGTTGGATGTCATCCCACATGGAACCAATGTCATGAACAACAACCTCCACCTTCCCCACCAGCCAGGCTGGTCCCTAGTGCCTGATCCCCCTTCCCAAGTGCCATTTAACTCCCAAACTGCTCTGAGCAGGGAGAAGACATTCCTCCTCTTGCCCTTCAGCCTTAGGAACACTGTCTGCTCTGGCTGGCACACTCAGCCTTCCCTGGGCCTTAGGAAGCATTAGCAGGATTTATTCAGACACGCAGACAAGCTCAGCACCCACTTGCTCTTTTCCAAACAATTGTTTAACTGCCTTGGGAAGCTGGTTTTGACAGCAAGAGAGCTGTCAGGTAGAACTGGAGCTGAGAATAGCTCCCTTGTTGTGACTGCTCCAAATGGCACAGGGGATCCAGGAGTTGAACCCCACCCTGGGAGCTGCATGGAGCTCCTGGGGGGCTGGTCCTGCAGGAGCCCAGCATCTCCTGTGTCTCCTTTCTGAAAGCTGAGACCACCCAAACTCCAGAAGTGGAGTAAACAAGGTGTAGGGGGTCTGCACCCCTCTGTTCCCCCCTGCCTGGATGCTCACAGCTCCTGCCCGACTGACCTGGTGGCTCTTTGCAGGGGTGGCTGGGACAAAAGGGTTCATCCCCAAAGGGGCTGGGATGCTTTGCCTACCTGAGCAGGCTCTCAAGTGTTAATTGGAAGGGTTTCTCCTAATCACAGCCTGCTCCAGCCTGGCAGTGCCCGTTCTCCTTCCAGACACAGGGAGAGGTCCTGGCACGGAGCAGCACACGGAGCAGCACATGGCCCGAGCTGCAGCTCGAGCGGGGTGTGGATGAAGCGCAGTCCTGGCTCCTTGCAGCCTTTGCAAACGAGCTCAAACAGCTACAGAAGGCAGAAAGAAAGGGAAAAAAACCTTCCCCAAAACCAGAACAAACGCTGAGAGCTTTTCCTGCCGGGCTCTGAGTCTCGTCTCGCTGCAGTGTGGCCACAGCCCTCAACAGAGGTTTTGTCCCACTCGTGCCAGCCCGTGGAGGGGGATGAGCTGGGGGGAAAGTGGCAGCTGCAGGGGGATCTGCCCCAGCCAAACCCACCCTGAGCTGGCACCAGCCGGGCGGGGGCTCGTCTGTTCTGCTCTTTGTGGGTCCCTGCAACCCCTCCCCAGGCTTTGCAGCGAGAACAGGTCAAAGCTCTGTCCTTGAGGAGCTGCTCCTGCCAGGCCCTCGCTGCCGTAAGATGCCACCTGGCTCCCAGCAGGGCCCGGCCTGGCCGGGCTGAGCCAACCTCACCTCACCAGCCCCGGCACGGCGGGGGCACCTGCTCGGGCCAGAGAGGGGCCGTGTCCCTCTGCCCCCCCCGGCCCCCCCAAACCCTGTTCTGCAGTGGGGAGAGCTCCCCCACCCCTCCCAGGCTGCCAAAATCCCGGGGAGCTCCAGCTGAGTGCTCGGCTGCCCAGGAAGGAAGGCAATCTGCTCCTCCAGGAGCTTTGCACAGAGGTCCCAGTCAGCCCTGGGAGCTGCTCCCAGGGGGATGGGGGTTCTGCTGGGACCTACACTGGCCCCATGAGGGCCCACACTGGCAGCAGCTTCTCCTCCATCAGGAGCCACCAATGTCTCTCCTGTTGGTGTCTCAGCACCCACCCAGCTCCCTTCCAGGCTCTGCTGACGTCCCCCTTTCACACGCAGCAGATGCTGAGGGTGCTGGTTTAACCTCAGACCTTGAGGAGCACCAGCTCCTGCCTTTCAGCCCCACATTTTGTGCAGCAGGACCAGCCAGTCCTCCCTGCACGGCTCAGACACCAAAATCTGGCACTGCTGCCGTGTTTGCTGCATCCCACCCACGGCAAACACCCACTGTGGTCCATGTCCCACCATCCACCACGCCCAGGCTGGCCCAGAAGGGACACTGAGGCACTGAGGAACATCTGCCTCGGGTCTCTCAGCCTGTGGGGCAGGTCACTTGGATCTGGATGCACCAGCCACGTCCTGGGGCAACCAGGGCTCCAAAAAACCACTGTATTTCTTGAGTTGTTCCCTGTGACTGTGAGGGGCATGGGGTGGCAGGTCCCCTGGGCCAGGAGATGCAGCACAGTGAGCTGAGACAGGGTCAGCACTGGGGGGGGTGAGCAGCACAGCACACACACACACATGGTCTCTGTGGCCTGCCACTGACCTAGCAGCAACCTTCAATTAATAACAATTAGGAATTAATAGCCCCCTGCAGTGCTTTCCCTCTCCAAAGCAATCCACGGATATTAATTAATACATCCACATCCATTAATTAATACATCCATATCCGAGTCTGGTGTCACCCCCCGGCACTGTGGTACCCAGAGCCAGGCCTGTCCCTCCCCCCCTCAGATGTCCTGCTGCCTCAGACAAGATGGGATGTGCGTGGCAGGGAGGGCTGGCAGCTCTGAGCAGGAGAGGGATGGCTCTGAGCCTAATTAGCAATCCAGGATGGGGCTCGGGCTTCCCACTGCCGGCGGCGCTGGGATGGGAGAGCCCAGCGATCCCTGGGATGGAGCAGCACGAGCTTGGCACGGAGCTGGGGTGGTCACTGGGACTGAGGGGGTGCAAACCAGCCACCCTGGAGCTGTTCTTGCTGTAGGGACCGTTGTCACCCATCAGTCCTGCTCCCCTGGGCCCCTGCCCTCGGCAACACTCGGTTTGGAACGGGAAAGACTTCCCGGGACACTCCGGGAAAGGGCTGAGCAGCCACTGCCCTGGGCCTTTGTGAGGGCATTGGGCTGGGCTGGAGCCTGCTCTGGGCTCTGAGACAGACTTTGGGTGTTAAACACAGGGAGTGCTAAAAGAGCTGGATGCCAGCCTGGGGTGGCAGAGCAGCACCAGTGGAGGGGGAAGGGAAGGGGCAGAGCAGGTCCTGCCAACGCCACAGCCATGGCTGGAGGTGGCTTTGAGCACTGAAGGGGCTGCCCCTCCAGCGTGCTTGGAGGTGTTCAGGGTGTCTCCAGCCCTGCCTGTCCCCTGCCTTCACTCTGCAAAGGATCCCTTTGCCTTTGTCTCCTCTGACTTCCAGGCACTGTCAGAGAGCTTCTTCCCTGCTCCACCTTGAGGCCTTTCCCTGGGGTAAGACCCATCCTCAGTCCAAGCCACGAGTGAGACCCCCAGGGAGCATCTGGCCCATGAAAGACCCCCTTTCCAGCCCTGTCCCAGAGTTGGCAGTGACCTGCTTTGCCCCCCACCACAATCTCAGGGTTCCTCTGATCCTCCTGCCCAAAGCCCCATCCCAAACCCTGCCAGCATCGAGGCAAAGCTCAGGCAGGGAATGAGGCTCAAAGCAAGAGCCACGGGGAGATATTCCATGGCTGATGATACTCAGGGGAAGAGCAGCAGTGAGAGTGCCTCCATCTGGCACTAAAACCCCTGAGTTTATTAATTTATCCACATTAGAGGGCCTGTCCCCGTGGTGTGTAGACAAGAGGCTTTGGTGAGAGTATTTATTCTGCTTGGGAGTCTCTCTCTGAGTGTGCTGGATGCAGATCCTAACAAAAGAATATCAATCAGGGCTAAATGAATGCCCTGTAAAACCTGATTTATGAGCAATTAAAGGTTTTCCTGGATTAAGCTCTGGTCTCCCCCTCTTGCCATAAATAATTCTGACTTCATTTATCTGTCAAGAGAGACGTGGAGATTTTGGGGGACAGGTGGAAAAATGACTAATGGCATTTGGGTATTGGAAGCTAATGGCACAAACACACTTGGGAAGGGGACACAATCCAGGGGGCTCCTGTGGGATCTGGATTTTCCAGGGTGGAGGCTGCTATGGAAGAGTTGGAGTGATGGACACAAGCATGAGGAAGGGCTGTTTGTCTAAGGTGGTTGTGTTAAACTCTTCTGCAGACTGTACATGTGGGACTCCTGTGCGTTCACAGTGTTTTCAGTTTGGGATTGGAGACTTTTTTTCCCCAGCTGCATCCCAAAACCCACCTCCCCCCTTCACCCATCACCCTTTTAGGGTCATACCCGGGGGGGGAACATCCACAATTTCATTCACCCCTCATTTTCTTCCCGTTTATTTGCATTCACAGCTCGGGAAAACTTGGCCACACCAAAGCTGCATCTACCATTGCCTTTCCAGGGGGGATAGTGCAGGATTTCAGGGAAGATTTTGGGGGGGAAGAGGGGCTGGGGTCTGCAAAACTCCAACCCCCTTTGCCCTCTGCCATCAGAGTGGAGGTGACTGCTGCTGGGTGGGTGCCTGTGGATAAAGCAGGACACCCTGCAGAGAAGGAGGGTCTCTCCATCAGCTCAGAATACAGACAGGGAGAAGGAAAAACAACAGATGGGCCCCTGGGTATGTGATTACATCTTCAGCAAGAGCCACCCGCTCGTGAGTGACAGCTCCCAGCGTTGGCCAGCAGCTCCTGGGCTCTGCTTGGAGAGGGAACCCCAGGATTTGGGGGTTGATCTGTGCTTTCTTTGGGTTCAAAAACCCTTCTCCCAGATAAAACCACGGGCTCAGCCTCTCTCAGTGCTGCAGACTCGGAGCTCAGCTCGAGCCTGTCGCTCGCAACAAACTTCTGAGCCAGCCCCGAGCAGGGTTCTGGGGGAGCAGAGCTGGATTTCAGGGCAGGGTTGGGCTGGTGGTGCAGGATATTCTCATCCTATTCCTATATATTCCTGCTCTGGTGACAGAGCAGCTATTCTGGGAACAGGCTGTGCCTTTTCCATTCACTTCTTCACTGGAGATGCGAAACCACAGGGATGATTTCATCCCCACTGAATCAACTCCAGCCTGGAAGGAGAACAGGACTGGGAGAGATCCCCAGGGCCAGCACGTCCTGCCACTGCAGCTCCATGTCTTATGCAAGGATTGGAGCAGGGAAGGGATCAGGGCTGGTTTTTGGGCTTCTTGCTGCTGGAGGTGATAAAGGGAGAGGGGAAAACCATCCCACCCCCAGCAGCAAACTCTGCTTTTGCATGAAATGCTCCTGCAGTTTTTTTCAGCCCCAGAAATGTCATCAGCTCCTGGCAGAGCTGCAGGTGAACTGGTTTATTTTAATCACTTTCTGAGTTTGTTTAAATGACTTGCAGGATGCCAGGGAGCGTTTTGCAGCACGTTTGGCTGCCTGTCTCCTGCTCTGACTGTCTGATCTCCCCCCCAAGGGATGCCCACCCAGCAAGGCAAGGTGGGCAATTCGATGCTAAACTGGAGCTGCTGGGCAGGTGAACTGGGAACACCCAAACTGTGCCAAGCAGGATTCAAAATCTGTCCAGGCAGGGGAGGTTTGTCCCTGCTGAGCTCTGCTGAGCTGGAATGCTGCAGGTCTCTGCACTCCCAGGCTGGAGGCTGCTGCAGGTACACCTGCCTGCAGGGCTGTGCTCACTGAAGGCTGGAGTTCCGAGCTCCTTTAGCCCCACTGTCCCCAGGAGAGGGCTGGGATTGTTCTGGAATAGGGTCTGAATTTTGAAGCCTTGCATTTATGGGAAAAAATAGACAGCTGGTCTTGCAAAGGGGGGTTTTGGAGATTGGGTGTTTCTTTTTGGAGCCAGCTGGGAGAGGCTTCTCTTCACTTGGGCTGGTTTTTGGGACCCCCTCCCGGTCCCAGCCCCAGCACAGGGATGGTTTTGTCTCAAAGTCAGGAAGCTTTTTGAGGATTTGGTGCTCCATCTTCCCAAGGAGCCCGTCCTTGGGGAATACCTCGGGATGCCCAGGGAATCCCCCGAGCCTGAGGAGGTTTGGCAGAGGTTGGGAGCTGTGTCTCAGCACCCTTGGGAGATTTTAGGACCCTTTTTCGCTCACCCAGAGGCTGTGAGGAGCTGTCAGGCTCTCTTGGCTCTCCCCAGGAGACCCTGCCCCTGTTGCAGGTCTGTGCTGTCCCCACAGACCGGCCAGGAAGGACCAGGGGGGGAAGAGATTCTGCCCTGTCTCGCCTTCATTTCTTGCATCAGAGCCAAACCAAACCTGAACAAAGCCAAACAAACCAACCCAGGGAATATAAGCACAAAAGAGCTCCCATAAATCAGGCTTAGGGGGTTGCAGTGACAGGAGGGAGCAGCTGCTCGGAAGAGGAGCTTTTAAAAGCAACACCAACTCGGCAGGGATGTCTCCTGGTGCTCATCAGCTCCTCTCATCACTCGGGTGAGAACTTTCCTGTCCCAGAGGGGCAGTTAATGCTCCCTCTGCTCCTGCTGCCAGGGATGCCCAGCCGGCTGCACAGCCCGAGGGGTGGGAGCCACGGAGGGCTGACCCTCTGCTTTTCCTGCCCTTCTAACTCTGCAGCCACAGCTGGGCCACTCAGACATCATTCTGCAGCCAGCCAGGCAGGTTTTCTCTTTTAACCCCCTTTAACACAGAGGTTTAGTCAAAAACCTGATCATTTTTGCTGCCTCCGTAGGTTCGTTCAAATAATATTCAAGATTTCACCGGAAACCTCTTCACCTCCTTTGCCCAGGGTTTGGGATTTAAACGTGCTTTGGGCTGGCAGCGTTTCCTTTCCTGATGAGCCCCGGAGGAGGAGGAATATCGCTCCTGACAAAGCATTTGCACGTTGTGCAGAGCTGCAGAATTAGCAGTGGCTGCACTCGCACAGCGAGCAAACGAGAGAGGAAAAGTCTTGTGCTCTGCGGCTGGGGGGGGAAGAGGAGAGGTTTCCTTAGAAAATCGGTTGCGGGGGGCACAATTAGACCCCGCCTTTGTGTTGTGCCCATCCATCACCCCCTCCCAGTAGCCTGGTGGCAGCTGCTTTCCCTGCGAGGTGCGAGGCGGGAGCGCCGGGCTGCGCTCGGCAGGACCTGCCTGCAGTTCTTTTCCCCCTTAAACGAAATCCTTTCGGTGACTTCAGCCCCCTCCCCGCCAGTTTTGGGCATTGGCGAGCTCTTGCCGAGCCCCCCAGAGCCTCGACCGGAGGAATTCTCCCGAGGGGGGCCCTTTGTGTGGTGGTTTCTCCTCTTACTTTTCCCTTCCTTCGAAAGGGATGGAGAAGTCCCTGCGGGGAAGGCGAGCGGAGGGTGATGGGGAGGGGGCAGAAGGGCCCTTTCTGGGAGAAGAGAACTTAAAAGCGCCTTACCTGCAGGAGGAGGAGGAGGGCAGGACGTGGGCCGGGCACCATCCTTAGCTGCCCCTGTGCCCAGCTCCGCGGGGCATGGCTGGCACCGGCCCCGCTCCCGCCGGGCTCCTTCTGCCGTCGGGGGGAAAATCCTCCGGGCTTCGGGCGCAGGAGCGTGGAGGGTCCCTGCGGAAGCTGCGGGTCCCTTTTGAGTCCCCTCCACTCAGCGACCCAGCTCCTGCCTTTTATAACCTCCCCGGAGCCGCTGCTCCCGCTGCCCACCTTGCAGCTCGCCCGCCGATGGGCTGCATCCCTCCTCGCCAGCCTCCCACTCCCCCCTCTCTCCCTCCTCCTCTTCCTCCTCCCCTTTTCCTTCCTCCACCTCCCTGGTGCCTTCCAAGTCTGTTTGAATTTTTTTTTCTTTTTTCTTTTTTTTTTTTTTTTTT